>NC_137882.1:26580680-27023180 GCF_963924005.1 Protomyctophum bolini
ACATGATCAGGTATTATTACAATATAAGGGGGAAGAACTTTTTCCAAAAAGTGTTTTTGTTAAAATCATGCTTTTATGTGGACACGCCCACCAGTTCATTAAGTATGCCTGGTTTGCCCATGGTGGGTGGTGATGGGTGGTGATCCACCTGAACTGAAGCCACACCCACAGCTGTAGTTGTATGATAAAGGGGGAGGGGTTAGGGGAGGGGCTGATAGTGTGGTGTCACTATATTACTGTTTACTTCCTTGGCCCGTTTGACTGTCAAGGGTTCAGCCTCCAGGAAGAAACCCTAAATACAAAGTCAATACACAATTGCACATAAAAACAACTCCAGTCTGTCTAATTAAGTACTGTCACCTCATAGACACATGAAAAACTGGAAAAATACAAAAAGTGTGGCACTCCATCTTTAAAATTTTAAAGTAATGAGTTACTCTAAATTTTGAGTTTGCCAACTCAAAAAAATTATAGGTGTGTTTCCCTGCCCACATCCCATTCTCACATGTCACAGGAAGTTCACAGAGCTCTCCATCTTTTTCCCCCACACGTTTATTGTGTATGTTGTCTCCCCAAATGGGTGCAACTGGCGGCGCAACCCCTGACCGCCAGGGGCGCAGTTGCAATGGAGGACAGGACGACGATGGATGAGACGGAGTGGATTAAAACACCTTTTTTATTGAAAACTATTATACGGATCTCCGGATTTCAAATTCTTGGCTGGGGAACAATGGGACAGGTGGTGCAGCAGGATAATCCTACATTATATCTCCTACGATCAAGGGTTAGGGTTGTGGTACTGTAGCATGCTGTTTTTCATCATTTTTGAGGACGAAAATCACTCCGACACCATGGACTTTAGCCCATGGTCTGGAAGTGATTTTGTCTTTTTTCAAATCCTCGTTTTTCATCGTTTTTGACCATGGATTATAGCCGGGTTAGGGTTAGGTTCCACGGGCTAATAAAGTGTAAATGGGGGTCGGAGTGATTTTCGTCTTTTTTCAAATCCTCAAAAATGATGAAAAACGGCATGCTAGTGTACCCTAACCCTAACCCGGCTATAATCCATGCTCAAAAACGATGAAAAACGAGGATTTGAAAAAAGACAAAATCACTTCCTGACCATGGGCTATAGTCCATGGTGTCGGAGTGATTTTCGTCATTTTTTTCAAATCCTCAAAAATGTACCCTAACCCTAACCCTTGATCATAGGAGATAGTAATGTAGGACTCTACAGATCAAGTGCTATCCAGTCATAAAGTTTGAACACTTGAAGAAACTACTACAGAAAACTGGAAACACTGCATCCTTTGACTGGTGGCGCACACATGGTTCTGAAATAAAATGGCCCATTTGGATACCACCTAAGACCCACTTACAAACCCGCATAAGCCCATATGGGCTAACACGGGTGGGCCCTTTGTGAAAACTGGGTGCACGGCCCACTCAGAACCCATGCCCATAGTCCATGTCAAAACCCAAGTGGGGCCCAGATGGACATGTTAGCTGGGTTCCTATAGGCGTCGTCAAAAAACAAAAAGAAAAAAAAGTTAAACAATTACTGGGAGAGAGGAGCGAGCGCGCGTGAGAGAGAGAGAGAGAAGTCAGCGCGGCAATTACTCTGCAGTGTTCAGGTGGGAGCCATTATTCACAACACAGCGGCAGATAGAATGTAATTCGAGGACAAGTGGCGGCAGCTCTGCAGGGCAGCACGCCTCACCTCGCCTCAATCTGCATAAACCCATCTAGACCCGAGGACCATGCTAACAAAGAAAATAATCCGAAAAACCCTGTTTCTGTGTGAGTGGTGTTCAACCGTTTTCATGTCAAGGACCGAGAATATGGGGGAGCAAAGATTTGAGTTTAAAACGTTAAAGTCGTTAATAGTCAAAGATTTGTGCCACATTTAAAAGAAATAGCAGATCTACAAGCTTGTAGTGCGCTATACGAGCTTGTAAAGATCTGCTATTTTTCAATAGAAGTATAACATGATAATGCTTAAAGGGTGTTACCGTCCTGAATGGGATAAATATCTGCGACGCTACCGCCGCACGGAATGTAAATGTGACAACAAACGTTCCACATGCATATTGCACCGCTCCCCTCTGATTACTGGCGCTCGCTGATGACTTTCAATGTGCGGTGTGTGTGTGTGTGTGTGTGTGTGTGTGTGTGTGTGTGTGTGTGTGTGTGTGTGTGTGTGTGTGTGTGTGTGTGTGTGTGTGTGTGTGTGTGTGTGTGTATTGAGGCTCAGGGCGACCGCACCAGCCCCTGTTTCATTATTCACTGTCGTATATTTCTGCATTGTATTGTATTGTACTGTATAGCCTACTGTATTGTATTATACTGTAGGCCTACTGTATAGCTCTTTCTGACACGTGAAGCACTTTGGTACAAATGTGCTATATCGATTTTATTTTCCCTTTTCTGCCTTTATTGATAGTACTATCAAGTGAAGATACACTAGACAGAAGGAAAGAGGGAGAGAGAGAGATGGGGAGAGTCATGCTCTGTTTGCTTTGTTCCACTTTTGCTAGTGGCAACGTAAACATATGTTTTCTTATGCCAATAGAGCTCCTTTGAATTTAACTGAATTGACACGCAGCAAAGGTCGTCATGAACGGGACTCGAACACGTATAGCACGCTGTCAGGCCAGAGCCTATATTATGTGGCATGCGGCTGGACCGCTATAGGCCAGCAGGCGCCTTGGTTTTTTAATTATTATTATTTCAAAACATTTCCAAAGGATTCATTCCCTCCCAAAAAAAAAGCTAAACTTTTAATGAACTATAAAGCTCTAAGCTTTTGTCAGACAGACAGGAAAGGGGAGAGGGATGGGGATCGGGAGTCGAACTCGCGGCACGTCCGGCTGGCTGGCTTCAGCAGCCTATAAGTGCCCAGACGGCTGTGCTAACCGTCTCTATCTGTCTTTGTCTCATCTACGCATCTCTCTCTCTATATCTCTCTCTCTCCTCTCTCTCTCTATATATATCTCTCTCTCTCCTCTCTCTCTCTCTTTATCTCTCTCTCTCTCTCCACACGTGCCTCCCTTTATCTGTCCCCAACTTTCTTCTTTAATGCACTATGCGCCCCCCCCACCCCCTCCCCTCTCTCTGTTCTCCTCAGTGATGGCGTCTTGCAGTCATGCGAGGTCATGGGAGGTATGTGAGGTATGTCTGTGTGTGTGTGTGTGTGTGTGTGTGTGTGTGTGTGTGTGTGTGCGTGCGTGCGTGTGTGTGTGTGTGTGTGTGTGTGTGTGTGTGTGTGTGTGTGTGTGTGTGTGTGTGTGTGTGTGTGTGTGTGAGTGTGTGTGTGTGTGTGTGTGTGTGTGCGCGTGTGCGCGTGCGTGTGTGCGCGTGCATGCGCGTGTGCGTGCATGTGTGTGTGAGTGTGTGAGATAGTGTGTGAGATATGTTCAACATCAAAACTTTCCCCCCTAAGAGGCTGACCCAGAAAACGCATCGATTTCATTGGTCCAGCGGGCAGCCAGCCAACCATGACACAAGCAGAGGTGTCAAGGGCTGAGTGCGTAGCGTGCGTGTGTGCGTGTGACTGCGTGCGTGCGTTGCGGCGTGCGTGCGTGCGTGCGGGCGTGCGAGGGGTGAGAACATGTCCTCATGCCCACTGGCCCTACATGAACTCTATACTGCTCCCAGAATGCATTGCTCCCAGAATGCACAGGAATCTGGTGGAGGAAGTATAGGCCTACTCACATTTTGTAAACGAGTGTAAGTGAATAATAATAATAATAATAATAACTTCAATTTATATATGGCGCCTTTCAAGAAACCCCAAGGGCGCTTTACAATACAGAAAGATTAACAAACCAAAGCCTGACTAAACAAATGTCTCTTCAGTGCAGACAGAGCTCCTCACCATGACGGATGGTGAGGAGCTCCATGTCTGAAGACCTCAGGTTCCGCTCAGGGGTATGTAGTCCTTGAGGAGGACAGGGGTGTGTAGTCCTTGAGGAGGACAGGGGTATGTAGTCCTTGAGGAGGTCTGCCCTTCAAAGTATACACCAAAGTGCAGTAACTATACACGCCACTATTGTTCTTGAGGTTAATTGTTTATCCCCCCCCCAAAAAAAAAAGGCAAATTTGACCTTTGGGATACATGCTGTCATACACTTTCTTCTTCTGTCGCATGTCCTTAGACCTTCAGCTCTGTTGCAGCAAGCCAGTCCAGTGTGTCATTGTCTGTCAATTATGCCACGTCGATCACCACTCGGTGGCCGGTATAGAGCACCGAAGTCTGACGTCACTTTCAGTAGAGGGCGCCAGTCCATAGGTTCCATGTACTTTTTTATTTGCATTGAAATCCCCATAGGGGGATTTTTGGTCCCTTCATATAAGAACTGTGTTCGAAAAATAAACCGATTATCCCGGCCTTTCTGTCATTAACGACACACAGCCAGTGTGTCGTTAATGATGTCCATTAATATTTGATACAGCCAGTTTTCTGGAGAAAATTGATTTAATGTGGCCGCAAAAGCCTTGAAAGTACAATGAAAGCAATGTCGCTGCTAATATACATCACGCCCAGCTGTCAACACATTGTGTTCCTGAGATTCTTCGTTGACGTAAGCTCAGCTGGCGGTGACACGACTTGCAGTAACCACGAAACATTAAATATAAAAAAAAAGAAACTTAATTAACATGTCAGTTTCTGTTGTGCGACGGGCAGCTGCAGCCACCAGCTACCCGGAAATGTAGTCTCTGGGTTGTGACTCGTTTCTAACACATATTTTGTTACTCTTTGGGTATATTTGTACATTTCCACCTTCGGTCGATGCTTCATATCCATATGAGTGAAAAGGCCGGGATGATCGGTTTATTTTTCAAACACAGCTCTTATATGAAGAGATCTAAAATCCCAATGCAAATAAAAAGTACACAAACCTGTGGACTGGCGCCCCATACTGACAGTGACGTCAGGACTTCGGTGCATGCTCTATATGGGGCAGCTGGTCAGCAAGTGTTCCACAGTTTGTATAGTGGATCCCTACATTTGCAGTGGGCACTGTCTGTGAGACCCCACTTCTGCATTGTTGCACAAAAACGTCCCACACCTGTCCTCAGGAGGTTGAGGGTTGTCCACTTCTTGCGGAGTGCAGTGGTGAAGCCTGGAGGGTTCCGCTGCCTTCCACTGGTCCCTCCATCTTGCCTTCACCCAGGATGCCTTGGAGGTGTCAGCTGGTGTTCCTGCATGGGCCTGTGTGGCAAAGGGGGCGCCGGGACTTGAGGACGTGTGTGCTCATGGTGTCTCTCGCACGACCTTGTGGAGGAGGTGAGATTCTCTCAACTGTGCCTTCCCAGCGAGGGCCAGCGTGGCTGCTTCTCGCCTGTGACCTCTGCCCGGAGCGATTCCAGCTTGGATGGTTGGTTGGAGTGGCTCGTAGGCATCCGGAGACAGTCCGTATAATAGGGCATTGTTGAGGGCCGTGTCCAGCTTTTGGACATGGGGGGCTTCGGCTCCAGACTGGGGCACAGTAACTCAGTGGCGGGGAAAACCAGGGCCTCTGTGGAGATGAGCAGCATCTTTGTGGCTAGACGCCGTATCAATTGTGGTGGTCTTGTCGCGGTGTGTCAGGTTAGGACCCAGAAGCAGGACCAGGCAGGCAAACTGATACAGTCCAATATATTTATTATCTCTCTCGTCTTTTGGTCCTTTTTTAATAATATAAAACGGGATCGCCTTGCACGCTTCCTTGTTTACAGGCCGACAAATGTTGCTCATAATCTCTGAATCTACGGCGCTCTCCATGGTTTCGATTCAGAACGCCGATGTTCTGTCCTGATTTCTGACTTAACCTGCAAGCATCTCGTTTGGAATATTAACACTTCTATAGAGAGATCAGACTTGACAGCGCGAGTATATCTAGCATAATGGAAAGTGCAAAATGGCCATGGGTCGTCTGCGTGGCCGTAATGTCCTTGTTGTTGTTAGTTCGTGGATAGATAGATGTTGAATAGCATCGGTGCCTATATGAGCCTGCATGACACATACGCACACACACACACGCGCACACACACACACACGCACGCACACAAACACACACACACACACACACACACACACTCGCGCGCACACGCACACACACATAGAGTGGTGCGGTTCTTTGAGGTTTGTGGTAAAGTCACATCAGGACAGCAGTGGGTGTGTGTGTGTGTGTGTGTGTGTGTGTGTGTGTGTGTGTGTGTGTGTGTGTGTGTGTGTGTGTGTGTGTGTGTGTGTGTGTGTGTGTGTGTGTGTGTGTGTGTGTGTGTGTGTGTGTGTGTGTGTGTGTGTGTGTGTGTGTGTGTGTGTGTGCATGCGTGCGTGCGTGCGTGCGTGCGCATGTGTGTGCAATGATGGATGCGTGGAGCTTACAGGCTTTAGGATGCTTTGGGTCGTTCCATTATTAACACATGAATGATGCGATTATAGATTCTCTGCTTATGAGAGATTACTGGAGAGCAGGAGGGGGGGTAAGAAAAGGCAAATTGGGAGCTCGCAGTGCGTGAGCAAGATAAACCCTAAAGTCTATGCAAATCCATGGAACTCATAATATTTCCATATCAGTGAAATCCTCAATGTTCATGTAAGCTCCGAGACCGTAAAAATACAGTAAAGGACATTTTTCATCCTAACAAAAAGTTCCAGAGGTGGAACACTGGGTTTGCTTTAATATTTGCAGCTTGTAACGTCGAGGCTGCTTTTGAAAGACTTTTATCTTTAAGCCATATTAATATTAATTGAACCCTATAGAGTCCATATTCTGTGGTGAACGGACATGGAAAATAATAACCGATCTACAAACTCCAACAAGCTTGTACATTCACTTTATTTTAGGGTCCTATATTTTCGCCAGTGCATTACCCCTTATACCTAATAACCTTTTTGCATTTTTTGTATTTTTTCTGTTTGGTTTTTTACTATTTTTAAAAACATTTTTGAATATTTCAAATAGCCGATCTACAAGCTTGCAATGTGTCGCAATGCGAGCTTGTACACTTTTTTTTTATACAATTGAAAACTTGAGAAATGGGACCACTGTGAGGAGGTTACATGAGGAGGCAGATGAAGGAGAAGTTTTGGATTATTAACGTTAGCCCATTTAGACCTGAGGACGTGTCTGTGTCACCTTATAGCTTTTAACCACTTTAACCATTATTTTAAACATTTAGCTGTTGAAAAAATGCACTCGGTACCGCGCCATGAGCTTGTACAGTAGATCTGGTGTCTTTTGAGAAAAATTGTGAACACGTGTGCAAATCTTTGAATATATATTCTTTCACGTCAAACTTTCTGCCTTTTATTGATAGATTAACAGTATAGTTTGACAGGAAAGGGACAAACTATAATGCAGCGACACACTGTCAGGCTGGATTACCAGCCTACTGTAGGGAGCAAAGCCTACTGTAAACGTTTTTAACTCAAATATGTGCTTCTGGTCCCACATGGGACAACATATTTTCAGATGGTCGTCCGTGGCCAAAAATATACAGATAACCCTGAGGCTCTTTGACATAATAACAATGTGAGCACCACTGATATAGAAACGTAGCTTTTGGTGATTCATGCAGCATAGAATCCGTTCTCGGGTCTGAATGGGTTATAGAGGAGTCGTCTGAGGGGAGAGACACATGCAGGGAATGTAAATCCATGCAAATGAGCAGCTTTAGGGGGGTTTAGTTTGATCGTTGACACATGAATATGTATACGTCCATAATGAGAATATATAACGAGGGAGTCAAACCAGGACACGGATGTGAGGGGAAAGAAAGAGAGTCGCTGAGTGTAAAAGTCTGTGCTGAAGTCGATGCAGTTCACACGTAGTATAGCAATATAGAAATAATTGTATTGTAATGTAAAAGGCCTATACGTTCAGAATTTAACTTGAGTTTAATGTATTAAACCTTAAAGTAGAATTAGGTATAGAATATCTCTGCTGTCGGGAAGAAACCACCTAACTCCAAAATGTTCATTTTTCAGGAAATGGAAAAATATGTTTTTTAAAGGAAATTAACAAAACCTTATAGGCTATATTTTGAAAACAAAACAAATATATACAAATATCCTATAAGAAAGACACAATATTTATCTGTGGAACCGAAACCGAGTCAAACTAAATGTGCCTCAAGGCCCTCCAACTCCTATAGTCCCAAGTGCTTGTCAAGGTTGGGGGTGGGGTCTCTGGTAATTATTTTATTTATGTTTTCGCGGCCTGAGAGGTTTGAGAAGCGGTGCTCTATATAGTCAAGTGGAGTAGATGAATACATTATTTAAACATTTGCATATACTGAAATGCACATACATAATACATGAATATGTATACTATACGTTGAATAATGTAAAATGAAACGAGGAAGTCACACGAGGACACGGGGAGTCGACTCGTTGGAGTGAAAACTATACTTTATATACAGTACTTCTACTCCACTACATCTCCGAGGCAATTACTGCACTCTTTCCTCCGCTACGATTATTTGACGTTTCTCTTCAGCCCGATATAGGCCTACAGTATATACTGTACCGGTACTTTTATTTTTGAAAAAAATTACACACTTTTACTTTGGCATTTAAAGTATATAGGAGAGAAAGAAAGAATAACATGTTGAGGAGAAGCAAACATTGATTGATTGATTGATTGATTGATTGATTGATTGATTGATTGATTGATTGATTACACTTGCAACAAGGTCCACCATTTTCAATTCATCGTAACATTTACAGATGTACACATATAGGCTATACTTCATCATCATATAAGGAAGTAAAAAAGGGAATAAAAACATATACAGTACACTAAGGGGAAAAGGGGTGGGGCTCAGACTTTACGGGTGCCAGTTTTGAATTGCAGCCGTCCGTACTGTAGGTGCCCTTTGAGAGCTGTTTTGAAGGAGTCAAGGGATTCACATGTCTTAATGGCTGTTGGTAGGGCGTTTTATTCCCTTGTTTGATTCTCTCTCTCTCTCTCTCTCTTTATGTAGCCTATGTCTGTCTGTCTGTCTGTCTGTCTGTCTGTCTGTCTGTCTGTCTGTCTGTCTGTCTGTCTGTCTGTCTGTTCAAAGCAAAAGTGGAACAAGGCAAGCAAAAAAATTAATAAAATGTATGCACAGTTAAAGGAGAATTCCATGCTAGAAGGCTTTCTTACCTTTATTTGTAGTTGTTACGTCCCCAACAGAGAGGTCCAGGTGTTATTTTGTGCAAAAGTGTATTATTGTAAGTAGTAAAGTGTGCCGCTCGGGATACTATTTACATTATGAAGGAAAAAATATTTTTTTTAAAATATAACAAACGATTTTTGAGCGATTTAAATATGCAAATTAGCATAACATCCCATAGCCCCATTCAATTCAATGCAATTCATTGAGGGCTTATGGTAATAGGGAAATAGCCAAATAATGCACTTTTGAAAAAAATAACACCTGGACCTCCTAACAACTACAAATAAATGTAAGAAAGCCTTCTAGCATGGAATTCTCCTTTAAATGGGAATGAAGACAATAATGTGTCAACAGCTGTGATGCATTGCATCTTCGAAAAACCTAGCCTATACTGTACATAGCCATAAGAATTGTGCATTTTCTGTCAGAAACAGTCTCTCTCTCTCTCTCTCTCTCTCTCTCTCTCTCTCTCTCTCTCTCTCTCTCTCTCTCTCTCTCTCTTCTCTCTCTCTCTCTCTCGGGTTATAAACAATCCCCGCTGCCCCCAGACGTTGGATGGCATTCTATCCCAGACCAGGAAGGCCTTTCCTGGGGTCAGACTGCGGGACGTTCCCCTGGAGAGCCATCAGTCATCCACAGACAGCCCTGTCCATGAACCTGCTCACAGCACTGTAAAACAAAACACATGCACGCACGCACGCACGCACTGTACAAAGAACATACAAACACAGATCATACTAAACACAGTTGCAGAAGTCAACTTAAATCAGGCAAGCAGGAAAATATGTTGACAAAAATATTGTATGGCCAAGCCCCCCCCCCCCCCCCCGCACACTAACTGTTTCCAGGAATCGGGTGCAAATGACAGATCGTGGCGACTGATAACTTGAATCCATGGGCATTGGCCGTTAAAAACCAGCGATCTCCAGGCATCTCTTGTCTGGAGCTGTTCAGCTCTCCAGTCGTTGCCAGGTCATCGTCATGGTCTTGGTGTTTGCGCCAGGTGCCAATTTTTTATTAAAAGAAAATCAAAAAGATGCTTTCCCATGTTTTTTTATGGGTTCATTAAATTTCAATGAACCCCAGTTTGCAGGTGTGGAATGGAAGGCTGGAGCCGCTGGAGCATTCTGGAACTCTAAGGGAACCAATCACACGACAGCACCTCCCTGAAGGGACCAATCAGTCACCTGAGAGAGAGACAGAGAGAGAGACAGAGAAAGAGACGCTGACTGCCTTTCTTTTCTTTTCTTCTAAAGTTTCAGACACCTGTCTGCCGGTTTGTTCCTCGGGGTCACGCACGCACGCACGCACGCACGCACGCACGCACGCACGCACGCACGCACGCACGCACGCACACATGCACGCACACACACATACACACACACACACACACACACACACACACACACACACACACACACACACACACACACACGCACACACACACAGTTGTAAAGTAAAGTAGAGCTGTACTTGGATCAGTTCAGACTGGAAGCTATCAATCAAGTCAGACATGCATGCTGCTTCATTTAATGATCACATTTCATGGGAAACACCACACACACACACACACGCACGCGCACACACACACACACACACGCACGCACGCACGCACGCACGCACACACACACACACACACACACACACACACACACACACACACACACACACACACACACACACACACACACACACACACACACACACACACACACACACACACACACACACACAGTGACAGCGGGGTCAGACAAGTGTTTATATAGATCTATCAACTTTTTTCGTTCTTTTTTCCACCTTTAGCACCATGCAGACAGAGAGTCCTTTTATACAGTAAGTGTGTGAACTGGCCAAGAGGTAGCTTTGCCAAACAAACAAAACACATATACCTACCGGTAGGTATACAAATATCTTTAGTAGCATACAATACGACCCAAATTAGATCAGCGACCACTGTTAAAATTGGCTTGACTGCGATGGAGTTTGCTTTCATGAACCATAGAGCATTGTTTAGTTAAAAAAAAGGTTATTTTTCTAAGTGGACTTTGTTGGCGATGTATTAAACATACAATCAGTGTTGCCAAGTCTGCTTGTTATAAGCGACTTTATAGGATTGCTTTTTCTTTTTCGGGGGGCTTGTTTCTAAATAGTAGTTGCTCGCTTCAGTTTAACCCCTATGCTTGACCATATGACTATTTGAAAATATCCGGCCTATGCGAGCTTGCGAAAGTGTTTGAGAACACATCAGACCTTTTGTTTGACTGACCTGCCCTAGTCGCTTGTTGTCTCCACCAGGCCGAAGGCATGGGGAGAGTATATGTTTTATTGTCTCCACCAGGCCGAAGGCATGGGGAGAGAGTATGTTTTATTGTCTCCACCAGGCCGAAGGCATGGGGAGAGAGTATGTTTTATTGTCACCACCAGGCCGAAGGCATGGGGAGAGAGTATGTTTTGTTGTCTCCACCAGGCCGAAGGCATGAGGAGAGAGTATGTTTTGTTGTCTCCACCAGGCCGAAGGCATGGGGAGAGAGTATGTTTTATTGTCACCACCAGGCCGAACACATGGGGAGAGAGTATGTTTTATTGTCTCCACCAGGCCGAAGGCATGGGGAGAGAGTATGTTATTGTCTCCACCAGGCCGAAGGCATGGGGAGATAGTATGTTTTGTTGTCTCCATCAGGCCGAAGGCATGGGGAGAGAGTATGTTTTGTTGTCTCCACTAGGCCGAAGGCATGGGGAGAGAGTATGTTTTGTTGTCTCCACTAGGCCGAAGGCATGGGGAGAGAGTATGTTTTGTAGTCTCCATCAGGCCGAAGGCATGGGGAGAGAGTATGTTTTGTTGTCTCCATCAGGCCGAAGGCATGGGGAGAGAGTATGTTTTGTTGTCTCCACTAGGCCGAAGGCATGGGGAGAGTATGTTTTGCACATTGGCCTCTTATAGCGCCAACCAGGAGGCCGCTTTGTGCACTTTGTACACTTTTTTGGACAGTACACCTACTACAGATTTTGTTCAAACATCACGCAAATTGGTACAAAGCCTCTCTCAACGAAACGGGTCTTTCAGACTTTTCAGACTCCATCCCGATTGGCTAAGATTCGCTTCCAAAGTTCACAGGAGTGCTCAGTTTCAAAATTGGAGTTCATGTGGTTAATTTGAGGGGCCCCTCACGTGAAAAAAGGTTTGTGAAGCTATAATGAATAAAAATTTGTTTTGTGCACGCCAATGGGGATGAATGAAGGCCGCATGAAATAAAGAAACGGGCAATCAAACAATGATATTACTCAAGTAAGGTAAAAGGGCCTTAAAATCGTACTTAAGTACTTGACTACATGTACTTGACTAAATCACTTTCCAAGGTTGGCAGCCATAAAAAAGGCACATCATAAATGTTGGATCTGGGCTCCTTTCCAAGCACCATGCAGGCCGGGCGATTACTTCTCATTGTTTTGACTATATCTTATTTCAGTGCCGCGGCCGTATAGCAGGAACATAGCGGCAGATTTATACACAGGGATTATAGTCTGTAAGTCTCAGTGGAGGGAGAGAGTCAAGTCTGTCCTCCCGCTGCAAACAGCGCTCACACAACAGAGGCAAATCACGACTGTCTGCTTGGAAAAGAAAAAAGTGCCACAAAGTGCCTGGGATCCAGCCAAGGCTATCAATCCAAGTCTGTGAGTGCAATGTACGAAATCGGGGTCCGTTTGGTTCCATTTGTACGATCACAGAGTTTAGTATAGATTACAATTACATAGTGTATGCATTTAGCGGTTGCTCTAGGCTACAGATTATTATTATGATATTGTTTGGACAATTTGCAATTTAGGCATTTAGCAGAAGCTCTTAATATAGACTTACAGTAGGCAAGAACATGATCACATGTATGTAGTCATCAAGGATCATAAGCAGGCTAAGAACCTAACATCCGTCTAACTGTACAGTAGAATATCTGTACATTGAAACTATACACTATAGAATATGCTATATCTATGTAAGGGATAATGTTTGGCTAGGTGGTATAATTGTTGGGAGATAATTCACGACAGGCTGATTAACCACCGGTGCGAAGCGGAGGTGGTTAATCAGCCTGAAGGCATTTCCACCTGTTCTTTTGCTCCATAAACTGTTGGTGTGACAGTGTTTCCAGACCTGAGCAGACAGCCGCGGACAGAAGAAGCTGTGTTTTACGTCATTTCCGAGTTTTTAGACAGCAGGTGGATGGAAAAGAAGCTCCACCCCCGCGGCTGACTGCCGCGACGGACAGATTCCCGGAAACGCGGAGGTGGAGCTTAATTTCCATCCACCAGCTGTCTAAAAACCCGGGAAAAGAAGCTGGGAGAAGGCCGAAAACGGCCGCGGCTCTTTGGTAAGTGTGGCAACACCTAGACAATGCCTTAATGGAGGCTATAGGTGGCTGCGTTACACACTGACCAATTGGGCCATGGCTCTTTAGCCGACTGGTAACGTACGCAGCTTGTTTGAACAAGCTCCCGGGTTCGCCTCCCGGCCGTGGCTACATTAATACTCTCTCTGTTACCTGTTTGAGGCACCGTGTCTTACTGGTCCTTGACAGTTACATATTGTGTTAGACACTGCTGTCTGCTGCAATACTCAGGCTAGTACAGAACACAAGTGCCTCTGAACATCCTAATGCATAATCTTAAGTATGAAATTACAATAATGCAGGGTTGTTATACCAAATAAATACAAGAAAGTCAACAATACAAATACAATTGTTGTCCTACTACCAACGTCAAAGTGGAAAATTAAAAGCAACGAATACACATTTGATAACACATGCACAATATAGGCCGAAGTACAAGGATAAAGAAATAGATCAGCACTGGGGGTTTTGCTGTGCGCTCTAGACCCACACCTCAACTTTAAGGTCATGATGACATTGTTAAAATATAACAATGGCATCTCCCTGACAAGCTAGGTGGAAGTACGGTGTCCCTGAAGGGCCACAACTCTGTTGGAGGACAGATGAAGGAGACGGGAGAGGGAGTGAAACACATGTCAGAGAGAGGACAAAGTCACATGTTATGTCGTTATGGGACATCGATGAAAGCTACCGTCTGCTCCTACACTGTCTCTCTCTCTCAGCTGTCCTACCGTCTGTCTCTCCTATACACGGTCTCCCTCCTGTCTCTCCTACACTGTCTCCCTCTCAGCTTTCCTACTGTCTCGTCTGTCTCTCCTACACTGTGCCGCGCCGCAAGCTTGTACAAGCTAAACAAATATAGGCCTATTTTTATTTATTTTTATTTTTATTTATTTTTCCTACATCCAGCTTTTGCTTACCGTCCACATCTTAAACAAACATTAAATTCCCATTGACAATGAATGGAGAATTTGTACATCATAATGTCTGAGCAAATAGGCACAGTGTCTAGATAGATAGATAGAACTTATGGCGCAAAAACATTCAGCGGTGGATCCACGGCCAAAATGTCATGTTGGGTGTCCTTGGCATTAAGACGTTATTACGAATTATCTGGTTTAAAAGTAATCTGCAGAATCAGCCTCAGGTCTTAATGTCTTAAAGCCAATGGGGACATTAATTTGTTGCTTTATATTAGCCTATACTTCGGTCTATTTGACGTATTCCGGGGATTCTGTGTTAAACTCGGCTGATCGAACTATCCATATTATATTCCAATAACATTCTGGTATAGGCTACTTATTAGCCCTCATCATCTGTCAAAACAAACACATGTTTAGACATTCAACAGGCCAGTGTCTGCTTGTCCTGTGAATCATGGAAGTATGTAAGTATGTATATGTGACTACATTGCCATCTAGTGGGTGGACAGCAAACCTGCAATAGTGAGATTGTTATGTGTATGTATATGGTAACAATAACAAGAATTAACATGGGAAGGGACCTTCTACACTGTATCATGACTCCCCCTAGTGAGCGTTTATGGTACGTGCCATAAACAGGGCTAGTGCGCATGCGCACATCCACCCCCCCCCCACACACACACAGAGCTAGCTGTTTACACTCGTTTGAAAACACTTTAATAATAAAAGTAAAACGTTTGAAAACAGTGTCGTCGTTATAAGCATCTCAACCCTGAAACACAGCAGGTAAGATATGAACTGATTCACAGCTTGTTCTTACTACATCTTTTATATTATTGACTCAGCTTTTAACATGGAACAACATGACGCGTATTTCTCTCATATATCTGCATGTTAGTTAGAAATGATTCTAAACAAGCAGTAGTTAATACTAACCGCAGTACTATTATTGTAACTCCCTCCTCAGGAGTATACAAAGCCACGTAGCAAAGGGAGCTAGCTCTCTTTGCTACTGGCTTTGTTGCCTGCCTGGAGGGGGGAGAGAGAGAGAGAGAGAGAGAGAGAGAGCGAATGCACAGGTCAATAATACAAAAACTGCATATTTGATGACGAAACCACGACAAGCACTAAGACTTGTTTATATCAGGGTCCACCATTTTCAATTAACACCATTGAAATGTAACCCAAACCCTAATAAACACCTATTGTAACACATCTTAACACGGAATTAGTTTGTTTTCCAGACTCCTTGAAAGTGTTTCCAAAAAGATTAATTGGTTGTAGTTTTCTTGTTGACCAAAGGGTGTCTTTCTTTCACTCATATGGGCTAGATCTGAAATAAACATCTCACTGAGCTTTTAGGGAGCGGCAAAAGTGAGCGCCCCTTACTGTGTGAAGTAAGGGGCGCTCTTATCGACGTATATACACTAATGTATACTATGCCCATTTGTTCAGACACTATAAAGCTGAATTCTTCGTTCATTGTCAATGGGAATTTAATGTCCTCCAGGGGGAGGTAGTTTAGAGACCAGGATTACTGCCCTCCACAGCAAAAGGGCCTTTCTGTGTGGAGTTTGCATGTTCTCCCCGTGTCCCCTAGGGTAGGTACCCTAACAATAACATGCAGTAATCCTCGTCTCTAAACTACCTCCCCCTGGCCAGCCAGGGTGCCTGACGGAGGAGAAAGGAACTGGTTGGAAATAAATAACGTGTTCCTTCCACGCACTACGTCCGGCTGGGGAATCTCTCCCCTGTCAGGTGTAAAGGAGCAACTTGGACACTCAGTCATGAAGGAAGCATGAGTTCAAGTCCGTTGCTCTCCCCAGTTAGGTGGAGGGTGTGTAGAGCCCAGGGTCACATTAGATAATTGACACAGGGTTGAAAAATGGGTTACAAAATCGTGGGATAAAAAAATAGAAAAACATATTTAACAAATGTCCCACTCCACATCCCCAGCTGCCGGACTATAGGTCTCCAGTTATTAAAGTCCTTCCTTATTCACTTGATTTCAGACTAGAGTCCAGACTGCAGATGAAGATGAACTCTCCAGACTCATAAGAACTAATACCCATGATGCATCACTCCCGGGTGAAGATGAACTCTCCAGACTCAGCCAGGGACGTTTCTATTAAACAGGAAGCTGAAGACGTTTCTATTAAATGGGAAGCTGAAGACGTTTCTATTAAACAGGCAGCTGAAGACGTTTCTAATATTAAACAGGAAGCTGAAGACGTTTCTATTAAACAGGAAGCTGAAGACGTTTCTATTAAACAGGAAGCTGAAGACCACCCACACCTCGGTAAGTTGCATGTTGCATGTAGCTGGGGCGAAAGCCCAAGACAAATTTCCCTTGTGGACATAAAGTTTACCTTGACCTTGATGTGCTCTTCCTTTCTTTTTTTGTTCTGTAGGGCTGCCACAATGTCTTCATTTTACTGTACAATAACAATGGTAAACTAGAACGTATTGTAACTAGTAGTATAAATAGTGCAAATTCAGTTTGACTTGGTATCTATGTCGGTGTGTTGTGTCTGGGAGTAGATTTATTTCCGGCTCTTCAGATTGGGAGCACCTGTTTCCATTATCCTTGTGAAGTTGCCCGAACGGCCAAGGCTCCAAGAACAGTCAGAAATGTTCGTTAAGGGCTTTTATTTTCCCCAAACTCCTCCACCAACCTCCAGACAGTTTTCTTCAGTGCAATTCACATACACAAACTAAATACTGGCCAACAATAGACCAATATTAGGATTCCGGGACTGATATATGGTACAAGGAAGCCAGTGAGTAAGTCCATGGGTCAAAATTTGGATTCTACATAGTGAAAAAAGTCTATGGGATTTTATTGCAAAATGCAATATTACTGTATATTGAATATTCAATGGCGGCCATCATGAAAAATGGCCACCATTTTGATTTTTTTGGGCCAGATTCTCCTGTAATTTACACTTTATCTGCCCCGCTATGGCCAACTGGCAGTGTGAACAAGACATTTGGCACTGATCGCTTGTGAAATTTGCCCCAGACACACAGGCAGACAGATTCACAGACACAGTTCCAGACGTACAGAGCTACGGAGTAGAAATCTTTTACATAGATTGTTAAGCTACCATCGGTCCACATTTCAAGCTTTCATTGTCAGAAGTGTTTCTGTTTCATGTTGTCATGCACTGAGTGGCATGACTAATTTACTTCCAAATCAGAGGTCTGGTGTGAAGTATCGTTTTTTAATTGTTTCAGAATTTCATGATTCAAATGAAATATTTGCTGTAACATCATTATTCATTTTGGTGTTAAACTAACTAAATATATTACTAAACATTACTTTTTCAGTATTTTTGCTAAAATCTTTCAGAACAGTAATAACCTGTAGTTAATAACGGTTTAGTCAATCTTATCTTGGTAGGTAAATGTTTTATTTTGTACATGGAACATGGAAGAAGAATGCATTTACATTTTAGGAATCCAGTGTTGACCATGATGTTATGTTTCTGATCCTAGACATCCTGCACATGGTTGTGTGTAAAGAGGAGGTTTCTCCTGAAGAGGAGAGGAGCCACAGTCACATTAAAGAAGAACAGGAGGAGCATAAAGAACAACAGGAGGAGCTTAATGAAGAACAGGAGGAGCTACTTCAAAGACCAGAGGAACCTGTTGGGTCAATGCTGACATTACTAGCAGTGAAAGGTGAAGAAGAAAATGAAGATGAGGATGATGAAGAAGACATATCTTCCCACTGCTCTGAGATTGAAGTTGAAGTTGAATCTGATGAGGATGATGAAGAAGACATATCTTCCTACTACTCTGAGATTGAAGTTGAACTTGAATCTGACACTGAAGACAGTGATGATTGGGAGGAGACCAATGAAGACGATGATGACGAACAGCATGACAAGAGTTTCAGTGACTCAGGTTCCCTGAAGAAGCACCAGCTTGTCCACACTGGAGAAAAAACATTCCAATGTAAACATTGTGACAAGAGTTTCAGTCGGTCAGCTGACCTGAAGAGACACGTTTGTGTCCACACTGAAGAAAATCCTTTCCAATGTCAACTTTGTGACAAGAGTTTTGATGATTCATCCTACTTGAAAACACACCTTCGTATCCACACTGGAGAAAAACCTTTCCAATGTAAACTTTGTAACATGAGTTTTACTACATCATCTAACCTGAAAAGACACCTTCGTGCCCACACTGGAGAAAAACCTTTCCAATGTCTACATTGTGACAAGTGTTTCAATCGGTTAAGTAACCTGAAGTCACACCTTCGTGTCCACACTGGAGATACACCTTTCCAATGTAAACATTGTAAAAAGAGTTTTACTGCATCATCTTCCCTGAAAACACACCTTCGTGCCCACACTGGAGAAAAACCTTTCCAATGTAAACATTGTGACAAAAGTTTCATTCAGTTACATCACCTGAAGGCACACCAGTGTGTCCACACTGGAAAAAAACCTTTCCAATGTAAACATTGTGACAAGAGTTTCATTCAGTTACATCACCTGAAGGCACACCAGTGTGTCCACACTGGAAAAAAACCTTTCCAATGTAAACATTGTGACAAGAGTTTCAAACGGTTACATCACCTGAAGTCACACCAGTGTGTCCACACTGAAGAAAAACCTTTCCAATGTCAACTTTGTGACAAAAGTTTTACCTTATCATCCTACTTTAAAACACACCAGCGTGTCCACACTGGAGAAAAACTTTTCCAATGTAAACATTGTAACAAGAGTTTTACTAAATCATCCAACTTGAAAACACACCTTCGTATCCACACTGGAGAAAAACCTTTCCAATGTAAACATTGTGACAAGAGTTACAATCAGTTACATCACCTGAAGGCACACCAGCGTGTCCACACTGGAGAAAAACCTTTCCAATGTAAACATTGTAACAAGAGTTTTACTGCGTCATCCTACTTGAAAACACACCTTCGTATCCACACTGGAGAAAAACCTTTCCAATGTAAACATTGTGACAAGAGTTTCAGTCAGTCAATGAATCTGAAGTCACACGTTCGTGTCCACACTGGAGAAAAACCTTTCCAATGTAAACATTGTGACAAGAGTTTTACTGTTTCATCCTACTTGAAAACCCACCTTCGTATCCACACTGGAGAAAAACCTTTCCAATGTAAACATTGTGACAAGAGTTTCAGTCAGTCAGTTCATCTGACGTCACACGTTCGTGTCCACACTGGAGAAAAACCTTTCCAATGTAAACATTGTAACAAGAGTTTTACTGTATCATCCAACTTAAAAACACACCTTCGTATCCACACTGGAGAAGAACCTTTCCAATGTAAACATTGTGACAAGAGTTTCAAATATTTGCATCACCTGAAGTCACACCAGCGTGTCCACACTGAAGAAAAACCTTTCCAATGTAAACATTGTAACAAGAGTTTTATTGCATCATCTTCCCTGAAAACACACCTTCGTGTCCACACTGGAGATAAACCTGATGTACATATTGGGGATAAAAAGAGGGGGCAGAAAAAGTGAAGACGCCAAAAGTTTGTAATGATTTGATTGGCTGAGCATGGAATGTGATGTAGCCTATGAGATAGGAGCACCCCTCACTTCACACAAGTGTGATTGTCGTTACTGTATTCTTCATGTCTATGAATTGATTGCATAGGGTCAGGAGATAAAAAAAAGAGAAAAGAATAATACAAATGTCACGTTATTTTTATAAATGGACTGGTTGGAGAAGTAATCGTATTCTTAAACTACACTTGTGTGACTTTTTTGTTTGTTTGTTTGTTTTTATATTTATCATCGTCTGCTTGGCTACTGCCTGCTGACGCTATATCCGGTTACCTTTACGCACGGGCGCACGGATTTTGAATTTCTCCTGTCAGCTTGACAGTGTGTCTGTGTTGTGTGTGTGCTGTTGTCAAGTGTCAACATGGCTCAGAAGAGACGGAGTGATTTCTTTGGAGGGACCAAATCAAGTGTTCCCAGCACCAGCAGCCATGTTCAGCAGGGGACGAGTGCTAACATTGTTGTGGCGTTGCCGTCGGAGGAGGCGACTAGCGTTCCACTACAACTTGATCAAGCATTCCAGCCCAAGGACGTCAGCTTCCCAGGTAGACATTTTGGAAATAGGCTGGTAAGAATATGGTTTGACCCCAAAAAAATTGTAACAAAAGGTTTCTCAACTTTCTTTTGTAGTATTAGGTGTCCTTAATAACATACTAAAAGTTTACCAAAGTTTGACCACCCGAAAGGTGTTATTTTAAAGATGGCTGCCGCCAGTTCTTAAAATACCATTACTCCTCCATTATTCATCCTAGAAAAAATATTTTGGTGTCTTGGTGTTTTGGTGATGATATATTAAAGCAATTGTTTATAAGGTTATAAAAAGGTTATAAGGTTATTTCCCTTTTCTATAATGCCGTACTGCCCAAGATTGGTGAATTCATCACCTATACACAATTCACATTCTGTTGAAGCTTTCAGGAGATTTATTTTAGTTTAGTTTATTTTAGGGTAGTGGTTCACAAACATTGTGAAAATAGGCAATCTATAAAAGCTCACAACGCTGAGTGTCTTTGCACTAAGTTTCACACTCAGTCAGTAGAACCAAATGGCCATTTGTCTGGTCTATGGGGAAGATGGACTCCTCAGTGGGGATACAGTGGAGAGAAATGGCCCCTCATGGGCCTAGAGACTAGAGAGGGTGTGTAAGTCAGTACAGAGCTATCACACATGTATCTTGGTATATAGGCAGGTGGTGGAGTGTCGCACGGATATAGGGTTCAGTTATGCTTGTCACATAACTGAACATCTTCTTATTCCCGAGACTGTAGTAGTTGTGTGTGTAAATTTTCACATTTACTTTGTGTTTGGTACTGCTGGCAATAACCTTGAGCCCTGTGCTCCAGTCTCGGTCTCCCCATAGAATCCCAATCTCTAACCTCCCTCCACGCTGTGTCCCTGCTGGCTGCTGCTATCCAACAAACAAGCATTTCTTTCTGCATAGACCTAATGGTCAGACTGCATGTTTGAGGGGTGCTCAGCCAAGACTATGGACTTTAATGTTTGGGGGCCCCCAGTAATATTATGAATGGTCAGCCACCAACCAGACGCCGACTCTCCTGTGAGCCAGTCCAAAATAGGGACACCCCTGTCTGCCTGACAAAAGTCTTGCAACATGTGGAGGTCTTATAACCACCATCAGTGGAGACTGTCCTCACTACCTATGCTAACTCAATTTTACATGCGAAAAACATATTTTTTTGAAAAAAAACATGCTTACCACAGCACAATAAGGTCCTCTCATCCATGGCAGGTAAGAAATGGGAGGGGCTTCAACATATAATGGTCACATGGCACAAATGTGTTGTGGTCATGTGATACAGGGGGTGTCTCAGTTTACCCAGTGTCTCACATTACCCCTGTCTCCCCTACCTCCCTTTCACTCCCATTCAGTCCCATGCACTCCCATAGTATCAGTCCCATAGTAACAGTACCTCCCTTTCAGTCCCATTCACTCCCATAGTAAGTAACTACTGTGGAATATGGGATTCCATAATTCTGCAATATTCTATGTTCTTGTGTTCTAAATTGTGCCTTGTGTAATTTACATACTACAGTAGACCTATTTTGGTGATCATCTGTGGTCACCTACGTGGGTGTGGAATTCTCAGAGTGAGAAGGAGCCGAATTCCGGTGTATAACAGAGGAGTTTGTTGACCTGAAGGGACAGACTGGTTGATCAAAGACTTGCCACTAAATTATATGCAGTAAATGTCGACACGCCACACCAATGTAAATTGTTTAAGTAGTGACCTAGAATACAATCACTTGGTCAGTTGGGGCGCAAGCCTACATGTGCAGACGTCAGCCACTCTGCTGGCTGGCGTGATCTCATGCTCTGCTGTGCTGTGTACTCTGAATAAACAACATAGAATCTCGTCTGTCTGCCGTGCACATTTTCTCTCTTGTATGGTATGAAATATCAAATATATACTACAGTACCTCCCATTCACTCCCATTCTATCAATCCCATAGTAGCAGTACCTCCCATTCAGTCCCATTTTGAAAGGTGTGTTAAAATGGCCTAAGTCACATTTTATTATGAGTTAAACAAAATACAATGGCCTAAGTCTCCCTCTTGACATAGGCCATTGTTTTAATAGGGTGTAACCGGAAGGCCTTTTACGTTAGGGCTTAGGCGGTTTTACCAGAGGTGGCCAGCATCACCAGGTGGTGATTTAGGCCAAAAACTCATTTTCGGCAAAGAATGACTTAGGCAATTAGTTTAATAAGGTGACGAATCGATACAATATATCCCATGATATTTTAGCCAGATGCAATTTCCTGGGGTCTGGTAGGACTACAGTAAATAATAATTAAGAAATCGCCATACAATTTGGTAAAACCTGTACATCAACATAACGTAAAATAGACACTATAACTATTTGCTCAGACACTTTGACGAGAAATTCTCCATTCATTTTCAATGGGAATTAAATTTTGGTGTAAGATGAAAATCTACACTAATAGCTGAAGGATCAAAAACAGCAACAGAGTACACTTAAGTCCTTGCGGTCTTTTTTCCATTCAGACCCTATGCAATCAATTCATAGACATGAAAAATACAGTAACGACAATCACACTTGTGTGAAGTGAGGGGTGCTCCTATCTCATACATCACATTCCATGCTCAGCCAATCAAATCATTACAAATCACTTTTGGCGTCTTCACTTTTTCTTCCCCCTCTTTTTATCCCCAATATGTACATCAGAAAATCAAAAAATCTCTATGGCATGATAATCAGCCAATCAAATCATCGTGTTTGTGTTCACACAAAGACAACGCCCAATAGGACGAGCTAGCACCCCTCAACAAAAAATCAATAACATCAGTAACAACAACACAATATATCATTACAGGAAAATATAAAACGCATGTACAGAGTGGGAGACAGTTATGAGGGGGCTTGGTCACCTGTTTAAAAGAGAAGTGATCATTTCCTCTTCATTGGGCCTGCTGAAAGGTGGACTTTCAGGCCTGTTTTAAAAGATGTAAGTGATCTGCTTTTTTTGAGGGAAGGGGTCAAAGCATTCCACGCCTGGGTGGCCGTGCTGTAGAAGGAGAATTGACCCATATTTGTTTTGAAATATAGGAGCAGTATAATAAATATTGTCCTCGTCTATCGACCTCCCTACGGACATACAGCTGTTTAATTTGATCTTCCCTGCAAGCTCATTTATAGTGGAAACTTTATTTTTTTTACCCCGTGGTGTGAATGCAATGGTGTCTTAGCAAGTGACCTGAATTATTAAACTTTGGTCACACCGTTTAAAGTGGACACCTTTTTTGCCCTGTGAGAACTGTGGACACCAAGGTGTCTCTTCAGATTACTTGAATTGTTGAAACTCTTGTCACAATTACATTGGAAAGGTTTTTGTCCAGTGTGGACACGGAGGTGTCGCTTAAGGAGAGATGAGAATCTGAAACTCTTGCTACAAATTTTACAGTTTAACTGAACAGAAACTTT
The DNA here is from genome assembly GCF_963924005.1 of Protomyctophum bolini. Lineage (NCBI taxonomy): Eukaryota > Metazoa > Chordata > Actinopteri > Myctophiformes > Myctophidae > Protomyctophum > Protomyctophum bolini. Next base: position 26,604,653 of record NC_137882.1, read on the forward strand.
TGTTGACATTGGAAAGGTTTTTCTCCTGTGTGGAAACGCTGGTGTGCCTTCAGGTTACTTAACTGAATGAAACTCTTGTCACAATGTTTACATTGGAAAGGTTTTTCTCCAGTGTGGACACGAACGTGTGACTTCAGATTAACTGACTGACTGAAACTCTTGTCACAATGTTTACATTGGAAGGGTTTAGCTCCAGTGTGGACACGCTGGTGTGTCTTCAGGTTACTTAAATGATTGAAACTCTTGTCACAATGTTTACATTGGAAAGGTTTTTCTCCAGTGTGGACACGAACGTGTGACTTCAGATTAACTTGCAGACTGAAACTCTTGTCACAATGTTTACATTGGAAAGGTTTTTCTCCAGTGTGGACACGCTGGTGTGTTTTCAAGTAGGATGATGAAAAAAAACTCTTGTCACAAAGTTGACATTGGAAAGGTTTTTCTCCTGTGTGGACACGCTGGTGTGCCTTCAGGTTACTTAACTGAATGAAACTCTTGTCACAATGTTTACATTGGAAAGGTTCTTCTCCAGTGTGGACACGCTGGTGTATTTTCAAGTAGGATGATGAATTAAAACTCTTGTCACAAAATTGACATTGGAAAGGTTTTTCTCCTGTGTGGACAGACTGGTGTGCCTTCAGGTGATGTAACTCTTTGAAACTCTTGTCACAATGTTTACATTGGAAAGGTTTTTCTCCAGTGTGGCCACGAACGTGTGACTTCAGATTAACTGACTGGCTGAAACTCTTGTCACAATGTTTACATTGGAAAGGTTTTTCGCCAGTGTGGACAAGAACGTGTGACTTCAGTTTAACTGACTGACTGAAACTCTTGTCACAATGTTTACATTGGAAAGGTTTTTCTCCAGTGTGGATACGAAGGTGTGCTTTCAAGTAGGATGATGCAATAAAACTCTTGTCACAAAGTTGACATTGGAAAGGATTTTCACCAGTGTGGACACAAACGTGTCTCTTCAGGTCAGCTGACCGACTGAAACTCTTTTCACAATGTTTACATTGGAATGTTTTTTCTCCAGTGTGGACACGCTGGTGCATCTTCAGGGAACCTGAGTCACTGAAACTCTTGTCATGCTGTTCGTCATCATCGTCTTCATTGGTCTCCTCCCAATCATCACTGTCTTCAGTATCAGATTCAAGTTCAACTTCAATCTCAGAGCAGTGGGAAGATACGTCTTCATCATCATCATCATTTTTTTCTTCACCTTTCACTGCTAGTAATGTCAGCGTTGACCCAACAGGTTCCTCTGGTCTTTGAGGTAGCTCCTCCTGTTCTTCTTTAAACTTCTCCTGTTGTTCTTTATGCTCCTCCTGTTCGTCTTTAATGTGTGGAGGCTCTGGTTCCTCCTTGAGCAGACTGTGGCTCCTCTCCTCTTCAGGAGAAACCTCCTCTTTACACACAACCATGTGCAGGATGTCTAGGAGCAGAAACATAACATGATGGTCAATACTGGATTCCTAAAATGTAAATCCATTCTTCCATGCCCCATGTACAAAATAAAACATTACCTACCAAGATAAGATTGACTAAACCGTTATTAACTACAGGTTATTACTGTTCTAAAAGATTTTAGCAAAAATACTGAAAAAGTAATGTTTAGTAATATATTTAGTTAGTTTAACACCAAAATGAATAATGAAAATGAATGAAAATTAAATTTCAAAACAATTAAAAAACGATACTTCACACCAGACCTCTGATTTGGAAGTAAATTAGTCATGCCACTCAGTGCATGACGTAATGAAACAGAAGCACTTCTGACAATGAAAGCTTGAAATGTGGACCGATGGTGGCTTAACAATCTATGTAAAATATTTCTACTGTGTAGCTCTGTACGTCTGGAAATGTTTCTGTGAATCTGTCTGCCTGTGTGGCAAATTTCACAAGCGATCAGTGCCAAATGTCTTGTTCACGCTGCCAGTTGGCCATAGCGGGGCAGATAAAGTGCAAATTACAGGAGAATCCTTCACTTACAAGCACCAAAATTGGCACACATACTCCTTAGGCATTGCTCTTTTCATAAAACCATCTGGCCAACAAAGAAATTCAAAATGGCGGCCATTTTTCATATATTTCATATATTCATTGAATATACAGTAATATTGCATTTTGCAATACAATTCCATAGACTTGTCCTATTTGAATGATCTTGGTGTCGAATCATACATTTTTCACTATGTACCAGTAAGACGCGCAAATGCGGGAAGCGAACGCAGCTCGTACATATTTGGGGTTTTTTAAGATTTATTTTTACGTTATTATTTGCGTTCGTGTGTCTGTGCCCTTTGTGCCCATATATGGAGCTGAGTGATTTGTTTGTGATTGATGCAACACACTCCATATTTGGACGTAGCTCCATATATGGGCACAAAGGGGGGGGGACACGCACGCACGGACAGACATGATCTGCTAGGTCTCATAGTAAGTGCTCACTGCATTCGCAATCACTGCGTTCACAATCACTGCGTTCGCAATAATCCAAATTTGGACCCATGGACTTACTCACTGGCTTCCTTGTACCATATATCAGTCCCGGAATCCTAATATTCTGCTAAATTAGAAGTTTGCGTTATGTCTGACTCGGGTAAGATGGGTGGTAGTGGAAATCTTAGTATTGTTAGAGGTTTATAGTGTGTGTGTGTGTGTGTGTGTGTGTGTGTGTGTGTGTGTGTGTGTGTGTGTGTGTGTGTGTGTGTGTGTGTGTGTGAGTGTGGGGGGGGATGTAGTAACTCAACAGAGCGGATGTCAATGCACAGCCAGGGCACACTGGTGGCACCGCTGCTGTGAAACTCAGCATGGGGTTCAGTATCAGCTGAGTAATTAGTTCAGTGTAGCTAAATAATGACTTCAGTGTCCCAAATGTTGTCTAATAAGCCCCACATCAGTTAGCTAGTGTAGATTACATGTAGTTTACCACGTATGATGTTTAGTTAGACAGCCGCGCCTGAATTGACAGGGTGTGCCAGCGCGGGATAGCCGAGCCAAGGGTAAGGGGGCTTATTCATGACTTATGAATAAGTCATGACTTCGAGAGCGGAAACTTTGTTGTACATAAATCGAGCCGACAGTTCTCAGCAATGGCTATTGACCAAGCTCACGAGCAGGCCGACGCTGTCATCAAGGCAGACGGGGGTGCGGCACTGAGAAGATGGATGATAGCTGGTCCTGAAGTCAGCCACTTGGTTTCACAGTATGAGGCAGCATGTGGGCCCAAAGAGGGTACTAAACACACCAGCCATCATGAGGAGACAGAACGAGTACAAAGAGGGTTCCTTGAGAAAGTAGAAAAGCTCTGACAAGACATGAAAGATATGTGCAATACTTTCCAGGAGGAGAGTCAGGACCTGCTTTCACTTGATACAAAGGATATTGCTCACCCCACTGCCGCCGAGCTGATTGGCACACACGTTGAGAAAGGCAAGGTCCGTTTCCAGAAGTTTATGAAGGGACTGGAGGGGAAAGAAGAATCCACCTTCTATGAAACAATCAAGAGGAATAGGGTTGTCTTCTTCCGACAGGTACCAGCCACTGTTGACTCTTCAAAGCTAAAAGTGCTGAAGGAAGACTGTCAACTGTTCTCCAAGCTGTTCATATCATGCCAGAGCAGAGAGTGTGACTTGAAGGAGTTCTTCCGTCATGAGAACCAGTCACATCCTGCTGCCCTCAGTGATGGTGGAAAACATCATTGATGGTGCAGCGTTGGTGAACAGTCAGACCCCAAGGAGTTCAAAGACATTTGAAGAGTACGCAATGCTTGATGTCCTTCCTACAATAAAAGCATACTCGACCAAGTACAAGAGAACAGACATTGTGTTAGATGTTTACCGGCCATCTAGTCTGAAAGCTGAAACTAGATCGAAGCGTGGACGTGGGGTGAGACGCAGGGTGACAGGTTTGGGCAATATTCCCTCAAAATGGCAAAAGTTTATGAGAGAAAATGACAACAAAGCTGAGCTATTCAACTTTCTGGCTGATAAGATAGCATGTGTGGCCTCACCAAATGTAGTCATTGTGACAAAGGAAGAAGAGGCTATCATTGTGCATGCCACAGAAGCAGGCAGCAGGGTCATCATGGTCAAAGCCAACGACACAGATGTTGTCATCGCAGTCAGTGTTCTGCAGGCACTTCAGGAGCTCGATCTGCAGCAGTTGTGGGTTGCCTTTGGCCAAAGACAGAACTTAAAGTAGATTCCTGTTCATGACCTGTGTTGCACTCTTGCAGAAAAGAGCAAAGGGATGCTCTTCTTCCATGCTTCCACTGGCTGCGATGTTGTTTCAGCATTCCACGGAAAAGGGAAGACGTCTGCTTGGCAAACCTGGAATGTTTTTGATGAGGCTTCCGGCGTCTTCAGCAAACTCAGCCATTACCCACCTGTAGTGGATGATGAAGACCTGAAAACCTTGGAGAAGTTCGTGGTCATGATGTATGACCGATCCAGCACAGCTGAAGGTGTCAATGATGCGAGGTTGGACTTGTTTTCTCGGAAGCAGAGGCCGTACGAAGCCATTCCTCCAACCCGATCAGCACTGAAGTAACATATGAAGCGTGCTTCCTACCAAGCGGCCTGCATCTGGAGTCAGTCAACAGTATGTCAACCAGAAATGCAGACTCCCGCCAACTGGGGCTGGACCAAGAAAGGAGATCTGTGGCAGATTGATTGGACTGAGCTCCCACCCATTGCAGAGAGTTGCCAGTTGACCAAGTGTGGTTGCAAGTCGGAATGCTGCTGTCGACTGCTACTCCTTTGGTCTAACCTGCATGGCACTGTGCAACTGCAGGTGCGAGGTTTAGAAGCGTTGTTGTAGTATAGGCGTAATATACTATTGTACTATAAATAACAAGTATAGGCCTACATGTAAAGAAAACTTTAAAAAAAGAGAAAAGAAAAGAAAATTTGAAAAAAGAAAAAAAAGACTGCCTCCTGCCTTGACGGGTGGCCACGGCGATATTATGTACCATGCATTTTAGCCGCGTCAGCCACTTTGTATTGACATGGCATTGAGTTACTACATTACAAACAGGTGCTCCCAATCTGAAGAGCCGGGAGCAAATTTACTCCCAGACACAACACACAGACATGGATACCAAGTCAAACTGAATTTGCACTACTTATACTACTAGTTACAATAAGTTCTAGTTTGCCATTGTTATTGTACAGTGAAATTAAGACATTGTGGCAGCCCTACAGAACAAAAAAAGAAAGGAAGAGCACATGCAACTTACCGAGGTGTGGGTGGTCTTCAGCTTCCTGTTTAATAGAAACGTCTTCAGCTTTCTGTTTAATAGAAACGTCTTCAGCTTCCTGTTTAATATTAGAAATGTCTTCAGCTTCCTGTTTAATAGAAACGTCTTCAGCTTCCCATTTAATAGAAACGTCTTCAGCTTCCTGTTTAATAGAAACGTCCCTGGCTGAGTCTGGAGAGTTCATCTTCACTCGGGAGGGATGCATCATGGGTATTGTAGTTCTTATAAGTCTGGAGAGTTCATCTTCATCTGCAGTCTGGACTCTGGTCTGAAATCAAGTGAATAAGGAAGGACTTTAATAACTGGAGACCTATAGTCCGGCAGCTGGGGATGTGGAGTGGGACATTTGTTATATATCTTTTTCAATTTTTTTATCCCACGATTTTGTAACCCATTTTTCAACCCTGTGTCAATTATCTAATTGACACACACCCTCCGCCTATCTGGGGAGAGCAACAGACTTGAACTCATGCTTCCTTCATGACCGAGTGTACAAGTTGCTCGTTTACACCTGACAGGGGAGAGATTCCCCAGCCGGACGTAGCGCGTGGAAGGAACACGTTATTCCAACCAGTTCCTTTCCCCTCCGTCAGGCTGGCCGGGGGGAGGTAGTTTAGAGAAGAGGATTACTGCATGTTTTTTGTGAGGGTAGCCTACCTACCCTAGGGGACACGGGGAGAACATGCAAACTCCACACAGAAAAGCCTGTGGAGGGCAGTAATCCTGGTCTATAAACTACCTCCCCCTGGAGGACATTAAATCCCCATTGACAATGAACGAAGAATTCAGCATCATAGTGTGCCTCTTTTGCCGCTCCCTAAAAGCTCAGTGAGATGTTTATTTCAGATTTAGCCCAGATGAGTGAAAGAAAAACACCCTTTGGTCAACAAGAAAACTACAACCAATTAATCTATTTGGAAACACTTTGGTTTCAAGGAGTCTGCAACAACAAACTAATTCCGTGTTAAGATTTGTTACAATAGGTGTTTAGGGTTTGGGTTACATTTCAATGGTGTGTGCAGGTGCACAACACAATAGGTCAAAACCACTCTAAAGAGCACCTACGGGGTCTTCAATTTGAAACTGGCCTCCGTATAAATTAAAATAAAAAAACGTTTTTGCCTTTTTTGTTTTTCCTTTTTCTGTACAAATGTTCTGATGAATTGAAAATGGTGGACCCTGATATAAACAAGTCTTAGTGCTTGTTGTGGTTTCGTCCTCAAATAAGCAGTTTTTGTATTATTGACCTGTGCATTCGTTTGAAACAACTACATACTGAGAATACAATGTTCCAACAGTTGAATCAATCAATCTGATCTCTCTCTCCTCCAAATCAGCAGGGCAGGCAGGCAACAAAGCCATGCACGTAGCAAAGAGAGGCTCTCTTTGCTACGTGCATCCTCCAAAGGGAGCTATAGCTCTCTTAGAGGAGCGATAGTTACAATAATATTACTGCGGTTAGTATTAACTAGTAGTTAATACTTGTTATTAGAGAACTAGTAGTTTATACTTGTTATTACTTGTTATTAGAGAACTAGTAGTTAATACTAACCGCAGTTATATTATTGTAACTATGTAGTAAGAACAAGCTGTGAATCAGTTCATATCTTACCTGCTGTGTTTCAGGGTTGAGATGCTTAACGACGACACTGTTTTCAAACGTTTTACTTTGATTATTAAAGTGTTTTCAAACAAGTGCAAACAGCTAGCTGTGTGTGTGTGTGTGTGTGTTTGTTTGTGTGTATATAAGGGTTGTGCGCATGCGCACTAGCCCTGCTGGAGCCTGGAACGTGCACTGTGCACGTACCATAAACGGCCACTAGGGGGAGCCATGATACAGTGTAATACAGTGGGGAACTCTCCCATAGAGATTAGATAGAGCCTACAATGTAACAGGTTCGGGGGAAAAGTTCTGACGAGCCGAAATCATTTCGGCACTACGGTTGAAAAAACTAAAGTTGTCCTTTAAGACGTACCACCATTTCATGAGATTTAGCCTATCAGACCCAAAACTGACGAATATTTTGTTGTCGTTGAATACGATTCTGTCTACAATTCCATGCTTATAGCAAACGTCGACCAAAATAACAATTCTACATTCTCTAATTGTGTAGACTTCTTGTAAATGAAGTAATGTGCAGCTGTTTAACAATAATTAAACTCTTGAGAGCATAAACTAAAACCAAATGGACCACGTACGGTCCATTTGGTTTCAGTTTGGTTTCATGGTTTATATTTTACCCATTGTAAAACATTCCATAAACAATATTTCTCATAAAAATATATTGAATTACAGCAATACATGGCAACTTGAGGTCGCTATAGGCCTACTCTTCTTCTTTAATATTTCATCAGGACTTTTCACCAAAACACCTGCCTGTAGAGGATGTGGGCAGGGAACTATTAACCTAACTTCTATGATGTCACTGAGCATCATAAAGGTACTGATCAAGAGTCTTTTTTGACCCAAAGAAGAGAATGGTTTATTCAGAGCCAGATTTGACCGAGTTCAGATTGAGTGTCATATCCAAGTGACATATCCACAAATCGCAAATGTAATAATATTAATATTAATAATAATAATAATAATATTAATAATAATAATAATAATAATAATAATTATTATTATTATAATGTTTGTAATAATAATAATAATAATAATGTTTTATCAAATTAAATCATTTAAAGTTGCCATGACAACCCAAACCACACTCTTGACCTGCTGGGCTATGGGATCTGATCTGATCGTTCATTTTCTTCCTGCCTGCCTGCCGTCCCACAATGCAGTTCGTCTGTCATCAGAGCAGCAGAGGAGCAGAAACATGGCGGCCGTCAGTAAATATCTGACAGCGAAGAACTCCTCCATAGCCGGCGGCGTCCTGCTCGTCCTCTACCTGCTGAAGCGACGACGACGGAGGCTCGGCGGCTCGCACGGGTACGTTCTGGAAACGTTTAGAAATGACCGGCGTGGTCCGTTGATTGGTGGTTTTGCTTTGAAACTCTTCTTTTAGAGGACAGATTCCTGCCCCGGGTTATCAGCCATGGTTCATCAACTGCAATGACGCTCGTACGTCTTCTGTTCTGTCGCGGAGGAACCTCAACCTGGGCTTACGCACTCGCTCAGTTTACAGCCCTTATTACGTCTACAGAAACGTTCATGTTTCCTAATATTTGTGCTCGCCCCCAGGGTCATGGATGTCACGATTCACCTCGGCCGGGTATGAGTGCAAGTATCTTCCGCGTTGTTCATTAAAAAATCATTTTATTCAGATCGGTGGCCATTTTCTCCGTATCCGTATGTATGCTTTCAACTACGCCGACCCTGTCGGCTGGGAACGTGCATTGCACTCTGATTACAGTATAACCTTTTGATCAAATGGGCCACCGATCGGATTGAAAATGGGTTTTATTGAACAATACGGAACATACGGGTACTTCTACCCACCCGAGGTGGATTATAGCATCCGTGGCCTCCGTGGGAACTTTATATTTGAAACACGATCGTTTATATGTAGACTTTAGCGCTGTATAATGGAACAAGCGCGTACAGCCGGGTGAAGTCGCGTCATGATTGTGTGTGTGTGTGTGTGTGTGTGTGTGTGTGTGTGTGTGTGTGTGTGTGTGTGTGTGTGTGTGTGTGTGTGTGTGTGGCGACGGATGTGAGTACAGGAACAGGTGTACTCACTGTACTGGAGTTATAACAATGAGTAATATTAATATAATGATTAAAGTATTTTATTTGTGTTTGGTTGCACATCCCCAGCCACGTTTTGCTCACTAAATCTTGCCACATCGCCTCATAGTTTTGAGGACAATGGAGGTCTTTGTGAAGAGTTGCCCCTGATCTGACTGGGATTGTAATGCACGTATAGTACTGTAATTGTTACTAATTATTATACATACTGTATATGTTACATTACACATAGCTAGGAATTGCATGGTATTAATACACTTACCTTAATTTAATTACTTACACATCAAGGAAGAGTGGGCACCGTTGGTGTTAAATTGTAATTTTTTTCCTGAACATTTTAGAATGTCGAATCGAATGTTTAGGCATGTTCTGAAAAAAAATAATACATGTAAGATGGTTGCCCACGGAAAACCGACAGAAAAACGCAGCTAAAAAGTGTCCAGTGTGCAGGGGCCTTAAATGTATTTTTTTAGAACATGCCTATACATTGAATTCGACAAATTGAGGTCTAATATTTCTTCAGTAGCAGATGTCCCTATTATGCCACCTATCGTGTATCCGTTACAGGTTACACACACCGGCTTATGTTAATTTCACGTAATACTAATTACACATATTCTAATTACACAGTAGTAGTAATTGGTACGACATGGCTAATTACTAGGGGTGTCCCGATCCGATCCCAATACCACAATTTCTATTTTAGCCGATACCGAATACCGATACCAGAGAATATTATTTTTAATAATGTTAATAGCAGACTCCTCACTCAAATGTGCACTTGCATTTTGGGAAACTCGAAAGCAAACTCCACATGCCCCAACATTGTATTTACCTGCCATAGCGTCAACCCCTTACCCCTGTGTCGGATAGGTGGTTAGACTGGCATATTCGTCCTTACCGATATGACCAAAAAGGGCCGATACAGTATCGGGACATCTCTACTAATTACATACACCTATGCCACACATTAGACACAGTAGTACACAGTGGTACTATCAAGGGCTCTATGCACATTGCCCACAGATACTTCCTTCCTTCACAGGTGTTACCAATGATACTAATCCAGGCTCTGTTCCATTTAGTGTGCAGTGGTTCTCGAACCTTTTCATTTCAAGGACCACCATAACTCTGAGAGTGTACAGTACAAATGGAACAAAATGGACCCGTACAAATGGAACCAAATGGACCTGCCTAATTTGCATTTTTAAATGTACAATTTCAGAAAATGTGTAATACAATGAATCGTCTTCGTGTAAGTAATCAACTGGGGAAGTTTCATGGTGATGAACTATGCATTACCTATTCACCAATCACGTATACTCGTATAGGCCTACTGTAGGTGAAAATTACAAAATGTGTGATGAATATAAAAAAGCTACTCCTGTGGAAGGGTTATCATATATTAATTTACTTATATTGACAATTTAATATAGGTATAGCAGTGATGTGAATAGGAGTCCCGGGATGCAGGGATGGTCTTTTAGATGATTCTCAGGGACATTTTATGAGTCCCACTTTAACAACGTTAGGAGTCATATTTTGCCATTTTTACAAATTGCAGCATTTAACTCTCATTTCATTTTATATGGTTATAATGTGGTTATATTCATGTAGAAAACGGAAGAAGAAATGATTATTATAACTAAAGCTAGCAAAATAAACTAGAATTAAAGAACAGTACAGTAGTGCATCCCGTGGATGCAGAGGCCGTCCCTTAACTATAAACTGCATTTTGGGATGCACAATGCACCCTATTTTAATCTCTGGTATAGTTTTGCACACTCAATTCATAATTTACGTTCCAATTTTGGAGGTCTGGCTCATGGACAAAAAACTGGTTGGAAAAAACGGTGGAAAAGGGACCTCAGAGTTAGGGCAGATTCATACTCCTATTTTAGAGCCGAATAAAAGTCTGTTCGGCGCTGTAGAGCCTACAATGTGACGTCATTTGAGGTTCGGAGGGGGGGGGGGGAGCGGGCCGGGTACCGTCCTAAAGTCGGCTCTTCGGTGCTACGAAGAGCTCTGACGAGCCGAAATCATTTCGGCACTACAGCGCCGAAACAGCGGTAAAATAGGAGTATGAATCGGCCCTTACACACCCGCACGAGGCCATTTGGGACCCACTCAAACACACTGTGTGACCCACTGGTGTAGCAGAGTGTTTCCAGTGAGACAACATGCACAAGCACAATAGCAGGCACCCTGACTCTGTTTGACCAGAATGGAACGGGGCCTTCAATAGTTACCATCATCGGTGACACCTGTGAAGGAAGTAGGGAAGGGGGCCCAAGGTCTTTCCAAAATGGCGTGTGTGCAATGCATAGAGCTCATTACATGTACAGTATGTTAATCACGCATTCAATTGTCCCAGCATTATTGCAATATTGGGTCATTGAACTTGTCCCAATGTCCAGTGTTTATTTACACTGGACTGGTCTGCAATTGGTCAAAGTGCGTTTCTTGCTTCAGATGGTTGAATGAGTATTTAATCCACTGTTGTGCATGAAAATATTGCTGTTGTATCGAATGTACAGCAGTGTAATCACTGATGTTGACAATTACCTCCCCCCCCCCCCCCCCCCCATTGCAGTACAGCGAAGGGCTCGGAGGTAGTGCTTAAAAATGACGTAAGTTTACCTTCCATTTCAAGGTCAATGTCTGTTCTTTTTCATGTACTGTATTGTTTGTTTAAAATTCAATAAAGAAAAATAGCAGATATACAAGCCCACTGCACGCTACAAGTTGTACATCTGCTATTTTTGAAAGATGTGTAGAATGAAGAATCCGACCTCAGACTTAACAAAGACTTTGGCAATTGATTGTCAACATTTGTTATTTGTGTGCACGCGACCTCGCAAGGTCGTTTCTAGCCCCCCAGGGTGTCTTACTGGTTATTAGTTTTAGTAGTTGTAATAACTGCAGTTTGGCTTAGTTCCAGAGATGTGTGTGTGTGTGTGTGTGACACTTTGTGGGCTCTGTTCATTGCAGAAAGATGCCAAAAGGGACCGGGCAGCCGTGGACAAAGCGTTCTTCTTGCGAATCGGCCAAATCGTGCGGGTCATGGTGCCCCGATTTCTCTGCATGGAGGTGGGTCTTCTTAATTATTTTTGTGACGGTAACAACTCATGTGTTGGAGACATGTAGCAGTCGTTCTAATTATCATCTAGTTATGCACTCATTCACCCTTTTTTGAGGAGAAAAGCTTGGTGACAAGTCACAACCTAATGCAAAGCATCATGTGCATGGGGCCGGACTTTTGTTGTGAATGAAAGAATCAATGAATGAATGATTCATTTTCGTGTCTGGCTGTCTTCACTTATGGGATTATTCACCATTTAAAGAACATAGTATTTCCTGTGCCAACATGCTGACACCCAGATGAGAAACAATGTAAATAAACATCACACACTGTATAGCCTGCCCTTCATGATTCTGATCAAGAGTACAGTCTAGTAGTCCAATTGTCAGACTAGAGACTAGAGAAAAGAATAAGGAGAGAATGACAGACAGAAGACCGACTTCAATGTTTAACTTTGACAAGGTGATAAAAGATATGTTGTAATGCAGTGAGTGCCCCGGAAGCTGTCTTTTTATTTTGACCAATTGCAACACGGGTTTCATATCGGGGTTTCACAAGATCTGCAAAGCATCGATGTAACCTCCTTCCTTCCTCGTGCGGAGCAGGTGTTTCTGGTACATCTGTTCAGAGTGCTGAACAGATGTCCGGGTGCTTCTACACAGTCGTGTCACGAAGATGCCAAAATGCCGCTCACAGCAGGAGTTCCTGTTTTTTTTTTATAATCTTTTTTACAGCTGGTGAATGGAAACAGCGTTTCCGGTGTTCTGGCCAACGCGGCAAGCTGCAGCGTGAGTGGAGCTTCGTTTCCATCCACCGGCTGTCTAAAAAACCAGGAATAGACTCCAGCCGCGAGCGGCTTTTCGCCGTGCCTTGACACCCATATCTGCTTGTACCCTCTCAGTGTCTCGGTAGCATCAATGTAACCCTTATTCCTCCAGGTGTTTCTGGTATATCTGATTGTACACTGTCCCAGTAGCAGGTCTCGCCCAGCGACGTGCTTAAAGGGGAACCATGACCCAGCCTGCAGCTGATTTGGAAGTTTTGTCTGTATTACCAGCTCAGTGGCCTTGTGGTTTGTGTCCGTCCGGAAACTGGGAGGTCGGGGTCCGATCCCCGGCCGGGTCGTACCAATTAAAGACTGTAAATATGAGCCCCTCGGCTGCAGCTCACCGCTCCAAGAGATGGGTCCAAGTGCGGAGAACAAATTTACAGCAGTGTATGTGACAAATAGTAGGACTTTAACCTTTTTCAACTTAAGGTCAAAACTACAGCGGGCTATAAAACATGGCAGAGTCTAGTAAGCAACACGGCTGCACCAAACAAATAAATAACGAGTTTGTTAGATTTAATAATAATAATGCATTTTAGATTGCGCTTTTCAGGGCACTCGGTCGCTTTACACAACAAAATAAAAACAGTTTTTATTAGAAAGATAAAGTTTAAAAGGTTAAACTAGAAACTCTAAGGTAGACAAACAAAGTGGGGATTTGTGTAGCGAAAGCAAGTCTGAAATGGTGGGTTCTGAGCGTGCTTTTGAACGTTTCGAAGGTGGGAGCCGCTCTGATGTGAGCAGCTGGGATTGAGTTCCACAGTAAAGGCCCTGTCACCCTAAGTTCGCTTGTTGGACAAGCAACATTTTCATAGGAATACACCGTATGGATGCATCTGAAATCACATCCATTATTAATAATAATTTGATTAGCTGCAGCTGTGTCTCACCGTGTACTGTAGAGGGTAAACATGCAGGGTGCATACTTAGTTTAGACTAGTCATGGGTTAAGGTTAGGTTTAGGTGTGCTGCCCCGTGAGAGGTTAGGGTGAGTGTTTGAGATTGGTTGAAGTTGTAGGACTAATGACTGGTCTAACCAAATGACTATAGACTAAACCAAAAACTGTCTAAACTAAGTACTGCACCCGGGTATGCACATGCATAAAGTGAATGGCAAGTCGAGTGAATTTAATGTCGTTTTAACATCGTTTAATACAATCAGATAGGACTTTTCTGTTTGGATGTATGGGCTGTCAAGGCCAGAAAGTAGGTTTTTGCCACTCAGTAGGCGTTCCCGCATAACCTCCGGGTATGATGATGTCACGCGCATACCCTCTATAGGGACATAGCAGTGGCTGTGTTTCTGGTTCCACTGAAAAATAGGCCATTCATTTTTCCCATAGGGATTTACAAAAATCTATTATTTTTAAGCCTAGAATCAAGCCACCCAGGATCTACATTTAATACATACTGGTACTCTTTGTTTAGTTCATTTTCTCACAGTATCAAAGGTTTAATGGTCACGATTCACTGTAATTCTGGATGGCCTGATACCCTATAAGGTCACTGTGCTGTAATTCTTTTACCTGAAGTGGAAAACGAACAACAAGCCTATGGCGTTGCACCTTTTTAATCACGTTGAACTTTAAGTAATTGATACTATAATACATTCTGACCGGCCTTGTACAAATCTCTGGAGAGATTGCGAGAGTAGAGGAAAGGGGACGCACGCTTGTGTGTGTGTGTGTGTGCGTTTGTGCGAGCATACGGGCGTGTTCACGTGCGCACGTGTCATTGCGTCATTTTACACACCTCGACTTATCGTTGGCGTGCAATCAGTCCCGAGAGGGTCACTGAACACACTGGCCAAAGAGCTGCATCTTTGGGTGCAGGCACACTTTCGTGGCAAGAAAACGCCTAGTCCAGGCGTCTCTTCCGGGTTTTTAAATAGATGGGCGCATGGAAATTACACTAGTGCGCGGTTTCAGCTTTGTAGCGTGGGCACAAACCCACAATGCTTTGCCAGTTGCCACGTTATCAAAACACTTGACACTCCTTTGAAACGGGTTGATGACAGTTTAATATGGAAGGTTAATTTCTTTCCCCACACCATGACCATATCCCCCCTCCCAACACAGTCAGGGTGGTGGTCCCCAGGTTGATTCTCAGTCAGGGTGGTGGTCCCTGGTTCATACTCAGTTGAAAACCCCTGATCTAATGTGATCCTGGGCTCTCATTTTTCATTTATTTAACTCACGACCATGATCACATGGTTTGGAGCACAGATTCATAAAAGTATACAATCGGAATTGTATTTACGAGCTGCGTTCGCTTCACCGCGTCCGCGCGTCTTACTTCTTGTCTTCTTTCTGCTGTTCTCTCCCACAGACGGGCTACCTTCTCTTCATCGCTGCCATGCTCGTGACCAGAACATACTGTGACGTGTGGATGATCCAGAACGGCACCATGATTGAAAGGTCAGGAATACAATCCGTCCTGTGGGACACTTTAGTCGTGTAATGATGGAGCATCGCAGTCCCGCCACCCTTTCAGAACCACGAGGGCATCCAGGAGATAATTCCCCATTCGTTTTCCCCATAGACGTTGGCAAATAGACGTTAAAGCCATAGACGTTAAAGCCAACAGCTGATTTTTACAAATCATGTCAATAAACATGTTATTGTTGGGGGCCGAAGAAATAATTAGAAGAAAAGGGCAGGGTACAACACTTTTCTTTCAGTTTTTCTTCTTTCTAATTATTTGTTCGGCCCAAAAGAAATGACTTTATCGTCATGATTTGTCAACTCGGCTGTTGGCTTTGTCCAAGGCTTTAAATGCCTCTAAATACATTATGCTAACGTCTATGCCGGGGAAAACGAATGGGGGAATTATTTCCCGGTGCCCTCGTTGTTCTGAAAGGCGTCTGCGGCGCTCTATAGCAGTTCATATTAGACCAGTGTCACTCAAACCTGGTGGGGTTGCATTGCTGTTATAATATTGTCCTTGCCAGGCCCACTTAATCGCCTATTTGTCTTAATTCCCCACAGTGGGATCATAAGCAGAGATATGGCTCTGTTCAAGAGACACTTTTATGCCTACATTGCTGCCATACCCGTGGTAATATGACCGTCCGTCGTGTGATTGCATTCAATAAATGCACCCCCCCCCCCCCCCCCCAAAAAAAAACATTTTAACCAGTAACATTGTGGTGGTTAACATCTTTCTTTTAAAGGCTTAGTTCAGATTTTTTTGGGACTTGAAGCTGTAAGTAATACTTGCCATTATTTTGTTGGGAGTCTGGGGGCCACGCATACAAAAAATGTATTATCCACAAAACTAGCGTAATTTGTATTGTTGACCTATTTCTACCATACAGAGCAACATTCGTTCAACTTTGACCCCTCTGTCGCATGGAACTGTTTTTGTGCTGCTGCTGGCGTAGTGATACTCGACACACAAAATAGCTGTGACAGAGGGGGGGGGGGGGGGGGGTCAAAGTTGAACGAAAGTTGCTCTAGATGGTAGAAATAGGTCAACATTACAAATGACGCTAGTTTTGTAGATTCATTTGTGGCCCCCAGACCCCCACCAAAATGACCGGAACTACATCATATCAACCAAATACAAGACCCACAGGACTCGGGCAATCAGTTGATACCTTTTGCGACCTCTATATCAATGTATATTAATGTTATATTAATGGCAAGTGTTTCCTACAGTTTCCACAAATCTGAACTAAGCCGTTGAATGTCATATTATCTGGTGGTGTGTTTGTACTGGACATTGTTTTAACATGGTGCTGGGCTCTTCTGCACCGATAGCCAAGCCTTAACGTTACTTACTTACATGCAGTTGAGTCTATGGCCTGAAGTCGAAATTAAAAAAATGACTTTTTAAAATGTATTTTTTTTTTTTTTTTCTGAAAAACCTCATGTTTTTATATCAGTGGTTCTCACTATTTCATGTCAAGGACCCCAACAATTATACGTAATATGCCGCCGACCTCCATCTGAAAATATGTTGTTCCAGTGAACCCCCCCCCCCCCCAGAAGCAAAGATTTGAGTTAAAAAACGTTTGCTCTGAAAGAATATATTTTCAAAGCTTTGCACTACATTTTCACGGTTTTAAAAAAATAGCAGACTCGTCACTGGAGGACGGTTTCTAAACTGCCCACATCCCTCCTATGAGACACAGACTGAGTAGAAAAAGATCGTGCCATTTTATCATGATTATTAGTGAGGACCTATTACATGAAGATAGGTTGAAAAGTGGTGAAGTGGTCCTTTAAAGAAGTACAAATATACACTTCTATGAAGGAAAAAAATGAAGGAAATCATCGTGTGTGTGTGTGTGTGTGTGTATATATATATATATATTTACAGTTAAACATAAATAAACGTCATGTTATCTGTTCCACCTGCCATGCTGGGAAATGTTGGCTCATTCTTGTGCATGTTGTGGTTTGCAGTGCAATTATCGGTCGATCGACTAAAGATTTCAAGAGGTTCTTGTTCAGCTTTATGAAATTCATGCCAGTTGTAAGTTCATATTTTTTTTCCGTTCCCTCATCTTTTTTCTTTTCTTTTTTCCCGTCGCACTCTTTAGTCAAAGTGTGCCGACTGTGATGTGTTCATGTTTCTTTGAATTGCATTCATAATGCTTATAATTGGCATTATAGTAAATTGTCAGTGGAACAATTCAGAGGAGGCCTGCTTTTTTAAATAGAAACCCCACTAATATGATTACTAACATAACCTTTCTGTTATTAATATGACATTTCATTTAGGGCTGCACAATTAATCCAAAGCACTCGATGTTATGTAATTGGGGAAAATACATTTCCATGCCATTATTGTGCAGCCCTAATCCCTCCAGTAATTTCCTACTGATCTTAATGCATTCATCGAAACCCTGTTTAGTGTTGCATGACTAACACATGGATATTCATCGCGACACAACCAAATCATAATCTCAACCGAATCAATGTCGGTCAACACATCTGTGTTATTTTCCTACTTTTTTTTCCTTACAATCTTGGTTTTATTGCAATTCATTCTAAGTGTCCTCAGCTGCATGAGTGCAAAAGAAAAAGAGGATAACTGCAAAGCATAGCCTGAGTGCCGTGCTGAAGGACGGAGCACGTGGTGAGGTGTGTGTGTGTGTGTGTGTGTGTGTGTGTCTGGTTGGCCTATTGCAGATTGCCTTGGTGAACAACTTCCTCAAGCTGGGCCTGAACGAGCTGAAACTGCGGTGTCGCGAGAGGCTCACGAAGCACCTTTATGACCAGTACCTCACGTAAGAGCTGTCTTGTCTCTCTCTCGCGCTCTCTCTTACATGCTAGGGCATTAAGCGACTAGTATATCCACTTGTCGACCTTGTTGGTACTAGTTGACTAGTTGATAAGAAGAGAAAAAACGATTCTGTAGGCCTCAAGATAAACAACTAGTCGACTAGTAAACTAGTAAAAATGACTAGATGTGAATGCCCTATCGCACGCTATCTTGTGCACTCTCTCTCTCTCTCTCTCTCTCTCGTACGAGTAACTGAACCGTGTGCTGCCCGTGTGTTGTTCTGTGCAGAGGCTACACGTATTACAAGATGGGCAACCTGGACAACCGGATAGCCAACCCCGACCAGCTGCTCACTCAGGACGTGGAGAAGTTCTGCAACAGCGTGGTGGACCTCTACTCCAACCTCAGCAAGGTACAGTTACAGTAGTAGCGCCCTCTCCGACCTCGGCGAGGTACAGTAGCGCCCTCTCCAACCTCATCAAGGTATACTGAGAGCTTTCAATGGATTCACCAAAGTTTCTGCCATGTTAGAATGCTTTGCTTTTTGGCCTGAGCGGTCCAGGCACCCAGGCCGGTAAATCCAACCTGGTGGTGTGCCGTGGGTTCAAGTCCTGAGCCCCGTCAGCCTTTTGCCACATGTCCCCCCCCACCCCCCGCATATATCTCCCCCCCTTTCCTTTCAACTTAATGTACCCTATCCAATAACGACAGAAAGCCCCCAAAAATATCTTTAAAAATAAATGATGATAATGCTTTGTTTTTCGTTGTACGACGACAACACACAGGGTGGTTACGGATCTTTTTTTCTTTTTTTTTAACAATGTCTTCTCTCTCTGTACCTCAGCCTCTGTTGGACATCGGACTGTACATCTTCAAGCTGACCAGTGCCATCGGTGCCCAGGTATACTGTTAAATGCAATCACAGCTTTACAAACCCACGCGCCATCCATCCATCCAAGGCCCCCTCTTCCACTAACACAGCACTGTGTCCCCTCTCCCCTTTCTCCCTCCACAGGGCCCAGCCAGCATGATGGCCTATCTGCTGATCTCGGGCCTGATCCTGACCAGGGTCAGGAGACCCATCGGTAAGATGACGGTCATCGAGCAACGCTACGAGGGCGAGTACCGCTACGTCAACTCCCGCCTCATCACCAACAGGTATAACCGCCGACCTGCATGGATTAACCCATTTTGGTGTTAGCATTATGTTATGCTTTAGCTATTGAAAAATAGCAGATCTACAAGCTCGTAGCGCGCCACCGAGTGGCGCGCTACGAGCTTGTAGGTCTGCTATTTTTTTGAAAAATCGAAGAACGACTGACATGGAAACATATCTTTTTCAGAAAACTGTCAGGACGTAGAAGACATTTTTAGAATCGGGTCGGAATGGGTTAAGGCCCTGTCGTTGAAACCGTTGTGCCGCATTTTTACGATTAAAAAGCAGACCTACAAGCTCGTAGCGCGCCACTCGGTGGCGCGCTATGAGCTTGTAGATCTGCTATTTTCCAATAGCTAAGTTATAACATAATGCTTAAAACACCAAGGGGTTCCCGCCCCAGAATGGGTTTAAACGTTCTCAGTCGCCGCGACTCAGTCTTTTAGGATTCCATAGAACCCACCGGGTCTTCTGTGAAAGCATGCTGGCGCACCGAAAATAGCAATTTATTTGCGGGCATTAGTTAAGGTGAAAGGGTGTTGTTTGAAGTGATCAAACTATAGCAATTAGAACACAAGTTTAGAAGCGTCTTCCAGAAACGCTGTTTGACGCAAACTCATTCAAGGCAATATCTGATCGTGTGTGGATGTTCTGTGTCGTGTGTGCCGCAGTGAGGAGATCGCCTTCTACAACGGGAACGAAAGAGAAAAACAAACCATCTACGGCACGTTCAAGAAACTGGTAGGTCGTCCATTTTACTTTTTGAGCGCCTCCCGTGTCCAGCTTTTAGTGTGTTGGGCACGGTGTTGATGTCAAAATCAACACTGTGTTAAAACTCTTTCAGTGCCACCTGGTGGTCACCAGTTTTGGCTGTTGCCAATTAGCCCATTATAAAAAATATATATTATGCGCATGTCATCACCTGTACACCAGATTATTTTCAAAAAACTCGTCTTATCGTCCATGGCAATCGGTGCATAATTGGATTCAGCTCGTCTTAACGTCTCTGGCACTTGAACTGTTTCATTCTGTCCCTGCAGGTCGACCACTTGCACAACTTCATCTTCTTCCGCTTCTCCATGGGTTTCGTGGACAGCATCATTGCCAAGTGTAAGTGGCTCTGCATCCGTTCTTTCTGATGTCTCATTCGCACCGGCATACTGCGACTAAAACGAATCCTCCTGCTGCGTATTGTCGAAAGTGCGCTTCGTTTGGCAGGTTCGAATCCTGACTGGCAACAAAGAACCGCATATGTGGCGGGTGAATGAGGAGTAAACGCAGTTGGAGACTGCCAGTGGTACGTGATCCTTGGTCTGCCCCAGGGTCTCCTCCCAGTGGGACGTGCCTCGAGGACCTCCCTATAGGGAGAGGCATCCTAACCAGATGCCCGAAACACCTAAGCTGGCTCCTTTCCAGGCGAGGAAGCAGCGACTCTACTCGGAGTCTATGTCGTGTGACTGAACTTCTCACCCTATCTCTAAGGGAGACGCCAGCCACCCGTCGAAGAAAACTAATTTCGGCCGCTTGTATTCGCGACCTTATCCACTCATCCTACGAATACAGATAGAGCGAACCGCGAAACCTTCAATCTTATATGTAACGCATCTTATATGTTCCTGTCTTATATCTGCCCGTCTTTGTTTCGTCATGTTCGATCTATGCCTGTATTTAGGTTTTTATTTTGAATCCCATTGAAACGTGCCCTGTTTGTACAAAATGTGTTCCCATCCCCCCCCCTCCCCTGCCCACAGACCTGGCCACGGTGGTGGGCTATCTGGTGGTCAGCCGGCCCTTCCTCAACCTGTCCCACCCCAGACACCTTCACAGCAAACACTCTGAGCTGCTGGAGGTACGCACGCACACACACACACACACACACACACACACACACACACACACGGATGAACATGACGTGACATAAAGTTCGATATATTTGGCCTCCATGAGGTAATAAAAGGCAGTAGGCAAAACAGGAAAAACAGGTTCTGGTGAATAATAATCGTCATGTCAGCTGGGACGGTTTGCTCAGTTTCTAACGAGGTGATGAGTAAGTGTATAGCGGTGTGAACTTCGCACCGCGGAATACCAAAACACAGGTACTGCAAGTGGAACTACATTTTCTCTTGTTACATAAGCACATTTCACACACACACACACACATCGCCCCCGGGCCATCACATGTCGAGTGCTGATACTCAAATCCAACCTGGACCTATTGTGGAGTCGTTAACAACTGGTTTGTGACACACCAGGGCTATTTTGGGGGGGCCGAACAAATAATTGGAAGATTTTTTTTCTTTTTTGCCCCCCAAAAAATGTGTTTGTCATGATTTGTCAACTGCCGAGTTGGCTTCGTCCGAGGCTTTAGATGTCTTTAAATAAATACTTTTTGAAACGTCTATGTGAAAATGAACGGGGAATTATTTCCTGGTGCCCTCGTCATTCCGAAAGGGGGGGTGGGACTGCGGCGCTCTATAGAAGTCACCGGCATTGTCTTCTACTATGGAAGCATACCATGCAATGGAAATGGGCCATCTACAGTACACGTCGACAGGCCTGTTTTCGGTGCAGTAGTTTTGCTATGAGATGAATATCGGTACATAATATGCATTTCTATGCAGCTCTTGACGCAGTTAAATTAATTATTTAATTGATATGACGTTGTGACCAACGGTTTGCTTTTGGCTCCCTTGTCTGTATCTGTAGCCCTTGTACTGTACATGTCTTATTTGTCTTGTCTCGTCCTTGTCTGTGTTTGTCTTGTACCGGTCTGTAGTGTCTGTATGTTTTGTGTTTGTTATATTGTTTTTCCGTTTGTTGTTTTCTATTATATTTAGCTGACTCATTAGTTTTTAGCTGTCCCTGTGTAAGGCCACCTATGTGCAATTGGTGATTTACATGTTTGTTTTGTTAGAAAAAATATTAAAAAATAAAAAAAAAGGATCCAAAAATAATAAATAATATGCATTTCTACTGTATGCATTGATATCTGGTGCTCGTAGGACTACTACCAGAGTGGCAGGATGCTGCTACGGATGTCCCAGGCCCTGGGGAGGATCGTACTGGCTGGCAGGGACATGACCCGCCTCTCAGGGTGAGCTCTCACTTCTATATCCACTGTGACTTCATAAAGGGCAAGGCACAGGTGGCTCAGTTTCTAACGAGGTGATGCGGCACAGGTGGCTCAGTTTCTAACGAGGTGATGCGGCACAGGTGGCACAGTCGGTGATGCTGTCGCCTCACAGCTAGAAGGTCCTGGGTTTTGAGCAAAGCTTGCCTGTCACTGTATCTCTCCTAAAGGTACCACATCAATACAGCACGGAATTGTGGACAAAATCCTATCTAACCATAACAAAACAATTCTTAGGGTAGGTACCCCCACAAAAACATGCAGTAATCCTGGTCTCTAAACTGCCTCCCCCTGGCCAGCCGGGGCGCCTGATGGAGGGGAAAGGAACTGGTTGGAATAACGTGTTCCTTCCACGCGCTACGTCCAACCAGGGAAACTCCCCCCTGTCAGGTGTAAAGGAGCAACTTGGACACTCAGGCATGAAGGGAGCATGAGTTAAGTCCGTTGCTCTCCCCAGGTTGGCGGAGGGTGTGTAGAGCCCAGGATCACAGTAGATGATTGGCACAGGGGTGAAAAATGGGTTACAAAATCGTGGGATAAAAAATATATAAAAAAACAAAACAATTCTTTAGTTTTGGGTTCTGAGATGCTAAATCTCATCAATTGGTGGTCCCTGGCTCAAATAATGGGCCCGTGATATGAAAATCAGACCAGTCTGAAGTGAGTGGTGCAACAGCGCCCCCCCCCCTGTTGGTATTCTAAACATAGGGACATTGCTGTTCCTTGGAGTTGTTGCAACACTCAAAAATGTTGAAAGCCACTGCTCTATGTCCTAGTGCCTTCATCGACATGAGGACATTCAGTTTTTCGGTGCCTTTTCCAATAAAAAAAAAACAAACCCAAAACAAATGTTTTTATGGTCGTGTAATCAAGCTGCTTGGCATGATGGTCTATGTAATGCGTTCTACAACCATGACACCAATGGCAGACACTGTATAGAGCTGTATGTTTTAATGAACTTAAACTTATGTCTCTACTGTCCCCACCAGATTCACCGCTCGCATCACTGAGCTGATGAGGGTGCTGAAGGATCTCAACGCTGGCCGATACGAACGCACCATGGTCACCCACCAGGAGAGAGGTAACTACATAGGGTTGTCAACATTATCGATTCGAATTAGAATCGAGATTCCCGTTTTTTTTTATTTTTTATTACAGTTACAGGAGTTTTCACTACATGGTGTTTGTGATATGAATATGAAATGCTACTGTGAGGTTATCTTCATCTATACAGTATAGGAGAGAGTATCTTGGTGTTGATATATCGGTCAGAACCGATTCATCGAATCCTCTGCGATTTGTTTTCGCCGTAGATTCGGACGCCGGGGAGAAATTGACGTTGGTACCAGGAAGTGGCCGGGTCATCAACATGGACAACATCATCAAGTACGTGTTGATCGGGCCTGTCATTTCCGTGTGGAAAAATGTTCAAATGTTTTGGAAAGTAGCAGATGTACAAGCTCAAAAACGAGCCGGCGCTTTGAGCTTGTATATCAGCCATTCGCACTATTAGTATAAGGGTGTTAAATAAGCTTACAAGCCAAAAATAAATGTCATGTTTTATTCATAATGTTTCCAATGTTCCAATAACAGAAACGATAGAAATGAAATCGTTAATCTCAATTTTTTGTGACGATTTTGCCTCATGCTAAATAAATAGCATGCAGTACATATGTTGCGAATATAATATTCAACCTTCTTTTGCATGTTTTCTGTGTTAAGTTGGCTGTATCTGACTGTGTTCCTTTTTGTCAGGTTTGACCACACCCCTCTGGCTACACCCAACGGAGACGTCCTGATCAGAGACCTGTCCTTTGAGGTAAGAGACCCCTCTCACTCTCTCTTACTCACTCTCTTACTCACTCTCTCACACACACACACACACACGCTCTCGCACTCACTCTCACACTAGCTCGCTCACTCACTCTCACACTCTCACACACTCGCACTCTCACACTCACTCTTACACTCACTATCACTCTCACACTCACTCTCACACACTCACACTCACACTCTCACACACACGTTCAAACTCACACTCACCCTATCACACTCAAACACAGACATTTTACGCAAGCGTGTGTGTGTGTGTGTGTGTGTGTGCGCAGGTGACATCAGGCAACAACGTCTTGGTGTGTGGGCCCAACGGCTGCGGCAAAAGCTCTCTCTTCAGAGTCCTCGGGGAGGTCAGTATATCTTCAGCTGTGTGAAGCATGTTTTCATCCATTCCCTAATCAATAGTCCTATACGTACATACAGGCCTGTCACAATTATTACGTCATTGCCTGATCGCAATTCCCATTTTTTTCATTATTTTAAGCTTTAGCTATTGAAAAATAGCAGATCTACTATATCTTGTATATCTGCTATTTTTGAAAAATCGAATAACGACTGGAAAACCACAATTCAATCGTTAAAGGAGAATTCCATGCTAGAAGGCTTTCTTACCCTTTATTTGTATTTACGTCACCATCAAAGAGGTCCAGGAGTTATTTTGTGCAAAAGTTAATTGTTTGCCATTTCCCCTAATATTAGCCCTCAATGGCGGTTGGGTTTTTGTGCTAATTCGAAATAAGTAGTAAAGTGTGCCGCTTGGGATACTATTTGCATTATGAAGAGAGGATGTAAAAAAAAAAGCAATGGAAATAAGCGAATTAGCACAACACCCCAATGCCCCATTTCCGATTCAGGACCAGAACCCTTTTTGGTGTTGTAAGCATTATGTTATACTTTAGCTTTATGAGCTTGGAGAGGAGATCTGCTGATTTCTTTTTTTATCGTGAAAATGTGGTGCAAATCTTTGAATATATATTATTCTTTCAGAGCTAACGTTTTTAACTGAAATTTTTGCTTCTGGGGGTCCTTAGAAATGTACAGATAATTCTGGGGGTCCTTGACATGAACAAGTGAAGTCTGAGAACCACTGACATAGAAACTTGTAGGGTTTAGAAGACTCTTTTTTTTCTTTTCTTTTTTTTATCGGCCTCAGTGGGTTAATGTACACTAAATAGTGTGATTTCCTTCTAATGTTTCTTCCAGCTCTGGCCACTGTTTGGAGGAGAGCTCACTAAACCTGACCGAGGAAAGCTCTTCTACGTTCCCCAGGTAGGTAGAGCTCTTCTTTGTGTCCTAAACCAGTGGTTTTCAGCCAGTGGTCCTTAAATAAATCAGTTTTAAGTGCCAGAGACGTTAAGACGAGTTGAATCCAATTATGCACTGATTGCCATGGACGATAAGACGAGTTTTTTTTCTTTTCTTTATTTATTTTAATAATCCATATTTTGAAAATTCCTCTAATCTGGTGTGCAGGTGATGACATGCACATTACATGCATAATAGAATTACATTTTCTTTCTTTTTTTATAATGAGCTAATTGGCAATGAAAGCCAAAACTGGTCACCACCAGGTGGCACTGAAAGAGTGTAACCTGGAGGGGAACAAGTTTTGGTGTTAAACTAAGCATTATTTAGCTATTGAAAAATAGCAGATCTACAAGCTCATAGCGCGGTAACCGAGTGGCGCGCTACGAGCTTGTATAGACTTTTTTTTTTTTTTTCGATGTCAGGCCCTGGGGTTCCAGGTGGTCCCCAGCTAAACACTCCAGCTAAATGGAGAGTTGGTAACCAAAATATCAAATGGACCCTTTAACTCTTGAGAGCGTCAAATGAAACAATTTGGTTTCAACATCTGCATTACTTAATTTGCCTGAAGTCTCCACAATTCATAATTTGCCTGTTATCTCTCCTAATGGTACCGACGTCAATACAGCGTGGAATTGTGGACAAAATCTTGTCCCAACGACAAGACAATATTTGTTAGTTTTGGATCTGAGAGGCTAAATGTCATCAAATGGTGGTCCGTGGCTCAAATATCCAATAAATATTGATATGAAATGGGTCGAAAACCACTGTCCTAAACATGACTATTTTATATTTAGCCATTTTTTGAGTTTCAGATGTTCAGATAATATGCATAATAAAGCACTTATTTGTTTGTCAATGACATGAGCTTTGGTTGCAAACACACAGCGGTGTTTGTCAGTGTTAATTTTGACTGCACATTTTTCATTTAGTTTTAGCCATATTTTTGTCATCTGATATGAAGACTTTATTCAACTAAATCTACAGTTTATTGAGTCAACGTAATTGTATTTTGGCAGGCCTTGATATACTTGGCTCTGTGCTAAAAAAATAGCACCTGACAATATTGTCAATATATTTAGTTAATATTTCGTATATATGGCTTAGTTTTTTTCCCCCCGTTTTCATCTGTGAAAAAAGTAGTCGAGGAACATTTTTCGTCAGTTTTAGTCGATGACATGAACGTGTGTGTGTGTGTGTGTGTGTGTGCAGAGGCCCTACATGACCATAGGCACACTTCGGGACCAGGTCATCTACCCAGACACCTTTGAGGAACAGAAGAGGAAGGGCATTTCTGATCAGGTGAGCAACGCACAAGCAAAAAACAATAAAAAAATAACGACTCAATCATAACTGCCAGTTGCAGCAAGCTACCCGTGTGCAGCGGAGCTACTTAACGTCCCATAGCCTGAAGTGATGCGACGCTCCGATTGGTTCAGAAACAAACAGGCTTCGGTTTCAGACTGAAACTTCAAAATATAATGACCGAAAAAGCCATAGCAGTCTGACTTTAAGTGCACGGGTTTATGTGCGTGCTTGTGTGTGTTAGGGATGTGTAAATGTGTCCAAAATGAAAATCGATATGTATAATTCAATATTAACGATTAATCGGGGGGGGGCTTATTTTTATTTTTTTAGATTGTTTTTAATGAACACTACGAATAAAACAATTCTTCCCCCCAAGGGGTACCTAAGGAAAAAAAGTTGGTTACTAACTCCATCTTTTAAATGAGGACCACTGGTGGTCCCTCGACCAGTGTTGAGCCAATTGATCACAATAGCAGCCCCAGCCTAGGCCTGATTACACCTGCTAAATCCTCCAAACCTGTATCTTGATTGGAATCAATCTCCACTCGCACTCAGTCACTCACACTCCTCTCATGCAGCCACACAGACACATCCCAGGCACACTTTGGTAGTCCTATAGCCCTGTCCTGTTTGGATGACAATATTGCCTTTCCAACAGATTTTTTATTTGATTAATCTGACCCATCCCTGGTGTGTGTGTGTGTGTGTGTGTGTGTGTGTGTGTGTGTGTAGGTGTTGAAGGAGTATCTGGACAACGTCCAGCTGGGTCACATCCTGGACAGAGAGGGCAGCTGGGACATCGTCCAGGACTGGATGGACGTGCTCAGTGGAGGAGAGAAGCAGAGGATGGCCGTAAGACTGTGCTTCCTTCATTTTCACCCGTTTTGAACCGGCAAAGCATCGCTTTGTGTCATTTTAAGATTCCTTTGGCTGTTAAAACGACAGACCTGTGTGAAGTGAGGGGCGCTCTTATCATCGTACATCATCTCATGATGTAAATCCTCCATTCGTTGTCAATGGGAATTTGTGTAGGACGAAATTAGCTGAATATTGGAGGGGCTAGCGCCACTCAAAATCAGGTGTGATCAATTGGCTAATAAAGGGTGACATTTTGTGCATATTTTTCTAAAGCAGGGGTGTCCAAAGTGTGGCCCACGGGCCAAATGCGGCCCTGGGATAAATGTATGTATTACATTTATCCCAGGGCCGCATTTTTACTTTTTTTTTTATATATATTTTTTATCCGACGATTTTGTAACCCATTTTTCACCCCTGTGTCAATCACCTAATGTCATCCTGGGCTCTACACACCCTCCACCAACCTAGTCCCCATATATGGGGGACAAGTGGAGAGCAACGGACTTCAACTCATGCTTCCTTCATGCCTGAGTGTCCAAGTTGCTCCTTTACACCCGACAGGGGCGTGGAAGGAAGTAAGGAACACGTTATTCCAACCAGTTCCTTTCCCCTCCATCAGGCCAGGGGGAGGCATTCAAGCTTTTTAACCTGGGCATTTCCCAGAATATAATTTGTCAGTGTTCCTTGTTCCTTCTTCCTTGTATTATTATTTTTACGTTGCTCGTCTGGTTACATTTGGCAATGTGACATATGGCTGAAAAAAGGCTGAGAGACACTTTTTGTTCACAGCACACACCCGACAAAAGACCATTGATATGAAATATTGATGACGATATGAGTTCAATAGAATCGTTTAAATGCAATGCACATGTATGTGACTTTGTTATAGACTAGTCCGACGCTACATTATGTGACTTTGTTATAGACTGGTATGTCACTACATTATGTCAGGAGATATAGTAAGGTTGGCCCTTGGGTGTTTTAATATTTTCTAATATGGCCCCCTTTGAAAAAAGTTTGGACACCCCTGTTCTAAAGCATACGTTTTTAACTCATCTTTGCAAAACGTCGTCATTTTACATCATTGTGTTGAGTGTGTAGGAGACACTAGGCGCTAGTGTGTGGTGGCTCCTTTCACGCCGTTTCACTAATTACCGTAGGCCTATAGAGTGTCGCAGTCCCACCCCCTTTCATGACTGTGCCAGGCCCAGGAAATTATTCCCAATTTATTTTTCGAAAGGTATTTATTTAAAGACGGTTACGCCGCGGACAAAGCCAACTTGAGTCGTGACAACTCATGACAACAAACACAATATTTTGGACCAAGCAAATAATTACAAAGAAGAAAAACAACAAAAGAAGTGTTATAACCTGCCGTTTTTTTCTTCTAATTATTTGTTCGGCCCAAATAATTGTGTTTGTTGTCATGATTTGTCACGACAAGAGTTGGCTTTGTCTGTGGCGTAAACGTCTTTAAATAAATACTTTTTGAATTGTCTATGAGGAAAATGAACGGAGAATCATTTCCTGGGCCCTGGTAGGGGTCGGGACTGCGACGCCCTATAGCGAATTTTGAAAATGTCGTGACATTTTAGTTTGCTTTAACACATTTAGGCCTGACGTATGTTTCTATATCGGTGGTGCTAAATATTTCATGTCAAGGAACCCAAACATTTTATGAATCAATGATTTGAGTTAAAAACGTTCGTTCGAATATATATTCCAAATGTGCGCCACATTTTCACGATAAAAAAAAAAAATAGCAGACCGCCGAGTGGCACGCTACGAGCTTGTAGGTCTGCGAATTTTTAATAGCTAAATTATAACGCAATGTTTAAAACACCAAAAGGTTCCTGCCCAAAATGGGTTAATCCATGCATAGTTTTGTGTAAAAAAAAAACGAATTTTCCTGTGTCTTTTCCAGATGGCCAGGCTGTTCTACCACAAGCCCCAGTTTGCCATCCTGGACGAATGTACCAGCGCCGTGAGTGTCGACGTGGAAGACTTCATCTACAGCCACTGCAAAACCGTACGTTACGCACGTGCACACACACACAGGTTACACCCACACACAGGTTACACCCACACACACAGGTTACACGCACACCCACACACACAGGTTACACACACACACAGGTTACACGCACACCCACACACACAGGTTACACGCACACAC
Source organism: Protomyctophum bolini (assembly GCF_963924005.1). Lineage (NCBI taxonomy): Eukaryota > Metazoa > Chordata > Actinopteri > Myctophiformes > Myctophidae > Protomyctophum > Protomyctophum bolini. The sequence goes on from NC_137882.1 coordinate 26,634,522, forward strand.
ACACACAGGTTACATGTACACACACACACGAACCTGAAGGTTACACATGCACGTCCATTTGGTTTCATTTTACGCCCTCAAGAGTTACATTATTGTTCAACATCTGTATTACTCAACCCATTTTGGGGCGGGAACCCTTTTTGGTGTTGGCATTATGTTATGCTTTAGCTATTGAAAAATAGCAGATCTACAAGCTCATAGCGTGCCACTCGGTGGCGCGCTATGAGCTTGTAGATCTGCTAAAAAAAATAATCGAAGGACTGACATAGAAACATAGCTTTTTCAGAAAAGTGTCAGGATGTAGAAGCCATTTTTAGAATCTGATCTGAATGGGTTAATTTAGTTTACACAAACATAATTGTCATATTGATCGTTTGCCTGTTGTTTCTCCTATAGTACCAACAACATTACAGCATGAAATTGTGGACATAATTATCCAATGACGACAAAATATTCAAAGTTTTGTCATCAAATGGTGTAACCGTGGCTCAAATGCCAAATAAATAATGGACCTTTTGATGTGAAAAGGGTTGAAAACCACTGGTCTAACACATTCTGGGCGGGAACCCCTTTTGGTGTCAGCATTATGTTATGCTTTAGCTATTGAAAAATAGCAGATGTACAAGCTCATAGCGCGCCACCGAGTGGCGCGCTACGAGCTTGTATTCGCTGCTATTCTTGAAAAATCGAAGAACGACTGACATAGAAACATAGCTTTTCAGAAAACTGTCAGGACGTACAAGACATTTTCAGAATCTGATCTCAGGTCAGAATGGTCTCTAATTGACTTGTCCTCTGGTCCCCCCCCCAGGTTGGCATCACGTTGTTCACCGTGTCTCACAGAAAGTCTCTGTGGAAACACCACAAGGTAAGCATTTTTTATTTTATATGGTTTTAGATTTTAGTCGACTAAATGTCGAAAAAATATTTCGGCGGGCATAGATTTGAGTTGTAATGCCCGATTACTGTGCTGCATGCTGAAAATATCATCCCGCTGAAAATAGTGAGTTACACGATGGTGAGTACACGATAGTGAGGAGTAGAATACGCAGCGGCACTTTGTCGTTTTCTGTTCAGAACCGTTGCTGTGTAAACGTGGCCACAGAATGCCTCGGGTGTCCGCCAGGTGAGAACTTAACCGGGGACGTCTGAATCGCTTGACACACCGAGACCTTGGTTGTAAAAGCCCCAATATGGCTGTCTCGTACGGAAAGGCGATGGAGTCTCTTACGAGGAGCGTAGCAAATCCTTCTTGCATCTCTACCCTCAAGGGCAACAACAACCACCAACCACTCTTTATATAGGATCGGCTGAATGCTTGTCACAATGATGATGCCAGCAGTTTAAGAGCCATAAACCTCAAGACGTCTAATTGCCAATTAAGTACCAGATACCCATGGGATTCTTTTTTTTCCATCCATATTTTGAAAATTCCTCTAATCTGGTGTACAGGTGATGACATGCACATTACATGCATAATAGAATTACAAATTATTTCTTTCTTTTCTGGTTACCACCAGGTGGCGCTGAAAGAGTTTAAGGCAGTCTGTAGGACACATGCTCAAAAGGACGATTAATAATAATGATAATGAGGCAACACAAGAATTCAGAGTTTGGAAGTATGAGGATTTTACTCGAGTAAGGAGACAAGACTTACATGACCTGTTTATGCATGGAAACCCCAGTCTGACTCCCAGAGTAACACAGGGTCACACTCACAGCCTTTATAGCTTTCACTCCCACAACAGCCAACCCCCAACATATACTTAGCCTCAAGACTTGAGCCAGTTCAACAAACGGGACAGTAACATTGTAAAACAAACAGCACCACAGCGGGGTGTGACAGATGAGATCATCTCAGACTGTATAACTTAGAGGAGATACTCTTTATAAAGGCCTATTATTAAATGTTTAATTTCTACGACACTGCCGTCTGCTGACGTCTCTGTTGTCTCCATATACAGTATATATATGGAACTTTCGTTACTGTCTTGGTAGCCTGAGCTAACGCTAGACATTTCTGGCCTAGATGGGAGGGCCGCGGCTCAGAAAAACGCGCACCCTGATTGGTTCACTGATCTGTCCGTCAGCCCCGGTCTCTCCTCCCATACCATTCTAACAGACTGTCAAAGTTATTTCCACAGAGTCGGCACACGTTGGGTTTTTTCTTAGACGGTGTGGTGGGTTCCTCAGCCATTCTCCTCATTTTCCTCACATAGCCTCGTTTGAATTCCACTGGTAATAATTTCCTCACGGTGTTATTTTGAGGTGTGCCCACCGCTCAGAGCCCTGACGTCACATCATTTGGAGCGATCAGACTTTTTAGACCAGTGCAGCCCATGCGTAAATCCAGGCTTTCATTTTTCGCGCAGACGAAATGAAAGCCTGGGTATCGAACTAGGCTACTGTCTTGGTTACTGACTGTGCGTTGCGTGCGTTTTCTCCGTCCTCCCCAGTACTACCTGCACATGGACGGCCGAGGGAGCTACGAGTTCCAGCCCATCACCGAGGACACGGTGGAGTTTGGATCCTAAGTGCCACGGACCGCCTCCCGCCGGCCTCCCACCGCGCTCCGCTCCACCACCCAGCTCTCACACAGCCAGTCAGAGTCCACTAATTCCCTGCACTCAAAAAACAAGAAATGGTGGAAACTAAAGAAATATAAAAAAAAGAAAATCCTTAGACGGTGCCGTTTTTAATCAACTGTAACTCTGTTTTACGAGATGTTATTTAAAAGAAAAGAGTCCTTTAGTCCGTGATTAATAGATTATTGATAATCTATGTAAGTTGATTGTACAGTATGTTAACTTGTAAATGTTATGGCCCTGATTTAGTGGTCAGTCAGCAGTAGGACCAGACTTGTAGAGATTGTACTACTAGACACAAGGGGGCTAAATCTAGATTTTTTGTTTTGTTTTATTGCATCCCACACCCGAGGACTCGATGTAACGCTAGGCAAGTGGTTCTCAAACATTTTCGTGTCAACACAAATTGATTAATGTATCTTTTGTCGGCGGACCCCCCCAGCCCAGCCCCCCCCCCCCACACACACACACACAAACACACACACACACAAATATATTGTGCCATGAAGTGAAGATTTGTTAAAAACCTGAATGATTCAAAACACTTTTAAAACGTTTTTGACAAGATCTTTCAAAAAACTTAAAAGAAATAGCCGATGCACAAGCGCGCAGCATGGCACGAAGTGATGCGTGCTCTGAGCTTGTGCGTCTGACGTATTTTTGAATAGCCAAACAAAGTGGTTGAAATGATTTGCGATGCCGTGTTAACTATCCTCTGGGGGTCCCCGGAACGTTGAGAACCAATGCTCTCTATAGGCGTCGTTCCACAAAGCCAAACGGGTCACCAACAGAATGGTTGCGTTTTGTTTTAGTTGTCGGTTTTTTGGGAGATAAAGAAACCGGCACAGAGGCATATTATGCAAAGAAACTCAAACGAAATGCTTTATTGTTTTTGTTTTTTGCTGCTCCAGTTGCACAAGTTATTCTGCCCCGGCTATACCTCCACGAGGGGGGATGAAATGGTCGTTTTTTTAAAGTGCCGTCTCGTAGCCAGCGTTGCCCTGTGTGTTCTGTGTGAGTGACCGCTGCCCCATAGGCCACCGTGAGTCCCGACACCGTCACTGGTGGTGCTGTTCCTTGGTTCGTGCTGTCTTTATTTGTGTTGTAATCCCGTGGATTAAAGTTCTCAGTCTTTTTGATTCCATAGAAAGTCGTCTTTGGAGGCATGTCGCACGGCGAAAGCATGCTCTCAATGCGTCGTCGCACAACGAGAGCTTGTAGTCTATTTTCGGTTATACATTTTTTTTGTGGTCGAACTAGCAATATGATGAAGCATCTTCCATAAAAATCTTACAACACGAATGAATAAATAAAACACGAATCGGGGGAAATAGCTACATCTATAGCGGCAGTACCAAAATGGCCCTCTGTCCACAGCCAACTCAAAACAACTCTATACCGGAGCAGTCTTCTGATCTGCATGAAAGATGGTGATCGGTGTGTGACGAGATTTTGTCTCAGGTTAGAATCACACATGCACACTATATGTATATTCTCTCTCACACACACACACACACACGTACACTATTTATACACACACAGAAGCTTGTAGGTCTGCTATGACTACATTGTATAATATGCGCAGAACACGGTTTTGGACGAGGTGTGTGTACGTGTGTGTGTGTGTGCGTGCGTGCGTGTGCTTCCCTGGATAATTGGCATCGGGTTATTCTGGGATTTTTTTTGGGGGGGGGGGGGGGGGGGAGTGGGGAAGGAGAATGCCAAGTTGTCACTGGATGAAATTTAAGTGGGATGGTTCTGTTCTTGCTCGGAGGCACATTAGTGGCCGAAACCCCCCCCCCCCCCCCCCCCCCCACGCCACTGTAAAATAACACTATTATTTTATTGAAATGTAAAGCAAAGCTCTGTAGAGAACTCCTGTTTTTTTTCTTTGTCTTCTTTTGTATAATTATTATTAATGATGTGATCGTGCACTCGCGCATGGACCTGCAAATAAACTCGACAGTGCATTTTCATTGAGTTAAAGACGGGTTTTTATTTCTCCTGAAGCCACTTTGTTGTTTGACTTTCAGTTTATTCATTGACCTTAATTTCTCTCCTTTTTTTTTTGTCCTTTCGGCTTTTCCCTTCAGGGGCCACCGCAGCGAATCATCTGCCTCCATCTCACCCTGTCTCCTCTGCCTCCTCATCTCTCACACCAACTAACTTCATGTCTTCTTTCACTACATCCATAACATCTTCTCTTGGGTCTTCCTCTTAAGGCCTCCTCCTGCCTGGCAGTTCCGTTCTCGACATCCCTCTACCGATTATACTCCCTATTATCCCTCTGTACTTGTCCAAACCATCTCAGTCTGGTGCCTCCGGCTTTATCTCCAAAACATCTGACATGCGTTGATGTACTGTACTTCCTGATCCTATCCATCCTTGTTTACTCCCAGAGAGAACCTCAACATTTCAGTCTCTGCTACCTCCAGCTCTGCGTTCTGTCTTTTCCTCGGTGCGACTGTCTCTAAAGCCATACAACATGGCTGGTCTCACCACCGTCTTGTACTATAGCCTGGTTAATAAGCCAGACCGAATCAGCCGTTGGCAAAAAGAAATTGCCTGCCGGCGGATTATGGTATGCCCATTTCCTACACCAGAGAACTGTGTGTGGCCAATCGGGACACGGTATGCAATATGGGCGGGCTTTGGTACAGTGACGTTCAACACTTGAGACCTTTGACTGACGGTAGCTCTGACCAATTGCTTCAAAGAGAAAATGTTTGAACCCGCCCCCCGGGAAACAAGATCCATACACAGCATCTCCAGAGTCAAATACCACACGACAGTGTGATTTGAGTCTGGCTTATTAGCCAGGCTAGTCTTGTACACCTTCCCTTTCATTCTCTCTTTTAACCCATTTTGGAAACTCACTCAAAAAATGTTCGCTCTGAAATATATATTCAATGATTTGTGTCACATTTTGTTTTTTCAAACAAATTGATTTTTCAAAAATAGCAGACCTACAAGCTTGTAGATCTGCTATTTTTCAATAGCTAAATTATAACAATGTTTAAAACACCAAAATGGGTTAAACCCTGTAATTCCAAGCTTGTGTGTGAGCAGTGATGATGACATCTGGATTGTCCATCCATATGTCTGGCCTATCTGTGACTCGCTGAGCCCACGAAGCAGGCCGATTGTTAAGCCTTGTTTAATTTATTATATCGTATGCCAAGTGTGGCGTGCCGAAAAAGGTATTTTCCTTTGTCCTGTTTCGCTCCGGTTCTTATCAGTTCATTTATCTGATTTGTTTCGGGGAAAGAAGCTTTTTTTGCAGTCTATTTCCAGTGGCTTTGACTGCAAAACCGTTTTCCAATGCGGCATCATCTCAAACTGTCCCCGGTCGGGATGGCTTGAATCCGTAAAGGACCACTTTTCAACCTATGTTCATATAATTGATCCTGGCAGTTCAGAAACCTGTCCACCAGTGACATCAGCGTTAGGCAATTTTTTTTTTTAAATAGGTTTTTGAGTGGTGCAACCACTCCTATTCAGTATTTTAGCCGTGACGTGAGCGCCCCCTCCTGAGATACTTCCGTGTCCTACCTTTGTGTCCCCATAGAGTTATACTGTGACGCTCCGTCGGACTAAATCTGAGACGAAAACAACCACGAAAGTCAAATTTTAGCGCTTTCTATGCAACAACAAAGCTGCTGCTCTCCCAAATCTGGCTGTGACAGGCCGTCTGCCCCACACGGAATACTATTAAAAGGATTCACGCGTTTAGATATTCTATTTACAATGAGATGCGGACGGGAGCCGGTGCCACTTGGACCCGGACGTAACTTGGCACTACAAAATGACGTCTGACTTAAATACTGAACAGACAGCTATGTGTGTGATTGTGTGTTTGTGTCCCTTGTCCCTGGCTGTGTCCGAGCATGAACATGGCGTTTGTGCACCACCAATTGTCACTGTTGCACAGCCTAACACACACAGGCTTGTACAGTACAGCACAAGTGCAGTACAGCATCACTCACTTCAGACGGGTCTAATTCTTTTTTTAATTTGCCATTTTATCATGATCATTACTTGAGGACAAATTCTATGAAGATTGGTTGAAAAGTGAAGTGGTCCTTTAATGATTCCTTGAGCTTTACTGACAGTGTTCATCGTATAAGTACAAACCAGGCTTAAGAATTAGATGAGTAACTTAGTGTTTACCTTTGCCCCAGCAGGTGACTGGCCCGGCCCTGGTTATTAGCACACGAGCGCAGCCAGGTCAAAGGTCATACAGTACATGTACTGTATATGGTCCTCATGTGCTCACAACTTTCCACCCCTAATAACTCCAATGAGTTTTTACTGTCTGTATGCTGTGGCTAAAAGAAACGTTGAGAGAGACGTGTGTTCAGGAGGTGGCGGAAAGTTTGCTGTAAAAGACGAGAGGTTCCAGCAATTACAAATCTGTAAAGTTAACGGTCGGCTTTATACTCTTGAAATTGTAGATTGTTGTGTTAAAAAATGGCACGATGCCAAAACTCTATCGTGCTTTGGAAATGGCATGTCATATATATTATTTCACTTAAACACTATGCGATACCAGGCAGTTTTTCGTCAACATGGGTATCTTTAAAAAATGTGTGTCAAAAGAGAAAAGGCAGACCTAATGGAATGTAACCCGTCATGTCACTGAACAACATGCCAAAGGACCTCCTATTGTTATCATGACTTAAAAACATGTCTGAGCGTCGCTCTTTGTTTATTGAGCGTAGATACTGTTAACAAGCGTCGGCTGATCAGCTGACGTCGTCAGTCGTCGCCCTCACACATGAGGCAACAAAATGGGGAAGCTGTCGTCGCCCTCACACATGAGGCAACAAAATGGGGAAGCTGCCTATATAATTACAAACCACAAAAAGTAACAACGGCTTTATGATAACGGAACTATAGAAAATAGGCCAAGTTGAGCGTGTCTGTCTGGTGTTCTCTCTCTGCTCTCCTAATGGCACGCGCCATGAACTGTGGTGTGAAGAAAATTACAGATTGAGAGACAGGATGAACGCCGTGCTGTTTGTGTGCTGCTTCCAGGCCGCACTGCATCTTGGCCACTTCCTGGAACAAGGTAAGAGCTGTGAACACACTTGGTGGAATGTAACTAAATTGCATTTACTTAACCCATATAGGACTGATAGAGCAGATTCTACAAATGTCTTCTAATCTAAATCATGACAGTTTTCTTTAAAAACATACGTTTCTATGTCAGTGGTTCTGAGACTAATTAATGTCAAGGACCCCGAAAATATATGTAATGCGTTTAGTACTTTTACCCTCATTTGAAAATATGTTGTTTGAAGGACCTCAACAAAGACTTCTACTCCTCTACATCTCAGAGGCAAATGTTGCACTACTTACTCCACTGCATTTATTTGAAAACTTGACCTACTAGTTACTTTAGATTATTACAAAAAACATACATTAACCAACCACTTCAGCCCTATAGCTGAATAGCCGATCTGCATACAAGCTCACAATGTGCATCTGCTATTTTCAAAAGATTTTTATAACGTCTGAAAACTTGAAAAGGGACATTCTGCATAATGGATACCTATATGTATGATGAGAGTTGACCTACGATAAGTATTTAGGTGAACCAACACATAGGTGAACACGGACATTGCTGTTCCTTGGAGCGGTTGCAACCACTCAAAAAGAAAAGTTTGAATATGGAGATAAGAGGTGTCTGCCAGACCACCAGAGCCATAGAGTAAGACAGAGTTACGACATTGAGGGGGCAGAAAAAACAGCCTGGGTCACATGGTTCATGTACTCGCACGAGCCCAATGCATTCTGTAAACTTCCGGTTAATGTCCCCACAACGACAAAAACGTGTATTTCTTTTTGTTTTCCCAGTACCGCTGCGTTTCATTGGTCTGGGGGACTGGGGCGGCTTTCCGTTCCCTCCCTTCTACACGCCCCAAGAGAAGGCGGTGGCGGCGGAGGCCGCGTGGCTGGCCCAGAACCCGGGCCTGGACCTGGTGCTGAGCCTGGGAGACCACTTCTACTACAACGGGGTGAAGGACGTGGACGACCCGCGCTTCAAGGCTAGTTCACACACACACACACACACCCCTGACCCGTTCAGGACGGGAACCCCTTTTGGTGTTTTTATTTTATTTTAAATTTCGTTTTTATTTCAGTTTAGGCAACTTCACAGAATTATAAGCATACATATGTCTTACAACTACTTTTTTACCTCAACCTCAGCTGTTTCATACTTTCACAGAATATATATTATTATACACTCATACACACAAACAACTTCACATGCATTTACAATCATTCACCATAAAACAAGGAAATAAAATACAAGTAGAGACAGACAAAAACAACAGAGCGTCGACAACAATGGGAAGTGAACAATACTGAGAAACAGACATGACTGGAGACAGAGCAAAGCATATGAGCGCACCAGAAGGTCTGCCCCTTTGGTGTTTTTAAGCATCATGTCATACTTTAGCTATTGAAAAATAGCAGATCTACAAGCTCATAGTGCCGCGATAAGAGTTTGACCAGACTTTGAAGATATGGGGGTGCCATACCTTTTTGGTTACTTTGAAGGCCAGCGTCAGAGTTTTGTAGACATGTGAGAATTTTGGCTGGTTGAAGACCAAGCGTGCTTGAGGCATTCTGGATCAATTGGAGAGGCTTAAGTGCACATGCGGGCAGGCTAGTAAGGAGAGAGTTACAATAGTAACGTTTTGATATCACTGATGACTGGATATGGAGCTGGGCTGACTATTGACTAGTGGACTAGTAGCCTATTTGACCAGGGGTAGGCTATTTATACTTTGACTTGACTAGTAGCCTATTTGACCAGGGGTAGGCTATTTATACTTTGACTTGAAGTACCTTGTCCACCACTGCGTATTGTGCACTGGCGGTTCTCAGACCTGTTTTGTCCCAGGTAACCTATACCCTTGGAGGGGATAAATATTTCCAAGTACCCCCTCATCATCGCAACACCGATAAACACAAAGGCCTACTTGCAACCTTACATTTAGATTATTTTTGGAACTATTTGTATTAAAAGCTTTTCAATCAAAGTCATTCAGACCCATTTCATTCATACCGCCCCCCCCCCCCCCCCCCCCCCAGTCATCAGATAACTAGATATGACCGATCATGTTGTGTGACACTACTACTGTAGCGTAGCCTATTATGCCGACACTTTTTGCGCAATAAGTCACATTGTATAATGTATGCTTGTCTAAAAGACAGCTTGTACAGTGAAACTGCGAGTTGAGGTCTGACTGGTGCAGAATTAAGCAAGACAGAAGGAACAGTAACTGACAGACGTGGTGCAAACAGTATCTAGAATAATGGAGGTATAGGAGGTTGCAAGTTGGAGAGTCATCAAGCCGTCAACCTTATCTCTTTGTATCTCGTCAGTGGTCAGCGCTTGGCAGCTGTTGTGAAAAGAGAATTAGCAATTTGGAACTCCCAAAGCCCTCGGCACTATATAGTACAAAGCAGAAATGAAATACCTGGCATAATGTTATCTAGAGAATGTGGTCTGTTGGGATAGTGCGTGATGCAACATTTGTGGCAGTTGGACAAGTTGTGTTGCTGAGACAGAGGTCGATAACAAGTTCACAGAGGGCAATCGGGGCATGTTTGGTCATTCTACTGATTTCACCCTGAGGCCAGAGAGAAGAGAGAGAGCCTTCCAATCCAGTGGAACCACCGCCCCCTGGTGGCAGGAAAAGTGACTGTGAAACTAGAATCACTTTTATGTCGACATGAGTCCATGTTCTGACCTCTGAGCCATGATGGAAGCTTAAAAGTAGGCTAGTTTGAGTAAAAATAGCAGTACCACAATATAAAAAATACAATTGTGAAAGGCAATCAGGTGAATGTGCTTGGCTACTTTCCACCACTGTCTCATTGATTGATTGATTGATTGATTGATTGATTGATTTCGAAGACTGTAGTTCCATTTGCAAATTGCAGACAGGTTAGGGTCACACACTTTTTGATTGCTGTTGGTAGGGCATTCCACATTTTGGTGATATAGAATCTGTGGACATTTTTTAAACTAAACCTTAAGACACACCTTTTTTGCATTGCTTTTACTTATGTCGTTGCATGTCTCTTTTTGTTTTAGTTGCTCCTTTTTTTCTACTATTACAATGTAGTTTATAGTATTTGCAAGAAATAAGTCTCCTTTAGTGTATTATAGGCCGGGGTGTAACTCTATAGTAACTGCATCGATTTTTTATTTCAAGAATAGAAGTACATCGCAATGTAAACGGCAACAGTGACTTTGTATCGTATCTTATCGTTTTCGAATGCAACTAATCTGTATCGATTTTGTATCGATTTTGCATCGTTTTGCAATGCAACATTGATTGTATCAATAGTACTAAGTACTTCTGCGTTGTATTTAGCAATTTCAAGAAGAAAAAAAAATCAACAGAGGGGTTTAATTACTTTTCCCATTCAATATCGCTACACTTCTATCTATCGATAAATGTGTGTATTCTGCGTTCATGTCAAGCTACTGGTTTGTCTGTGTGCAAATATAATGAGGTATTTGCCTCAATCAAACAAGCATTATGTTATGTAAAAATTGCAGATCTACAAGCTCGTAGCGCGCCACCGAGTGGCGTGCTACGAGCTTGTCGGTCTGCTATTTTCGAAAAATCGCAAAAATGCAGCACAAATCTTTTTCAACATATATTCTTTCAGAACGAACGATTGTTCTTATTTTGACGTCGGGCCTAAATGGGTTAACTCATGTTTCCTCCAAAACAGCAAACATTTGAGGACGTTTTCTATCACCCGTCGCTGGTCGACGTCCCCTGGCACCTGGTCGGAGGGAACCACGACCACCGAGGCAACATCTCTGCACAGATCGCCTACTCCGACAGATCGCACAGATGGTACATATTTTGTTTATTTTGTTTATTTGTCACTATTTGAACTCTTAGGCACTATTTGAACTGTATGTGCTTTAAACCCAGTAGTTCTTACACTTTTCCGTGCCGACAAGGACACACCCATCTGAAAAAGGTTTTGTGCCAGGGACCCCCAGAAGAGAAGATGTATGTGTAAGCTATGTAAAAAAAAAAAAAAATCTAGATTATTCAAAACTTTCCGAAGTTCCAAAAGCTATGTCAAGCTATGTAAAAAAATAATCTAAATTATTCAAAACTTTCCGAAGTTCCAAAGTTTATGATATTAAAAAAAGCATGAATAAAAATAGCAGATGTACAAGCTCACACCATTTTGAGCTTGTGGTTTGGCTATTTTCACAATAGTGATCCGTGGAACTGGAGTCAAACTAATGTGTATGCGATGCTGCCTAATGCTTGTCAGGGTCCCCAGTTCAAAAAATATGATTAGTTGGTTTGGGGAACCCTTGTAACTAATGTGATTTCTTACTAGGAACTACCCAGCGCTCTACTACTATAACTAAACCTACAAGTTTTGCTTGGTAGGAACTTTTTCATGAATTAATGCCAAGTTAAGTTATTTCTTGAAAAAATTATTCCGTAAATTAGAAAACAATATTGTTTAAGTAGCAGTGAAAATAGCAGATCTACAAGCTCACAACGCAGCGCTGTAAATAAACCTATATGTGTTTTGCTTGGTACTGTAGGAACTACCTAGCCCTCTACTGTAAATAAACCTACACGTGCTTTGCTCGGTAGGAACTACCCAGCCCTCTACTGTAAATAAACCTACATGTGCTTTGCTCGGTAGGAACTACCCAGCCCTCTACTGTAAATAAACCTACATGTGTTCTGCTTGGTAGGAACTACCCAGCCCTACTGTAGATAAACCTACATGTGTTCTGCTTGGTATAGGAACTACCCAGCCCTCTACTGTAGATAAACCTACATGTGTTCTGCTTGGTTTAGGAACTACACAGCCCTCTACTGTAGATAAACCTACATGTGTTCTGCTTGGTATAGGAACTACCCAGCCCTCTACTGTAGATAAACCTACATGTGTTCTGCTTGGTATAGGAACTACCCAGCCCTCTACTGTAGATAAACCTACATGTGTTCTGCTTGGTAGGAACTACCCAGCCCTCTACTGTAGATAAACCTACATGTGTTCTGCTTGGTTTAGGAACTACCCAGCCCTCTACTGTAGATAAACCTACATGTGTTCTGCTTGGTATAGGAACTACCCAGCCCTCTACTGTAGATAAACCTACATGTGTTCTGCTTGGTATAGGAACTACCCAGCCCTCTACTGTAAATAAACCTACATGTGTTCTGCTTGGTATAGGAACTACCCAGCCCTCTACTGTAAATAAACCTACATGTGTTCTGCTTGGTATAGGAACTACCCAGCCCTCTACTGTAGATAAACCTACATGTGTTCTGCTTGGTATAGGAACTACCCAGCCCTCTACTGTAGATAAACCTACATGTGTTCTGCTTGGTAGGAACTACCCAGCCCTCTACTGTAAATAAACCTACATGTGTTCTGCTTGGTAGGAACTACCCAGCCCTCTACTGTAAATAAACCTACATGTGTTCTGCTTGGTATAGGAACTACCCAGCCCTCTTACTATTATAACTAAACCTACATGTGTTCTGCTTGGTATAGGAACTACCCAGCCCTCTACTGTAGATAAACCTACATGTGTTCTGCTTGGTAGGAACTACCCAGCCCTCTACTGTAGATAAACCTACATGTGTTCTGCTTGGTTTAGGAACTACCCAGCCCTCTACTGTAGATAAACCTACATGTGTTCTGCTTGGTTTAGGAACTACACAGCCCTCTACTGTAGATAAACCTACATGTGTTCTGCTTGGTAGGAACTACCCAGCCCTCTACTGTAGATAAACCTACATGTGTTCTGCTTGGTTTAGGAACTACACAGCCCTCTACTGTAGATAAACCTACATGTGTTCTGCTTGGTAGGAACTACCCAGCCCTCTACTGTAAATAAACCTACATGTGTTCTGCTTGGTATAGGAACTACACAGCCCTCTACTGTAGATAAACCTACATGTGTTCTGCTTGGTATAGGAACTACCCAGCCCTCTACTGTAGATAAACCTACATGTGTTCTGCTTGGTATAGGAACTACCCAGCCCTCTACTGTAGATAAACCTACATGTGTTCTGCTTGGTATAGGAACTACCCAGCCCTCTACTGTAAATAAACCTACATGTGTTCTGCTTGGTATAGGAACTACCCAGCCCTCTACTGTAAATAAACCTACATGTGTTCTGCTTGGTAGGAACTACCCAGCCCTCTACTGTAGATAAACCTACATGTGTTCTGCTTGGTATAGGAACTACCCAGCCCTCTACTGTAAATAAACCTACATGTGTTCTGCTTGGTAGGAACTACCCAGCCCTCTACTGTAGATAAACCTACATGTGTTCTGCTTGGTATAGGAACTACCCAGCCCTCTACTGTAGATAAACCTACATGTGTTCTGCTTGGTTTAGGAACTACCCAGCCCTCTACTGTAAATAAACCTACATGTGTTCTGCTTGGTAGGAACTACCCAGCCCTCTACTGTAGATAAACCTACATGTGTTCTGCTTGGTATAGGAACTACCCAGCCCTCTACTGTAGATAAACCTACATGTGTTCTGCTTGGTATAGGAACTACCCAGCCCTCTACTGTAAATAAACCTACATGTGTTCTGCTTGGTAGGAACTACCCAGCCCTCTACTGTAGATAAACCTACATGTGTTCTGCTTGGTATAGGAACTACCCAGCCCTCTACTGTAGATAAACCTACATGTGTTCTGCTTGGTATAGGAACTACCCAGCCCTCTACTGTAGATAAACCTACATGTGTTCTGCTTGGTATAGGAACTACCCAGCCCTCTACTGTAGATAAACCTACATGTGTTCTGCTTGGTATAGGAACTACCCAGCCCTCTACTGTAGATAAACCTACATGTGTTCTGCTTGGTATAGGAACTACCCAGCCCTCTACTACGACCTGCTGTTCAGCGTTCCGCACACCAACGTGACGCTGGCCGTCCTGATGATTGACACCGTGACGCTGTGCGGCAACACCTACGATGAGCTTCAACCTGAAGGACCGCAGGACGCTGACGCAGCCGAGAGGCAGTGGAGATGGATCGGAGAGACACTGGAAAACAGCAGGTTAGATCACACATGGGCAACTGGCGGCCCCCACCTTCACTTAATGTGGCCCTCAGGTTAATATCAGAACATTGATACACTGCAGGCGTGCATTATGACGTTAAATTAGCAGCACTACACACTATCCAGGCCCAACACATAAGCACTGATATAATATTTAGTTTGAATAGTTTGAATTTGAATTGAATTTGGAGGGAAACATGTTATGTTAGATATAGGTGTGCCAACGTTTTCTTTTCATTTGACAGATGCCTTTTGGAGAGAGGCATATAAATCTAATCTTGAAATGACTGCTGAACTCCCGCATTATCTGCACACACACACACACACACACACACACACACCGATGCTTTTTGGAGAGAGGCATATACATCTAATCTTGGAATGACATTATCTGGCATTATCTGTAGCTGTGTAATGTATGGAGACAGGCTTGGATGGATGGTTTTAGTCCACTGTTTGCCAAAAGCAGATGTGACTACATTCCAAGGCATAGAAGTCACATCTGCTTAATTATACCGCACGTACAGTGGGGATCCGGTGGTGATTCCGACAGGGCATTATAGTCCGACAACGGTCCGGCTTCGTACACACACAAAGAACAACTGTGCTGTGCTCTGCCTGTGTTTCATGGCCGCCCCAATGCTTTTCCAATGGAAGTCAACGTGGATTGACCGAACACTTGTGTTTGATTGCCCCCCTTCCCCCCATCACACATAACTGTTTGGTCAAACCACGTGACTTCCATTGGAAAAGCATTGAGGTCGGCCATGAAACACGGACAGCACAGAGCATGTTCGTCTGACATGTGTGTACGAAGCCTCAGACATGCGGTCGAACATGCGCTGCTCCTGTGCTTGCGGTTATGCTTAGGGTTTGAGGTAGGTTGTCTAATGACTGACGGACCAATAACAGTGTCTGTGGGGGACTGGGGGTCAATGTGGGTCAGTTTTTATGGTTTACGACTCGAGTAAAAATCTATTTTATCCATATCGGGCTATATTTTTTTATATTTATATATATATATCTTTTAATGATTTTACAAAAAACAAATTAAGAAGAAATAGCAGATCTACAAGCGCACAGTGCGGTGCGACACGATGCGTTGTGCGCTTGTAGATCTGCTATTTTCACTCGTTTGAGTCCCGGGCAAACCTCTCTCTTTTTGGGTCTCGACCTGAAAAGTGTGTGAACCCCATACTTGCTGCAGTTCCCAGAGTCAGCAGAAGATGGCAGCCTTTACAGGACAGAATGATGATGAGTTAATTGAGGCCAGCAGTGTGCCAGCCAGGGAGATAGCCTAATGCACTAAAGTCGTGCTTGTTAAAGTTCCATTTACTTTACTCATACTTAATGGTAATTGTCCCTGTATTAAGTTTACTGCCGTAAAAGAAAAAAAATAAGGGTTAGGCCTAACGCAATGGGCTATAGTTAGTTAGAGTTATGGATGATTGCGTGACCCTTTAAAAAAAAGGCTATGAGAACTACCATGCAAGACACAGCTATGAGAACTATGCTAAATACCCCCCCCCCCCCCCCCCCTCCTAAATATATGGCCTCCTTCCCAGCAAGCCTTTTTGGTGTTCTTTGAAGTTTTTGATCTACAGCACACGGTTTCATCATGCCAATATGTGATGATTTATAGCTTACGCTTCGTTTAAACGTGTGGTTGTATGTAGAGAGAGTGTCTCTCAAGCACGCTTTCTCAACTTCACCGTTATTAACTTCACAGTTCACACCCACTCATCCACATCCTCCTCTCAACACCTGACCCATTTCCTGCCTTATAGTGCAATAATCGAAAATATTATACTGTATATATTTTACAAACTCAAATGTGAAAGAATAGCAGATCTACACACAGGGAGCTATTTCCGCTATTCATCATATACCACAAAACACATGGGGCTCAAGTCGTTAAAAGCCAAAGTAGTTCAATTATTGGACATTGCATTTCATAACTCTTCAGTCATCTACACCTCTGCTGAAGTTAGAGTCAACTGTAACGTTGTGCTTCACCAGGGAGCGATGCTGGTGGAATAAACAATGCATGCATTCCAGTATCTGGAATGTTCACCTGTCATCTGTCGATGAGAAGCCGCATCGTTTGGGGGATTAGAATCGGAGCCAAACTTAATGAGGAGGAGTCGGTAACAATGTGAGCTTTGTTTTCCGTGTGGTGGTTGGTACCTTGACAACACTGACATGTCAGCACACCAGCTCTAATGTGGTCTATAAGACAGGGGTTAGGCAACCGTAGGCACCGGTGCCAACATTGGCACAGGGGAGGGTGGTCACTGGCACACTGGCATAAGTGTGTCTTTTCAAATTAAATATTTATATAAAAGTACGTTAAATGAAGCCCCCTCACATACAAATAACATCCAGCACATAATTCTACATTCACTCAAACTGATACTGTAGTTGGGGTTATTGACTCTTAATGGCCATCACATCCATGCAGAAGAAGGAAATAAAGGGTTTTATGTGGACAAAACAAAATCAGTTGGAGATATTGGATGTTTATGACGTATAATATGACGTATTCCTGGTATTGGAGCAGATGAGTGTGCATGTTTATTCTTCTTTTTTCTGAAATCTGATATTGGAGAACACACCCTGTTAGACAGGGAGCATGCAGGAACAATGCTTGCTGTCCCAGCGCCACACTTGGCTCTCATTCCTGTCCTAATTTCAACCTGTCCCCCCCACACAAGCGGCCATAGCTGAATGCGGGCAGAGCATAGACAAGCTCACAATGCATTGTGATACATTGTGTGAGCTTGTAGAGCTGCTATTTTAGCAAATACAATGTAATAAAAAAAAAATGTTTTAAAGAAATATGCCCAATCAACAATGCATTGAAATTGTAGTTAAAAGTGTTGGCTCACATACTGTAGTTCACCTCCACCATCTAATACGACACCTTTTAGCTAAATGTCACACCTGATCATGATTCGTGGTTTGCACAGTAAAGCCAAGGGTCTTCTTTACACACCCAATACTTCATCATGAGAGCGTCACAGCTCACAGGAATCATTGGAATGTCACATGCAAGTGTTTCAGAAACTTCCTGAATCGACAGCAACAGCACCCCCTATTGGTATACTCTAAACACCGGGACATAGACACATAGGTTAGGACATAGGTGGGCAACTTTAACGATGGAGAGGGCCACTATATTTCCACACTCACTCCCTAGGCCTAGGGCCATATACTGTATTACTGTCGTAGCAAAAATAGCCGATCTACAAGCTCAAAACGATGCGTTTTGAGCTTGTAGATCAGCAATTCTTTGCTATATTCGAATTGAAATCTTGCAATTTTTTTATTGGAATCCTGAAAACTAACATTTTAATGTAATTTCAAATGCCTGTTAACTCCTTAATTGTACTTGTGTTGAGCATTGAGCTACTCATTTAGACTGAAGTAATTAAAGCGGGTCATGTTTGCATGTTGTGGAATTGTAAACAGCTGAAACCAATATTATATCAGTATTCTGACATTAACCTGAGGGCCACATTATAGGGCCCTGGGTTAGGACATATAGGGACATTGCTTTTTGAGTGGTTGCACCACTCAAAAATAACCTAGAATCTATCGCGTTCTTGGTTGCAGATTCTAACCAGCAGTTCTTTGCTTTCTTTCCCTCTCGAGCGTGAAAGAATGTAATCCGGGGGTCAGTACTTAGTCATTTAGCACAGCGGTAATCCTTGTGTTTGTGGTTTCACCAAACTGGAGTCACGGACAAACGGACCCACACAGGCACAACGTTTACGCAGAACGCACGGTGTTCTTCCGCCTGCTGTGTGAAACGGACGAGGCACAGAGAGAGAGTGTGTGTGTGTGTGTGTGTGTGTGTGTGTGTGTGTGTGTGTGTGTGTGTGTGTGTGTGTGTGTGTGTGTGTGTGTGTGTGTGTGTGTGTGCCAACAGTAACACAACACGTCTCCAGTGCGGTGTGTTGTGTTGGACCTGAGTGTGTAACAATGTTATCTATCTGGATTATGGAACCGGTTTTATGGCCTAAAACAAAATCTGTACTGCTGACATATTATAAGCCTGAGAACCGGTTGAAGGCTGGCTTTGACACCCTTTGGGTTTTTTTTTAAGATTTATTTTGGGCTCTTTGCCTTTTTGATAGTTACAATTGAAGATGGACAAGGGAGAGAGAGAAGGGGAGATACATGCATGTCTGTCTGCAAAGGTCATCATGAGCGAGACTCGAACATGCGACGCGCTGTCAGGCTAGAGCAGGGGTGGGCAACTGTGACGATGGGAGAGAGCCACTATAGTTCCACACTCACTCCAGAGGGCCACTATAGTTCCACACTCACTCCAGAGGGCCACTATAGTTCCACACTCACTCCAGAGGGCCGCATTGCATATTACTGTCGTAGCAAAGATAGCCGATCTACAAGCTCAAAACGCGTCGCAGCGCGATGCGCTTTGAGCTTGTAGATCAAAATTAGAATCCTGAAAAGTAACCTTTTCATTGATTTTAAAATGGATTTATAGTTTTAGTTATGATAACTTTATGAACTAAATACAAATTGTACACAAAAAGACAATACTACTAATACTAGTCGTTAAGTATAATTAAAGCAGGTCATGTTTGCATGTTTGGAATTGCAACAGCTGAGATCAATACTATATCAGTATTCTGATATTAACCTGCGGGATATTAAGTGAAGGTGGGGGCCGCATGTGGCCCCAGGGCTGCCAGTTGCCCACCGCTGGGCTAGAGCCTATATGTGGCATGCGCCTGGACCTCTAGGCCAGCGGGTGCCCTTGACACCCTTTGTAATTGTAATCATATAATATGTTGGCTAATTGTTATCAGTAATCATGACATTGGTAATCGGGTATAATCAAGTATTTCAACTATGTTGCTGATTTTCTTGACTTAAGAAACAAGAAACGACTTCAGATGACTAAATGGGACTAAAGCTAAATGCTGTGTTGTTCAAAAGACTGAGGGCTATATCTTGCCCCTAATTACCCCGTATTCCTAAACTTATTTGCCATTTTTTACAACTTTTAAAAATCTTTTAAATAAGTTCAACTAGCCGATCTACATCGACACGTTGTGAGCTTGTAATTTGGGCTGGGTGTGATCGAGCTGGGTTTTCTTTTTTTTCCCCTAAAATAAATTGATCCGACGATTTTGCAACCCATTTTATCACCCAGTGTCAATTATCTAATCATCTAATGTAATCCTGGGCATGACTGGCCTCATGCTTCCTTGTATGCATGAGGAGTCCAAGCCACTTATTTTCACCTGGCGGGGGGGGGGGGTTCCCTGGCCGGACGTAGTGCGTGGAAGGAACACGTTATTCCGACCAGTTCCTTTCCCCTCCATCAGGCGCCCCGGCTGGCCAGGGGGAGGAAATTTAGAGACCAGGATTAACCCATTTTGGGCGGGAACCCCTTTTTGTGTTGGCCTTATGTTCTAATTTAGCTATTGAAAAATAGCAGATCTACAAGCTCGTAGCGCGCTACGAGCTTGTAGGTCTGCTATTTTTGAAAAAATCGAAGACACTTTTAGAATCTGATCTCGGGTCAGAATGGGTTAATAATGAAACTGTCAGGATGTAATAGACATTTTTTAGAATCTGATCTCAGGTCAGAATGGGTTAATAATGAAACTGTCAGGATGTAATAGACATTTTTTAGAATCTGATCTCGGGTCAGAATGGGTTAATAATGAAACTGTCAGGATGTAATAGACATTTTTTTTAGAATCTTATCTCAGGTCAGAATGGGCTAAAAGGTGACAACAACAATGTGCTCAACAACAGGTCCCAGTACGTGGTGGTGGCCGGACACTACCCCGTGTGGTCCATCGGTCACCACGGTCCGACCCGCTGCCTGGTGGAGCGCCTCAGGCCAATGCTGAAGAAGTACGCCGTCACCGTCTACCTGAGTGGCCACGACCACGACCTGCAGGTGTGTGTGTGTGTGTGTGTGTGTGTGTGTGTTGACTGAGACTGCCATTGGACTTTTTTTCATGTCATATGAAAGCAGGGACTCATAGCTTCAAATTGACGTATTGGTAGTTCAGTTTGACCCACCAGTTTTGGAGATATGTACGGCAATTATTTATTACGACACTGACATAATTATTAGGAGTCCGACTAGTACTAGTGGTTCTCAAATGTTATATTTGCACGGACCCCCTTAACTCTTGAGATCTCATCATCTCAGTGTAGCTGCATTCCGTGCGTTGAACTCGGCTTCTGTTTTGACAGCGACAGAGTGAAACTAGAAACTTGCGCCTTGCACACCGTGGCCTACCGTGCCACGAGCTTGTAGATCCACTATTATTTGAAAAAGCTTGAAAATGCAAATCTTTGAATATATATTCTTTCAGAGCGAATGTTTTTTAACTCAAATCTTTTTTTTTTCAGATTGGGGTCGCGGCCAAATCTAAGTTTGGGGTTCCTTCACATAAAAGAAGCAAATATTTGAGTTAAAAACGTTAGTTCTGAAAGAATATACTCAAACATTTGGGCCACATTTTCAATGCATAACATATAATGCTATAATAAAACACCAAAAGGGGTTCCTGCCTGCCCAAACTGGTTTAAAACCCCCTGCCGTATAATATAACCGCTCCCCCTCCCCACAGTTCATCCAGGAGGACGATGGGAGCTCGTACGTGGTGAGCGGGTGCGGCGTGGTCAGCGACCCGTCCAGCCGCCACGCGGACGCCGTCCCGCGCTCCTGGCAGCGCTACTCCAGCCCGGCCAACCGCACGGCGTCCGGAGGACTGGCCTACTTCGAGGTCACGGAGCGGCAGATGACCGTCAGCTTCCTGCAGACCGACGGCAAGTGTGTCTACCAGGCACAGCTGGCCAAGCGGAGCCTCTTCTGAGATATTGTTATTTTGTTAATCTTTTTTTTTATCCCACAATTTCGTAATCGTGTCAATTATCTAATAATTCTGGGCTCTTACACTCCCTATGCCAACCTGGGTGGCGGCAACGGACTGACCTCATGCTTCACTCAATGCATGAGGAGTCCAAGCCACTTCTTTTTTCACCTGACGGAGGGGAGTTTCACCCGGTTTGGATGTAGCCTTGTGGAAGGAACACGTTATTCCAACCAGTTCCTTTCCCCTCCATTAGGCGCCTCCCGACTGGCCAGGGGGGGAGGCAGTTTAGAGACCAGGATTACTGCATGTTTTTTGTGAGGGTATATGCCTACCGTAGGGGACACGGGGAGAACATGCAAACTCCACACAGAAAGGCCCTTTCGACAACCCCGCCACGGGTATATGGGCACTGATGACGGGGGAAGAGATAACGCACCCCCCCAGTGTCCACCAGTGACTCTGAGATATTGTTGGACAACACTGAACGCAATGGATTTTGTGCCAGTGGCCCCTCAGAAGTAGAAGCAAAGATATGTTGATTTTCTTTAGTGGTGCCATGTGTGTACTGTATGTCTCTCAGTCTAACACACACATGCAGTACAAGTATTCTCAGGTCTACAATATCACCGTGCAAGTACAGTACAGTACAGTACAGTACCTACACCGCTTGGGAAGTCCCCCTGAAAAAAAGGAGGAAGAAAAAGGGAAATTGGATTCTCACAGTCCAACGTTGGCAGCCCTGAGGATTCTCGCCAAACATCAAAGACTTTTTTTCCTCAGGGAACACCGTATTATGTGAATCATCTCACTGGTCACCAGTAGTGGGAAAAGTACTCGAATGTTTTACTTAAGTAAAAGTATAGCAATACTGCAATGTAGAACTATTATATACTCCATTGCAAGTAAAAGTCCCGGAATGCAAAATGAACTTCATTAAGAGTACAAAATAATTGGCATCGGAATGCACTCGAATGACCAAAAGTAGAAAGTGCTCACTATGCAGATAATTCACCGACGGGGTTTTAACCCCCCTGAAGGTGAATTATACCCTGACAATGACCACCTATAGGCAGACATTATCCCGCTTATTACATGGCTACTTAATACATCAATTAATAATGGATATAGATATTTCCTTGCTTGCGGTAATTAAAGTATATTGGGCGTCTGCCCAGTTGCAGCACTGTCGGAAAACAGGGAAGTGAATTGATCAAATAGAATCAATTTCCGTGTACTGCGCTGTCGTCTATTCCTCGCTCAAATGTTTTCAAAAACAAGAGAGCAATGTTTAGCTGTAAATGACTGTGTTTACATGGCTGTCATGTTGGAAACGGTGGTAAATAAAGCTGGGCACAGCAGGTGCTCCGAGGGTTTGATTAATAGGCATTGGTTTGTTATAGAGCGGAGCGGTCATTATCCAAGCATTCAGCCAAGCCATGTAATAAATGTACTTTCCACCACTATGTGAATCATCTCACTGGTTCACCAGCAGAGGGCAACACTGAGCTATTTGTTTTGTTTGTTTTTCTTAATGGTGGGAATGCGGATTGTAATCGGTTTGGGAAGGACGTTTTAGCTTGGAGATAAACACTCCTCCTGCATTATGTAACGAGCGTAGGCTTTTTGATGAAGCCAAGAAAACTCCACAGCGATGAAAGAATGTCCGATTAAATTGGAACACAAAAAGGCAAAGTAGAGGATTCTTCATTTTGAGTGATTTATTATGCTCTAGTTTTGTCATCTACTTAAAGTGATATAAAACATCAAACACAATCCTTTTTACAGTGTTCACATAACGTACATAACAGATTAATTTCAGTGGAAAATTAAATAATACACTCGTGGATATATTTTGAACGTGTGTTTTTTTTAAGCATAGTAACAAACTGATCCCCCCAAAAAAGCTCCTTTTGAAGGATAAAAAATATCTATAAAAAAAAGGCAAAATTTACAAACGGCCGTTAAAAGGCAATAAATTAGCAATCTCAATAAAAAAATAAAATATACTAGCTTTTGATTTCGCACTGAAGTGTAATCATGAACCAGTCTCCCATAAATCATATACTCTTATTTCATACAATTTTTTCCCAACATTCATTTCAAGTTATACAAACCACTAGGCAAATGGAAGTAATAAATAAATACCGTTGATATAGTTTATCAAAAAGTCAAAATCAGCAGAAGTAGTACCGGTCACCAAAAACAAAATAAAGAGTATAGTTCCCATCCCGAGCAGCGTTCTGTGCAATATTTGAATCTCATAAATAGTTGTGGAGTGTTTGAATCATATATATATAATCATCTGTCGGATGGAAACCTCATATGTCTGTTTTCAGGATTCTTTTTTTTTCAATGGCAAAAGTAGCAGATCTACAAGCTCAAACTGCGTCGCATCGTGCAGCATTTCAAGATTGTAGATCTGCTACGTTTGATGCTTCCGTAGGAGGCGCGTTCATTTACGGAAAAGTCTGAATATGTAGATAAGAGGTTTCTCGCCGCGACAGCAACAATATATATCTGAAGCATTAAATGAGCATTACATAATGTCTAACATAGGCTAATTCATTAAGGTTGTTTCCCAGAAACAAAAGAAAAACTGGCCCATTCATACTCCAGTTTCATCTTAACCCATTTTGGTGTTAGCATCATGTCGTGCTTTAGCAGATCTTTTGCTTTAGCAGATCTACAAGCTCATAGCGCGCCACCGAGTGGCGCGCTACGAGCTTGTTGGTTTGCTATTTTTGAAAAATCGACTGACTTTTTTTTCAAATCTGATCTCGGGTCAGAATGGGTTAATCAGACCAGTGTGTGTCCAGTGGAAACCTCGTATGAATCTGATCTCGGGTCAGAATGGGTTAAGGGCCCTCTCTGTCTGGGCTGCCCCCCGGAGCGAGTCTCTGGCTGTGAGTTCCGGTGGTGAGTAAAAACAGAGAGAGAGAGAGAAGGGCTGGGTTGGGGGAAGAACGCTTCACCAGCCGCTCAGTAAAACACGGAAAACCGGGAATAGGCCTTAAAACAAAACTCCACTTCCAGTGTGATTGACAAAGTGGAATGTCGACCCGTCCTCTCCCCAACGCTTGGTTCCAGTCCAGCTGTATATACCTCGTATATCCCCGTTGCATGTTGCGTGCCGTGGCGTACACACACACACACACACACACACACACATGCGTGCAGCGCTGCTCTTATTATGGGATCACACGTTGGCTCCTCCTCGCAGAGGCTCCGCCCCCTCAGCCTTCTCCCGCTGGTTTTCTCCGTTCCGCCGGCGCCTGATGCAGCACACGGCCACGCCCACCACCACGCCCACCAGCGCCAGGAGGAGAAGGATGCCGCCGGCTATCGCGCCCACAGAGTACTCTGGAAGACAGCGGAGAGCGGGTTATTTTCAAATCCTACTAAATAAATGCGCCACTTCTGTGTGTGTGTGTTGCACGTAACTTGAACCGTTCGCCCCACCGACTTCAACCTCGACACACGCGTTCGGCATAATACCGTTAACGGCATAATACCAGAAAGGCCTAATACCGTTGTCCAGACACACCACAAAAAGGCTCTTCTGGTCAGGCTCTAGGGCTGTCAGTGGACCTATAACAAGGCCACATCCCCTCACCTGTGACATTTCCAGCCTCTAGCTACCTCAGCCAATTGATTGCCCATGGCAACCCCACACCTTGCCAATGATTGATTACTTAACGAGTCCACTTTTCACAGTCAAGTTTCCACTCTTCGGAGCACAGGCAGATACAGAGATATCCATATACAGTATGGGCACAGATAGATAGTTAAAAGGGTGCTATGACAAGTTGACAAGGGTATTATTAGGTTCCCAAGTTGCGTCGTTCTCAAGTAGGCCGGTGGCTGAGGGGCGCGTACAGGTCTAGTCCTTTTTTTAAATTACGTTCTAGTACTCTGCAAGACGAGACGGACAGCGGAGAACGTGTTTTTTAAACCGGATGTCTTTTAACTGCTTTTTCAAATCGTTTTTAATTACTTCCCAGTAAATAAAGTTTTATTATTATTATCTAGGCAAGATAGATAATAATAATAATCAAACTTTTATTTGTTTAGCACCTTTCATGACATGACATGCAGCTCAGAGTGCTTTACAGAGCAATAGAGGGGGGGAAAGCAACATTAAAATAATAGCAGTAATGTGATACAGTGAGGACATGAATAACTTAAGGATTTTAAATGCTCAACTAAAATAGGGTTTGTGTGGATCCTTAAAGTCTTAAATATGGTCTTAATTTGTCTTTAATTATGACCAAATCTGACTGTAGGTATTACATTTGTAGATGTTTTTAAGACTCGTGGGAAATTGAAAGCCGTGTGTGTGTGTGTGTGTGTGTGTGTGTGTGTGTGTGTGTGTGTGTGTGTGTGTGTGTGTGTGTGTGTGTGTGTGTGTGTGTGTGTGTGTGTGTGTGTGTGTGTGTGAAAGTATGGATTAGACTGAAGAATGTGGTTGCACACATGCTGCTGACGAGTATAAACTTCACACACACACGAGTTCACAATCCACCAACCGCCCGCGCACAAGCTCAGGAACTATTGCTGAGTAGCAATTATATTCATTTATTCCAAACACAACTGTTGAGCCACTCATCTACGCCCCCGCTAAACTTCCTGTCGACCATTGAAAGAACTGCTGACCTCACTGTGATCCTGTGTGTGTGTGTGTGTGTGTGTGAGAGAGAGAGAGAGAGAGAGAGAGAGAGAGAGAGGGAGTGTGTGTGTGTGTGTGTGTGTGTGTGTGTGTGTGTGGTACTGTACTGTACTGTACTGTACTGTACTGTACGTGCGTGCCTGTGAAAGAACCGCCCCAATTAAAACTACAGTATCATATCGTTGCTGTCGGGGCCGAAACCTCTTATCTCCATATTTAAACTTTTTGTGTTCTTTCGGAAACGAATGCCATACTTATCAACGTATCGCACAAAAGCATCAACAGTACAGCAGATCCTTGCAAGCTTGGAATTCATCACTTCACGTTGCGTTTCGAGCTTGTAGATCTGCTCCTTTTTGTTGCTTTTTTAAATTTTGAAATCCTGAAAAGTAACCGTTTGGGACTTTATATGAGGTATTCCCGCACTCGACAGAGAGGCAATGTCTTATCACCGTCCTGGGACGAAATATTTGGGGCGAGGCAACGTTTTTCACCATGCAGAGCTTATCACAAAAGTGCTGAAAGTATCTCTGTCGCAACCTATAACCTCATTTCTCCATCCTCTCTCTCCCTCCTCGCACATAAACCCAGCACTGGTTATCGTCAGCACACACACACACACACACAGTAGGCTCCAGGTTTCCCTCCCTCCGCCCCCACTTTATTTTTGTAAAAGACTATTTATTTTATTTTAACACATTTTGGACTGAGTTTGATTAAAAAAAGGCTTCTAAATTCTAACATCTTTCTGAAAAACCTATGTTTCTATGTCAGTGGTGCTCAACCTTTTTCATGTCAAGGACCCCCAGAATTATCTCTATTGAGCCACGGACCCCCATCTCAAAATATGTATTGACCCCCCAGGAGCAAATATTTTAGTTAAAAATGTTCGCTCTGAAATATATATTCAATGATTTGCACCACATTTTAACGATTTTTCCTACAAGCTCGTAGCGTGCCACAGAGTGGCGCGCTATGAGCTTGTAGATCTGATATTTTTCAATGGCTAAATTATAACGATGTTTAAAAACACCAAAAGGGGATTTCGTCCAGAATGGGTTGAAGTCCTGAACAGGCTGTATGAAATATAAAGGCAGGGACGGCGTTCAAAATTCATGTTTCATCTGATGCTCTGATTTAAAGCAGAGATCCTACCACGTTTTGCTCGCCTCGGAGAGTGTAATAATGGTAATCTTGAGCGGTCTATTGTACGGTAATGTTCAGAAAGGGATCTTTGATATCAAATGTCAACGGAAGAGGTCCTACACACACTGTGTGGAACTTTCAGAAAACACCTTTTATTAACCTGCATAACCCATTCTGTGCGGGAACCCTGTTTTAACTAAGAATGATGTTATACTTTAGCTATTGAAAAATAGCAGATCTACAAGCTACAAACGTGTAGATCTGCTATTTTTTGAAAAATCGTGAAAATGCGGCACAAATCTTTGAATTATATTCTTTCAGATGACTTTTTTTCTCCTTTCTTTTTACGTCAGGCCTAAATGGGTGATTGTGACAGTCGGACGTCGAATGTCGTATATAGACGACTGTATCCTCTTACAGAAACAAGACGTCTTATATACATTCGGGGGCTGATGCAGTGAATAGATATTTGCTGACCGGTTGCAACGTCCATGCTGGGGGAATCCCTCTGTTCTTCCCTCTAAATACATTTCCTCTAAATAGCACAACATGGACTCTGACGAAACGAGCAACGCGGCGTCCACTTCCCCTTTAATGGAAACCCATGAGCTCTGCGTGATCCATGAGGGAATTACTGTGTACTGTAAGTGTATTTTATTTTCGTTATCGTTTATTCATTTATTGTACTATTGTATTTGTATTATTGTTCTGTTCTAAACTACTTTAAACCTGAAATCCCTGTGTTTGTAGCCTCGGAAACCCAGGCGTTTTTATTTCCAGGGAGAACTAAAAAAAGTCCGGGTCAGAGTCCACTTCAATTCGGCATAGAGTATAGCGCAAACGTCGATCACTCTCTGCTGATTCCTGATCGTCTGCACCTTTGTTAAATTGACGCACACGAGTACACACTCACTCCTCTCTCTCTCTCTGTCTCTCTAATGAATTAGTCTCATGTCGCGCAGCTGCGTCTAGATTCTCCCGGCGGATCCTTCCGGGAGCTGCCTATGACATAGAAAGCATAGGTGGACCCCCCAGGCTACTGTGTTTGTGGTCATGTCGGGTGAACAATTCCCAAAAGCTTCCCTAAAAACAATGAAAATGGTCTTACTTTCCAGGAAGGACGGGTTGTCCTTGTGGGTGCACTGGGGCCGGCTCTCGGCTCCCAGCTGCTTGTCGGCCCGGCGGCTGGGGATGTAGGCCTGCACCTGGAAGCAGTAGCTCTCCCCCCGGTCCAGACCCGTCAGCTCGATCTCGCTGGACTTGGAGATCTTCACTTTCTGCCAAAGGAGGACACACAGTTAGTTAGTTAGTTAGTTTATTTAGTTAGTTACTTTATTGACACAAATGTATAAAACATTGGGTCCAAACGATAATAAAAAACCCATGAATCAAAAACTTTAAAGGGTACAATACATTAAAATATACAATACACAATACAGAATCCCTTTACAACAGGAGCTTTCTATTGCTCCACAAGTGACAGGCAGGCATGTAGCATATGCAAAGTCTCACTGTTAGTGCCCACAAAGAGTGAGCTCAAATCAATAATACCCTCATGTCCATATTTCACTCTGATATCTTGTGTGAGGGGACACACCAGTATGTGCTGTTCGATTTGTATACCAGTCTCACATTGGCAAAACCGCTGTTCAGGTCCATTTCCACACACAACGGTTACACACTAAAAAAACAACTTGGCTTCAACCTGCAATGGCGTCCATAATTTGTCATTGAATTTCATGTCATTATCGATGGAAAATTAACAATAAAGGGAATTTAATGTTTGCGTTGTCACCGTTTGTTTTACATCACCATTACATCACCTAATCATAGCGACATGAGTTAGACTTTAATATATTAGCGCCCCTCACTTGGGTATAAAGTGTCCTACATCAAAAGATGCCCCAAGATGTCGGCGTTCTATTTCCATCTTCCATGTTGGGAAAAACAAAAGCCTTCCCTCCAGGAACAGGAAAAGAAACGTGGCTGCGCCCCGCACAGCTCTGTCTAAATGTTTACAAAATGTCCTTCCTTCTCTGTGTCTAGAAAGGAATCTCTGCCTGCTCGAGAGGAAGCATCTCTCTCCTTTCTCTGAATAACAATAATAATAATCCTACTAACTTAGACATAAACTAAGTAAGTACTCTTTGTTGCTGCCCTATGCGCCAGTCAGCGTAATGGGGGATACGTAAGTATAAAGTAAGTATAAAATAAATAAATGTCTAAGTACTCAAAGTCTCGTTATATAACGATGTTCTAATCCATACCGCATAACCGTCATGATTCTCAACCTTTTCAAATTCAAGGACGGCCCAAGTGGTAAAGATTTTCTTTTTCATTATCTCTGTAGCTGTCATCAAGATTAAAAGCTGCCTACAGAATTAAAAGTTAATTTGTATAAATAAGCAAAGTACATAAAGTTAATAAGTTCATAATATTTTTTGTTTCATGTCAATTTCATGTTTCTATGTGTTTCTCTACTTTGTTTCAATGTGTATTGAGGTGATTTATGTTTGATTGATTGACTAAGGTCACTTTAACCTCTGAGCAGCTGAAGCCTGAGCTGCTGATGAGCAAGGGTGGTTTCGATCACTGGTAATTAGCAGAGCAGGGCAGAGCCAGTTCATTCTGAGAAGAGAGCTTCAGCGTGCAACAGCTAAAGTGCATTGCTGCTGCCACATGTAGATCTGCTGTTTTGAGTTCATGATATGAGAGTCAATTGTACTGATACTGAGAAGATTTCCCCCGTTTATTCCCCCCAAAGTGGATGCGGCCAATGAGGTATATTTGTTACATTTGTGTTTGTTTATTGTAACCTGTGTTGTTCATGATTATTGTTCTCTATGAGAATATTGTACTGAATGTATATATTGTCTTTTATGTTTATTCAGTTCTCACGGCATTTGGCATACGCTACATAAATGTCTGTACAACAAAGAACGCCTTGTGACGTATCTATCTATCTACCGGAGGGGGCTATACGATCTCTGTCACCCCGCCAATCTCACCTGGCCGCTGCTGTGCGCTCTCCTGTAGGTGACCTTGTACTGGAGGTCGTCTGCGAAGACGTCCCGTATGGTCAGCGGCCGGCCGTCTCTGAACAGTGCCGTCTGCGGGTCGCTGACGTACAGCGTGACGTTCCGCCGGTCACCCTGCACGATCTTGAAGTCGCCCACGTCGCCGATGTCAGCTGGGTATAAACAAAGGGGGAATTAACGGAAGAGGTTGTGAGTATAAGATGCTGCTATACTGGTGTTGCACAAGCTGCTGTGATGCTGCCTAAAATGCTTAGTTTTAATTTCATTTTTCAATGAATCAATTGTTTTTGTGTTTTTGAATGCTTCGGTTGATATTGCGCTACAATTTTACATTTACAATCTAGGCATTTAGCAGGCTCTTAATCCAGAGCGATTTACAGTAAGCGAGAACAACACATGGTAATACATCAAATACATAGAAATAGTCATCAAGGATCATAATAACTAAGCAAGCGAAGAACCTAACATCAGTCTTAACAGTAGAATATCTGTACAATGAAACTATGATATAGTAGTATACACGATAGAATGCTATGTCTACATTGCATACTATCTAAATTACATAAGCTTAGCCTTTGCATATACGCCTGTGAGGTTGTCGAGGCTAGGGCAAGTGCTGTGGGCCAATGTTGAGTCTGAAGAGGTGAGTTTTCAGACTATGGCGGAAGATTGGGAGCGAGTCTGCAGTTCTGACTGCAATGGGAAGTTCATGTCATATAGGACTATGGAATGAACTTTACACTTCCACTTTACACTCTTATGCTGTTCCACTTCCAACGGGGACATCTTGTTGCCTTGTCTTGTCATGCGTTTGTTTCTGCTTGCTTTGTGTTTGTGCGCTCATCCACAATCTGGCTTTGAATCTCTTGTAATTCCACGCAGCAGCGAATGAGCGGTTGTGAAACAATGTCCCTGGAATGTCAATGTGTCCTGGCCTGGGTATTTTTAGGCGTGAGAGAGAGAATGAAGAATGCATGGCGCTGTGCCGTACGTCGTACGGGCACGTTTCGTGGTCCCAAGATGTGGCTGTGCGAGTGTGCAGTATCAATGTTTTTGCTAGCCTGGAACTCACCTATGCTTTTTATGGCATGATCCGGGGAGAAACTATGCGCAGCATGAGACTAATTACTTAGTGCCTGTGTATGTCAATTTTACAAAGGTGCAGACAATCAAAAATCAGCAGAGAGTGAGCAATGTTTGCGCTACTCTATGCCGAATTGAAGTGGACTCAGACCTTTTTTTTCTTCTCCCTGGAAATAAAAACGTCTGGGTTTCCGAGGCTACATTTTTGTGGGGGTGAGAGAGAGAGTGACACTCACTGTCTTTGTACGGGCAGAAGCGCGGCGAGCGGGTGTGCGGGAACTCGACGATGTCGGAGGTGACGCCCAGCGGGGGCTCCGACAGCACGTCGGCCGAATAAGAGGCCTTCACGTCGGTCAGGTCGCCGGTCAGGTCGCACTCCGTCTCCGTCGTGCGGATGCAGAACTTGTTCTTCTCGCGGTTCTGGCCGGCCCTGGAAAGGAACGAAGATCAAAGAGGACAATGTAAAAAGCTATTACGTGCCTATACATGCAAAAACCAGCTCAGTGGCCTTGTGGTTAGAGTGTCCGCCCTGAGACTGGGAGGTCGGGGTTCAATCCCCGGCCGGGTCATACCAAAGACTCTAAAAATGGGACCCAGTGCCTCCCTGCTTGACACTCAGCATCAAGGGTTGGATTGGGGGTAAATCCCTGCGACATACTAGCGTCATGTCCAGGGTGTGTACTTGCACATCAAGCTGCCTCACGCTACAGAAACAGGAGATAGGCTCCTGCCCTATGGGCCTCATGGCTCGGCAAGGCTACTTACTTATACATCCAAAAAAACGAAAACACATAAACTCATGAAAATATGCTTAGGGTTAGATTAAATCTGCACTATGTTAACTTTTCTCTTCTATCCCGGATTTGAACCCGGTCCAGAATTTTTTTTTACCATTGAGCTAATAGAGCCTGCCCTGCTTCCTTCGAAGGGATAAATTTAATCTTGACCGTCGGGTCAAAATGTGTGTCAGTGCCTGTGTCTAGGTGAGACGTGACCTTTGACACTAATCTAAATGTCTCGATGGAAGAGCAGGGAGAAAATAATAATAATAATAATCACCATGCCAATTGTATGAATTATTGTGCATTAACATACACAATAATTGTATGATCTAATGATCATGAGATCATACACACACATTGGACAAAATTACATTTTATTAATTAAAAAAGGTTAGGTAGTGCCGCTTTAAGTTAATGGACAAAGAGCTATGAAACAGTGCAATTAAGACAAACTGATGACGGCGGAGAACAAATAAATGGAGTCTGTACTGTACGGTAACTGGCTCCCAGTCAGTATAACTTATTAATGTTTAATTTTGTTCAAGTTAGGTGAAGCCCATAATTCCTCCTCTGTTGATTTGGTTCCTGTTAATATTTAGCCAGGATGGTAATAATGGACATGCTTAAACCCAGTAAAACCCAGAATGTATATTTGTGTCATTTTAGATTTTAACCACCACTATAGTTATAACCATTATTTTATTACTTTGCCTATTCAAAAATAGCAGATACCTACAGTATACAAGCTCATGTCATGTCACTGCGTGCAAATGAGCTTGTAGATATGCTATTTTTGGGTAAAAAAGATTACCCAGATCTTTGCACCCAGAGCAGCGCTGATTATATAGCACATTTTTCAGGATTTAGAAAGAAGATTATTTGTAGAATCTGGTCTCAAGTTTAAGGGCTATAATTGGAGTTGATGGTAACCTACAATCCATGACCTAAACTGGACATGCCAGTAAAAGCTTTTAGTTTTAGTGGATGATCAATATAAAGGGAGTCTCTCATCTCATCTCGTCTCCCTCTGCTCTCATCTTGAGGATGAATCGTCCCTCACAAGGTCACTACAGTAGGCCTACTGCCTGGGTGGGCTGAGCTATGGTCTGGCTGATGTGTGCACATAATATTTCATCTAAGACGGCAAACAAAATTAAATTGTAGATTGTTCACAATTACTCATGCTGATTCGATATGGTGGTGACTTAAAAAAAAAGTAGATTGTTCACAATTACTCATCCTAGGATGAGTTGAATCGGCTGATTCAATCTAAAATGACATCGATAATGGTGATTTAATAACTCACACAGAGAATTCCACCGTGTAGGAATATTCAGAGGAAGGTTTGGGTTCCCACGTTAGCCGCGTTTTGAAGTTGGTCGATTGCCAAGTGACATTCTGTGCCTTGGGAAACGAACCTGCAAAAACATGGAATTAAACGTCAGACAAAAAAATGCAACGAGAGGGAAGCTATTAGATCAAGAAATAGCTATAGGTCTACTGCAGATCTAAATCTAATTAAGCATATTTGCCACAGGCGCGTTGAATCAAGGATTATGTAGGCCTACAGTAGTACCAACATTATCTGGAAAATGCACACGACCTTCCTTTAAAAGGCAGACAAATAATAGGCTACCTTATTTCTCAATTATTGATAGAAAATATTAACAGTTTGCGGAATGGGTACAAAAACATGCTACGAGGGAAAAATCAGAAAAGGCACTATTACAGGTAAATAGGCCTATAATACTTCATTGTTTACAAACTTTACATAAGGGTCCCTTAAATCAACAACTCACCTGAAACTAAAGTTGTGAAGAAAAATGCATCGACAAAGAGTGCCAGAAAGGCCACCGTTAATACTCCACTTTTCGGCATTTTCTTTTTCTTTGGTATCTCCCTTTTTTTCTCTCTATGAAATGGAAGAAATCCTGCAAGGTGTTGGGCGCGTCTGGAATGATGCAGGTAGTATATAGTTTGGACACGATATCCCAAGCGCGCAGCAGCAGCTCCTGTTGCACTGGACAGAATATAAATGACCAGTGAAATTAATACAGCGCGTTATATGGCTCCTGATGTTCAGGAGAAAATAATTAATGCCCCGCGGATTCTAGTCTATACACGTTGTAGCGGATCCTCGACTAGATTGAACGCTCGGCTGTGATTTGAGTTGTTTCTGTTGCCTGAACTGAGCCTTTCTGATGCTCTGAGCTCTGAGCGTGTGAGTGCGAGTGAAAAGCGAACCGACTGCAGCCATATAACAGGATGTGTGCATCCATATAAGGACTGTCTGGGGGTGGGGCCGCCCTCTAAAAGTGGGACGGGCCAGACAGAAAAGTGATGAGCTCATAAAAAGAGCTACTGTTACTACTATGGTATGTGTAGCCTAGTATTCTGTTCCACTGTATTTACATGTCTCACATACGTCACCTGAATATCATTCGTGGTGACTTTTTTTTTTTTTTTTTTGCAATAACTATAGCTTACTAAAACCAGTGGTGGAAAAAGTCTAGTCTAATGGTTTTTCATCAAGTAAAAGTATCAACAGGCCTACTGCAATTTAGAAATGATCTTTTAGAAATTATTCTAAATGTAGACTAGGCCTACTTGAGTAAAAGTACTAACATATTATTGGCATAAAATGTACAAACGGTAGCCTATAGAAAGTAGCCTACTCATTATGCAGAATGTCTAGAATGGATAAAAAAATCTTCAGAAATTTGCCCTGCTAATTTTAAATGGCTTAATTGTATACAGTTAAGTATAGGGCTGAAGTGAGTAATTCAAATCCAACTCTACAAAATGGTAATATTATTGTAGTGGAGTAAAAAGTACAATATTTGCCTTAGATGTACTACTGTAGTGGGGTAGAAATAGGCTACTGAAAACTGGATATATTGTCAATTACTTCCATGAGAGGGGGGAGAGGTGACGGAGTTAGCTGTTAATTTTAGCAGACAGTTTGAGGGTCAAATGGAGTTAAGAGGTTTTGTCCAAAGCGCTTTTGAATACTTTCCATTGGTTCAATATTTTTAAGTGGTGCAAACCACTTCCTTAAGTGAGTGTGTGTGTGTGTGTGTGTGTGTGTGTGTGTGTGTGTGTGTGTGTGTGTGTGTGTGTGTGTGTGTGTGTGCGCCTGCCTGCCTGCCTGCCTGCCTGCCTGCCTGCCTGCCTGCCTGCCTGCCTGCCTGCCTGCCTGCCTGCCTGCCTGCCTGCCTGCCTGCCTGCCTGCCTGCCTGCCTGCCTGCCTGCCTGCCTGCCTGCCTGCCTGCCTGCCTGCCTGCCTGCCTGCCTGCCTGCCTGCCTGGGTAGGTATAGGTATGATCACGAAAACAGCATGGTTGTTTTTCACCACCTGTGCACAACCTAACACACCCACATATTAACTGTATATATGGTGATTTCAGGTGTGCCAGTACAGTACAGTACAGTAGAGGGACCCCCACACACAAAAAAAAATGGAGTTAGGTGGTTTTCCTCCCGACAGCAACGGGGGAAAAAAATGTACTTAAGTACAGTACTTGAGTATATATATAGTTATTAGTTACTTTCCCCAAGCCTGGGTTCCAGCCTGCATCGCTGTGTTCCGTGAGAACACATCGATTTCCACCACTGCCTACTTATTTTTGTATCATGATTGCATGCATACTTGTGAAAGGGAGACATGGCGGAAGATGACGAGACAGTATGTTGACAGATAGTGGAAACAATAGGGTCAGTACAGTAGCAGACAGACAGATAGACAGATAGACAGACAGAGGGGCCAAATTATCCAACATTACACAACTACAGTAAAATGACTAATACGGTAGTAAAAATAAATAACCCCCTTGGCTTCCATTGAATTAGTGATGCAAATAGCCTGCATCCTTAGACTACATTGAGAAAGGACGCAATCATGTCACGCTCCGCGGGGGATGCAATACTGTACTCGGTACTGTACTCTAAAGTCATTGAAATAGGACTCATAAATTGTATTTACATCACTGAATTATGATTATTAATGGTGATTAATTTACATGCCATTATGGTCTATTCATTATTTTCTTTTTCTTTTAGATTCTGTTCTAATAGAACTGATTGATTCATTTATTTCCCTTCCTTTTGTTATTCATCCAGGGGAGATAACTTTAAAGACTTGGAGAGACAAAAAAAATAAACTTTGGACAGTCAAATTCTCTGCACCAGATTATTGTCAATTGAAAACGGAATTGTTTAAAGTTTCAGTTTTATACAAAGACCTATAGCTGTGCTGACATTATGCTTAAGTTGCCCCAACACTTCCCAGGGGGTCCCTGGCAAAAGCAGTGAATGTAACATAACAATACTTTTAACCTCTTTATCCAATGTGGCTAAGTATATGCATTGCTATTCAAAAATAGCAGATCTACTATAGCAGGATTCAAAATGTTAGTGAAAATGTGAACTTTACTATAATGCTTGACCTATACCTCAGCTAGCTTTTCCAAAAGCAACACTCTTCTCTTATCCTCTCCCAAGAAAAATGTTTTGATATAACATGCCATTGTCTCCCCTAGAGAATACAGTATTTACGCGTGCCGGCCCTGTTGGCTCAGACACTTGGCAGCCACCATGGTGAGTGGGTGAGCAGCGCACTGTATACATTGGCATGTCAACCATCATTGGGGGGGAAAGGTACTACATTTCTTTACTTAACCCTAGAACACTAAACATTGTTTTTTTTTAGTCACACACCGTCTCTAAACTCGGGTATCTTTTACAGCAATACAACTTACGGCAACTTGAGCTACTCTTCTTTAATATTTTGTCATGACTTTTCACAAAAAAAATTAAAAATAAATAAAACGAAAGATGGATATCATCATAGGGGGTCAAAATCTGTGAATATTACAGAGTCACTAGTAAACTAAAGCCTTCAAATAATTACTCCTAATTAAGTTCTACTCCACTACATCTGAGATGACGGTGTCATAGTAGAGAGAGTGAGTGAGTGAGCGTGCTCCATTGGCATGGCATGTGGTGCATTGGCTGACCACAGCAGCACACACACACCACATTTAGGCCTTTCTAACTGACTGAGTGATGTAATGCTGCCGCTCGCAAATACCTCGTAGTAATAGTCCGTCCCCCCCCAACGACACATCTGGAGAAGCTGACTCACACATTCTGCTAACTTCATTTAGGAGTCCGACAGTCAGTCCCCCCGATGTGTGTGGTGTGCGTCTCAGTCAGTACGTGCCATTGAAGTGCATACTTCTACACATTGAATGAGCTAACTGTCTATAAATAGGCTGCCATTCTATATCCGAGCAGCGTGTCCACATATATATATACACATGAATACAATGACTATACTGTGTGTGACGTATAAGTTAAAGGACCACTTCACCACTTTTCAACCTATCTTCATATAATAGGTCCTCACTAATAATCATGAAAAAATTGGCACGATTTTCTACTCGGTCTGTGTCTCATAGGAGGGCTGTGGGCAGTTCAGAAAATGTCCTCCAGTGACCTCATTGATGGGGAATACAAGCTAATAGAAACTGCAGGCTTTCTAGTCCTGAAAAGCTGCAATGCGAAAATGGAAGCCATCGTTCTCACGATAATGAAAATCTAAACATTTTTGTAAAAAAAAATCTTGTTTAAAACAAAATCTGCCTAATGATGATGTCACTGGAGGACGGTTTCTAAACTGCCCACAGCCCTCCTATCCGAGTAGAAAAACATCGTGCCATTTTATCATGATTATTAGTGAGGACCTATTATATGAAGATAGGTTGAAAAGTGGTGAAGTGGTCCTTTAAGCCGTGCAATGTGGAGGTGTCTGTACAGCCTTTGCCAAAGAAGGATGATAGTGGCAATTATGTCCTTTTTAAACACACACGCACACGCACACGCACACACACACACACACACACACACAACATTTGGTACATTATTATCCGGAGTGTATATGGATTTCCATGGCAACGTGTTTGTAGCTAACTCCCTGGGGAATGGGATGACACCTCTATCCCTCCATAGAGACAGTGACTCTCATGTTTCCTAAATTCCTATATATATGGCAGCATGCTGGCATACCGGCGTCTTTGTCTCAGTCAGCAGGCTGTCATGCATGCACTCCGAGGCCAGGCCTCTCTCTCTCTCTATCTCTCTATCTCGCTCACCCCGGCCCGTACAGCGCGTATGCTAATTCGGGGGCTCACTAGTGGCTTTGATTCTGAAGGAGGACTCATGCTCACTGCCGGGAAATGCTGAATGCAAATCCAGTAGCAAGACAAATACGTTCCATTGAGCTAAAAAAATAATAATAATACAGAATGAAAACCGTGTGCTCGGAGACAGATTCAGATCTGTCTCCGAGCACTTCCGTGGGTTTTCATTCTTTATTATTCAGATGGGTTTTCATTCTTTATTATTATTATTTTTTAGCTCAATGGAACGTATTTGTCTTAATATATATTTTTTCATCCCACAATTTTGTAACCCATTTTTCACCCCTGTGTCAATCATCTAATGTGATCCTGGGGACAAGGGGAGAGCAACGGACTTGAACTCATGCTTCCTTCATGCCTGAGTGTCCAAGTTGCTCCTTTACATCTGACAGGGGGGAGTTTCCCTGGTTGGACGTAGCGCGTGGAAGGAACACGTTATTCCAACCAGTTCCTTTCCCCTCCATCAGGCGCCCTGGCTGGCCAGGGGGAGGCAGTTTAGTGACCAGGATTACTGCATGTTTTTTGAGAGGGTACCTACCCTAGGGGACACAGGGAGAACATGCAAACTCCACACAGAAAGGCCCTTTCGCCAACCCCACCTTAGGGTATGGGCACTGATGACGCGGAGGAGGAAACACGCCGCCAGCACCCACAGCAACGTATTTGTCTTGCTACTGGATTTGCATTCAGCATTTCCCGGCAGTGAGTCCTCCTTCAGAATCAAAGCCACTAGTGAGCCCCGAATTAGCATACGCGCTGTACAGTTCCGGTTTAAGTGGATTATGTGTGGCGGAATTCTTTTTGTCTGAGTTTATCCAACCTTTGAGCCAGAATCTTGAAAGGAGAGCTGCTGTTGATGCCGGTTAATACTCAAACTAATGCACGTCTTCTGTTGTTTTGATTGAAGAATGTTGGAATGTGGCATAGTATCAAATAGCATTTCAAAAGTCTCATGACGTTTGTTTGTTGGGGCATTTGTGATTGAGCTCTGTTGATGGATGATGAAGAGGACAAGGCGACATGCCTTGTCCTCTTCAGGCCAAATTAAGGCCAGTTCTCAGAACTCCGCGTGGGGACATTTAAACTTTAAAGGTTCTGTTTATCTTGTTTTGGGGTGGAAAAAACCTCCGTCTGAGACTGTTTGTACAATACATAACATGGGCCAACTTCATTCCTCGACTCGACCATGCACATCATGCAGAAACGGCCTGTTAAATAATAACAATTATACAACGGGTTACAGGTCGTTTCGAGGAAGCAATCTGATTGGTTGAAACAGCCTTCTAGCCGTGATTCAAACGAGCACCACTTAAGAAAGCCCGGAGTGGCGAAACGTTGTATTTATGTTTATGAGAAAGCCCGGCCAGCT
The DNA here is from genome assembly GCF_963924005.1 of Protomyctophum bolini. Taxonomy (NCBI): domain Eukaryota; kingdom Metazoa; phylum Chordata; class Actinopteri; order Myctophiformes; family Myctophidae; genus Protomyctophum; species Protomyctophum bolini. The sequence continues at coordinate 26,674,366 of NC_137882.1, forward strand.
TTAATCTCCATTTCCAGATGAGTAGTTGAACACCACCTGCATTCAGCGCGGCTCCACAGTACAGTACGTCCCACATTTTGATTCAGCGTTGCGTTCTCCCCGTCTTCTCAGTCATTTTCTCCCCTGTGAGGAAAACTCAACGACGAGTGAAATGTGAGTCACATGGGTTGTGGTGAACCGCTCTTTAAGTGTTATAGACTAGGCCTCATCATAAACCCCACTGACCGTCCGTCGGAGGCATTTTCTGCCCCGTAAAAGTGTCATGGAACATGTTTGTTCTTCAAAGTGCTACTGAAATAGAGGCGTTGCCAGGGCAATCCTCAAAATGTTGTGAAACACGGGTCGTATCTGGCAAGACACACGAAAGGATGACTTTGTTGTAGTCTGGGTGTCCATTCAGCAGTGGTGTAAAGTAAGTAGATTTACTCAAGTACTGTACTTGAGTACAATTTTCTGGCACCTTTTACTTTAGTAAGTATTTCCGAGTATTGTCGTTTACTTCTATTCCACTACACGTATCTCATGAGGCAGATATTGTACTTTTACTCCACTACAAGTTTTTGAAAACCTATTAACTGACCTTACGACTGACATCTATTTAGATGATTTGATTATTTTGATTATTATTACAAAACAACGCTATACTTCAGCTCTATTTAAAATGAGTACTTTTTCCACCACTTCTGGCAACTTGTGGCAAGCAGTCTTTGCAGTTGGCGTGTCATTGCAGGAGCTTAGCTCAATTCATAGAACGATTAGACTTTGCAGTTGGCATGTCATTGCAGGAGCTTAGCTCAATTCATAGCAGAGCGATAAGACCATCATTTTCAACAACAACAATGTTTTATCTCTGGAGGGAAAGCGGGAGTCAACAGGCTTTTTTCCGGACTTGTTCATTCCTTAAACTCTACCTTCAACTGAGACAATTGTAACCAAGGTAACTTTTATTTGTCTAGATAAGTGGCCGCACGTAACAAAAGATTGCTATACTTCCAGTAAATTTGATTATTTTTTCCGGGATTTTTTTCCGGGACCCTTTGGCCACCTTGACTGGTATTCCAGCATGACAGTGTCATGTTCAAGTCCCGATCCCGACAAACTTTATTGTGTGTCTTTCCCCCATCTCAATTCCCGTTTCCTGTCTACTTTATACTGTGATCTATCAATAAAGGCACAAAAAGGCTTTTTTTGATTCTGAGTCTGATTCTGATGTAATAATAAAGGCCATTTAACCATAGGCTACTCATGAAAACTGATTTGTATACATACAATGCTTTTTTATTTATATTCATCCATGACATTTTGACCATGCTCATGCAACTGTGTGATTTTATATATAGCTGCTGCTATTTCTAAGCATTTCCATTATCCTCCCGTTCCGATTTGAACTGAACTTGAACTTCCTTTAACTGCAACATGAGAGCTCGCGCAAAGAAGCATGTCACCCATTCTTTGACCTCTGCATGTGACTGTGTGATGTGACAGTAACGTTTGGTTTGATTTGATCTGAAATTAAATCCGAAAGATCTCACTTCTCTTGCATGCGGTCCATAGAGAGATCTTTAAATATGCAGTCATTGCTGGCCAGCATAGCACTGGAATGGTGATTACGGTAATAGCATATTAGTTCAGTCAGGGCAACAGGGATAAATATTTTTATTGAATGAGTTTATTTTATTATGGTTTGGCAATGAATTGGATCCTATCGGGACTCCGAATCCCCCGTACATGAACAGAAGATCCAAAACAACTGGTGGTATGAGTAGTGCAACCTCCAGTTTAACTAGAGCGGTCTTAGAATTAAATTATGAGTTTGTGACGGGAACCCGTTTTGGTGTTTAAACTAAGCATTATTTAGCTATTGAAAAATAGCAGATCTACAAGCTCATAGCGCGCCACCGAGTGGCGTGCTACGAGCTTGTAGGTCTGCTATTTTTGAAAAATCGTGAAAATGTGGCACAAATCTTTGAATATATATTCTTTCAGAAGACTTTTTATTTATTTCGACGTCAGGCCTATAGTTCATTTTCAATGAGACCTGTGTTTTTTTTCTGTACGAGCGGAGAAGTCGAGGGGCAACAACTGTCGTTGATCCAGGCGACAACGTCTGCGTTCCATCGCTGCCCGTTTTGAAAGGACCTTTAGAGTTACTAAACGTGGAGCTGAGGCGGCCCAATGGATGTGAACAACTGCACTGAGTTTCCTGTGCAACGCAGTAGTACTAGGAACCTATGAATATGATCAAGAAGGACTTTAATTTATGAAAACATATATGGAGATAAGAGTTTTCGCTGCCCGACATTACGTTTCCTGTAGTAGTTTCCTGAGGACACCAAAATACATGCTCAAACTTGCGGTGCAGAGTATTATCAGATTTTGTTGCAAATTCCAACATAATATATCGCCAAAGGGTAGAATTCTCATTATTCCCCATTTGACCATTCTCATTAGCTTAATGTTTGGGCCACTTATTGACACAGTCCCTGAGTGAGAAGTGTCACTTTTTTTCTTTTTAATGTTTTTTTGTGGCTTTCACCTTATTTTATATATTTTATGGAGGGACAGACAGTAGGCTGACAGGAAATGGGGAGAGAGATGGGGGGGGGAAGACATGCAGTAAAGGTCATCGGGATCGGGAGTCGAACCCGCGGCACACTGCCAGACTGGATTACCAGCCAAGGTGCCTGGACCGCTGAGCCATGGCCCAGTGGTCCAGAAGCGTCACTTTTTGACACAGTCCCTGACACGGGTCACTGGCAGATAACTAGGCATTTCCCTCTATTCAAATGATTTCCCCTCTCTCCGTGTCACATTTGTCAAACTCTTTCACAACGGTGACATTAGCAGAAGTCAGGGTTATTGTTTCCTCTAGCCATGAAGGCTAGCGGAATATGCTTTCTTTTAAATCGGTGGCTTCTTTTTAGAAGTCCTCCGTTGAAATGTTTTGTTAACGTCGTTTCCTTCCTCTTTCTTGGGGCTAATGTCTTTGTCATACTCGTTAGGTATAGGCTGTGACTGAACAGTGAACACACTTCCTGTTGCTCTATTGTTGGGTCTATATTTACAATACTCTGCTCTCAAACTTTCCAGAGCGCGACTCCCCAAAAATAATCATAATTTGAACTGGGAGGCACCCCAAAATAATCACATTTTTACTGGGGACCCTGCACAATTATCTGAACTGGGGACGCCGCAAAACTAATCGCAATTATCTGAAATGGGGACGCCCCTAGATAATTTTAACTATAGAGATCACACACACACACACACACACACACACACACATACACACACACACACACACACACACACACACACACACACACACCCTGACAAGCACTTGAGTTCAAGTTTATTGGTCATTCAAATAAACACACCTTATACAATTTCTTCAGTTGTTTGACGTGGTTTTTTTTTTATAAGTGCAGGCAGAAGCCTCAGCTTATAATGCTTGCCCTTCTAATATTAAAATAACTTATAAGGAGGTATGAAAATACAACAAAACAAAACAAAACAAACAAACATGGAACACTTAATTGCAGCAGGCCTGGACAGAAGCGTGGGAGTGGGACAGTCCCCGGTGGCCTGTCCTGTTTATTTTGATTCCATCCCCCTCCCCTTTTTAAGTCCCTCAATCACACACACACACACACACACACACACACACACACACATTTCCCTAATTAATTCTTAGGTCTAATCAAGTTAATACTGGTTAAAGCTGCTATAAGCAATAATATCTCACATTTTTTAATTACTTTCTTTATTTTTTCTTTATTTTCAGCCAGCAATCGGTAAAACGCTCCCAAAAAATGTAGTCTCTGTGACACATCTAGAGGCCGCAATCTGGATTCAAAGATTTTCCTAGAAGCTTTGTCATTGGTCGATTTGCCTGTCTACTTCCTAATTGGTTAATAATTTCGACCAGGTTTCTTTTTCATGACAAATGACAAAGCTTCTAGGAACATCTTTGAATCAGATGACACACAGAGACAACATTTTTCTTTACTCATTGCTGGCTGTCTGAATACCAAAATATATATATTGTCCTATGCCTTCTGCTTCTGAAAAGGCTAGAACACACCACTGGGTTTAGACATATAGAAGATTACTGAGGTTACGTTTAGGAAATACCACCAGGTGTAGACCATTCAGAGTTCGCCAGAATTGCGCCAACAGGGTGACTGTGTTTTGAGGTGAGCATTCTGGTATACAAAGTTGCATGTTTCACCGTCATTGCGTGAGAGTTGGCAGCTATGACTCTCTTAAGTAACGTTACACAACAATGATTCTTCTCAACATGGGGTTCCCAGGAATGCTTTTAGACCAGCTATGATTAACAGTTAATCATTTAGCTCTCAGGTCCGTGGTCTAATCAATACACTGCAGCTGTGAGTCTTTAACATTTAAGTTGAGAATATGACAGACCTAGATGCCACAACAAACAATTATCCACATAGCTGGTTAAATAATTAAGTTATTTGTAGCATATTCCAGTATGTTTCTAAGCAGTGTATTCTCAGCACTGGCCTAACAAGCAGTAAACATTTAACTCTTACTGTAACATGACCCAAGTTGGTAGGCTGTTCTATATGGCTGAATGTTTACCTGTAAAAAAGTAACCTCGGAATTAGGCTACTACTACTTACGTATCAAAGCTTTGTTCCATTAGATGTGGTTTTTGTGGTAGCCTGTCTCTCATCACATTTACTGTTGGTATTTATGGAATCATGATTTTTGTCAATTACTTAGCCCATATAGTGGAATGGAATAATGCTGTAACTGTTGAATTCATATGGAATACTACTGTACAGTACAGTACAGTACATCATATAGAAGTGAGTGCCGTAGTGACCACTGACTACGACTGTACGCGGTGTGTTATGTTTGTTTCTGGGTTTTTTTTTATACAGGAAACATCTCAGACAAAATTTAGTAATTTACTATTTTTATGGACTGAGCTGAAGCACTGTCAGGCTGTCATGTGTGTGTGCAGTGCACACGCAAGGCACGTGCGTGAGTGCGGGCGTCTTCATGTGTGTTATGTAATATGTGGGCATATACTCCCGGCCTAAAGTTTTGTCCTCGTCTAGCCCAGGTTTTTAGGATTTTGTCCGACTCTGTTCCACAGATAATTATTGTGAAAATCCACTATTTTCACAATGTTTGCCTCTGTATTATAATATTTATTTGATAATTTGGACAATGTTTGACCATTTCTTTACATGTTTAAATTGTAACTTTAGAAGTGTGCAGATACCCTGTTTACACTTATATACTACATGTATGTTAGTTTGTTTACTGTTGAGTGAGAAAACAATGTTGCACATTATAGGCAAAGCATCTCGGGACCCTCCCTCCAAAAATATGTGGGGACTGGGAGACCTCAGGGGGCTACACTTGGCCTTCTCCCTTTTCCCCCACTACATCTCTCTTCTTCGCAAATAGCAGATCTACAAGCTCACAACAACACGTTGCAATATTATTCGCTGAATGCCTATTTAATATGAATAGTAATAGTAATGCTCGTGGGTTGAATATAGGCATGCTAAAGCATGACAGAGTCTGTATGATTTGGGTGGTTGCATTCTTCTTCTTTCTTCCTTTGTCAGTCATGGACATCCTGTTTAGGTGCAGTGGAAAAGATGATGGAGGTTGATAACACACACACAGACGCCACGAAGCAAGGCGAGTAGCGACCTGTGGAGGTATACAGTCAGACGGAATATGGATTCTTGTATCAAAGCAACAAGGAGACCAGCCAAAATGTGAAACCAGAATTACATATTGGGAGGTTGGAGAGTGCATGGAATACAATTACAAAAAACACAGACGACACTGAGAAATTAAAGCTGGCATACCTATTTTCGGCATGGCACGCACGCACGCACGCATGCATGCATGCACACACACAGACAGTAGGGGAAAAAGTGGTTAATGATTACATTAAACATAGTGTACATGCATGCACGCGCAAACACACACGGGCGGCGGTGGCTCATGTGTAGAGTTGCCGGGCTCCCGCTGAGTTCGTGTCAAAGTGTCCTTGAGCAAGACTCTGAACCCCTAATTGCTCCAGATGTGCAGGTTGGTGCCTTTGCATGCATGGTTTCCTCCGGCGTCGGTGTGTGAATGTGTGTGTGTGAATGTGTGTGTGTGAATGGGTGAATGTAATGCACAATCTATGTAAAGTGCCCTGGATAAAGGCGCTATATAAATGCGGCATTTACCATTTACACACGCACGCGCACACATGCGCACACACGCACGCACAGAGTCTCTCATACATGCATACTTCAGAGTCAAACAGGGTTTACTTGACACGGTCCAAAGCTTATCACAAAGCAGCGCCCAGATGACTGATAAGAGATGAACACTTGGTTTACATTCCTTACAGTACATGAGTTGACACACACACACACACACACACACACACAAATACTGTACGCAATGTGGGCAATGTTTATGAGCCATGCGTTGGACTAGAGTGCCATAGGCATATTACATGGTTGAATATTGTTGAATAATGTTTATTTCTCACTTTCTCACTCTTTCCATGACGCCATTCCATTTCCCCCAGATTCGGCACAAACCTTTTGAATTGTAAATTATATTCTGCATGTTCTCCCGGTGTCTGCCATTTTCCTTTTTCTTCAAAATACTCAAAACAATTCCAATTGCCTATGCATTCCAATTGTCTATAAGTTCCTTCCAACGTTTGCAGGCCCTGGGTAGGCAACCCGACCTGGTGGAGTCCAGGAATGCACTTTTGTATTTGTTGCTGTGCACACTAGAAGTGAGTTTATATAATGCCCTTTGAAAAATAAGTGGGTTTATGGTGTGTATAGTATATCTCTGCTCTCACACACACACACACACACACACACACACACACACACACACACACACACACACACCCTCTTTTACTATCTGTCTGTCTGTCTGTCTCTCTCTCTCGCTCACTCACATGTACGTACGGACACACACACACACACACACACACACACACACACACACACACACACACAAGTTTGATTATCTCTCACACACATACACACACACACCGACGGCAACGAATTATACTCTAGCCTCCTCGTGCCTTTTCTATCATCACTACTTTTTGCACCATAATATTGTGCAGTTCGTGGATTTGGATATCCAAGTTTCGTCTTATTTCTACGGTTCCGTTTGACTACACTTTGCAAGACAATAAACCTTTTTATTATGATGAAACCCGGGTCACACTGGCAAATTGGAACAAGCGCATTGTTCGCAGAGATAGTTGGCAGAGATAAGACATAAAAGGCTCACCCTCAATCAAAGAAGTAAACAACGCATGAACTAGCACTTAGTTTGAGAGTAGGAAATAATCAGTGCTGAAAGGAAGACGTTTGTATTGGAAGTGCTTTGCACTGAATTCCTGATAATTTCTTCACAAATGCAGTGCCATCTGTCATCAGGTGTTTGGATAGAGGCCCCATATTCATGAATGTTTGGAAGCCTTTGGGAAGTATTGTGGAGTTGAAACAACATGGGGTTCCACCTCATTTAACATGTCTAGAAAGAAATATGTTCTGTTTTAGAACTGTTCACGGCTGAGTGCAAATAAAAAGCTTTTGGTGTACTCAAGGATCGGTCCAATAAATACTGAGTTACATCACACAACCCGGCGAGCTTTAATTGTCTCCACCAGGCCGAAGGCCAGGGGGGAGAGTATGTTTTCTTCTGTTCTCTTACTTGTTCGGAAAATAAGTGCTTCTAATGTCATGTCGGTGAAATTTATGTTCCAAACACTGTAATTATGTGTGGTCTACAAACAAGAGACTTTGCTCAGCGACTCCCATGAGTTCATAATACAAGGGATACATGCAACGATGCTTGAATGGAATGTATATCAATATTCAAACTCTGTGTTTCCTTTTTGTAAATACAATAGTACAATTCAATAGAGGATATGCGAATGCTTAAAGTGAATGGCACATCGAGTGGCAAATCGAGTGGCAAAGCAACATGCAAAGTGAGTTTAACATTGTTTAACGTTGTTTAATACAATCGGATATGACTTTTCGGTTTGGATGTATGGGCTGTCGAGGCCAGGAAGTAGTTATTTCCCACACAGTAGGCATTCCTGCATAACTTCCTGGTTTGATGATGATGTCACGCGCATACCCTCTATACGAGTAAGACGCCCTGAGGGCGAGAAGCAAGGTTGCGTGCACGCATCCACCTGGGTGACGGCAGACTGCTGGGCGAGCGCTGGCGCTTTGGCATGGGGGAATCAACATATGAAATTAATTCTGTACTGGCCATATGGAGCGTGTTCAACTTCAACATTATGGAATGTCAGAACAGGTCAGCTCCATATATGGATATCTGTGGCAGTGTCTTGAGTGTACAGGGTTTGATGAGATCAGATCAACATATGGAATGAATTCTGTATTGGCCATATATGGAGTGTGTCCTGAGGCATGACGGACTCATAGTAAACTGATACGATTGCAATATCAGATCTACAAGCTCAAAACCTGTCGCAGTGCGTGTTGTGAGCTTGTACATTTTACATTTTAAAAAGAAAACATACATTTAGTTTTGACAATAATGCCACCCATAATAACATACATAATGTGGTTAAAACACACTGGGCTATTGAATGAATAGGTTGTAGTTCACATACTGTAGCCTACAGTGCAGTAAGTTTCCACTGAGTCATCATCCAGTGCTCATGTGCTCACAGCGGAGAGAGCTTAAGGACCAGAACTTCACAAGCTCCTGGGAACGGCTTTACCAAATGGTTACCATGGCGAAAACAAGGTCTGGCTTCGTGCCAGCATCCCGGGAGCCGGGGGCCAATAACGTTTGCTGAGGTGTCAGGAGGGATGACTGCACCACAGAGTCCTTTTGACAGACATGGACGAGCCCAAAGAAAAATGGCACAGCCATCGGGAGGAGCTGAGGCTCAGCCGCTGAGCAGCGAGAGACTGCATGCTGGGGGGTCATCGTCAAAACATGTCAGATGACCAGATGCACAGTCAAAGACATTTCCCACGATGAGAGGAACTCGGAATCCAAACCGTTCCGAGAGCAGGGATTCCCCTCGTCTGCAGTGTTCTAGATGAAAGACAAACATGCATACCGTATATGTGCAACTGGAGTCGACGTGTTTGTTTTTCCATGGACATTTTTTATAGCTCTGCACAGTCTGCAGGACAACACGAGTGACTTATTCGTACATGTATACACTGTACCACGACTTCAAGAATTGCATTGCAAAACTCTTGAATTGCGTAACGTTGAATTTTGCCTTTTAATTGGAAATACAAACATGGCTTCATTATTTCTTGACTGATTGATTGAATACTTCATCAACAGTGCAAAAAGTACAGAAGTACAGTTATACAATAATGGACAATGGATGGATAATGTGAAGGTAGCCTACTGGGGGGGAAGCCAAATATGTGTCATATACTGTAGGCTCAATATGTCAGTTTGACACATTCAGTAGATCCCGTGATCTTTTGTGGCCAGATGTAATTTCTTGGGGTCTATAGTAGGACTATAGTAAATAATAAGAAATCACACCTGTGTGAACTGAGTGGTGCAACTCCCCCCCCCCCCCCCCCCAAATTGACCCGTATAAAGGGTCCATTTGGTTACATTTGAACACTCAAGAGTTACAGGCCTGTTTTCAGGGAAGGCTCTTTAAAATATGTGTTTCTGCTAATATTGTCCACTCGTTTTGCATGTCCACACATGCACAACGAAAGATCGACAAAAATGTCCACAACAAGCCAGCATGCATGGCCGCGATGACCCCTGTATAGGGCATTCAGCATTCTTTGGCAGAGAAAAACACTGCAAAAGCGTTTACACTGGGAATACAGGGAGGTGAGTGAAAACAATGCAGGCTATAGGCCTAAGTATAGACCTTAAACCTTAATGCTCTCCTCTCTCACTCGGAGACATTAGGGCCGATCCTGCCCAGATGACAGCTAGCTCTATAGGGTGTTGTTGATGTTGCTGGTGTGTTTGCACAGCAGCACACACACTTCCCTTCTGTTCCGTCGGGCCAGCCTCCGCCCAGTGTTGAAATGAAGGGAGAGAGAAAAAAAAAAGTATAAACTCCTGGGATATGGCAATCTGGAGCAAAAAGCTATTACAACCTGGTTATCGTAGTAGGGTGCGTTCGGAAATGCATGCGCACCGGGAGCGCACTGCCCTATTAGTTTGTATTGGCAGTGTGCTCAGTGTGTGCCTTATATCCGAACGCACCCGTAATAAATCTAAATCTTACATTAATTAATTTCTCACTGATGATCTGATCAAGGTGACATCATCCCTGAGACCAGTGATGTGTACATGATTATGTGTGTGGTCACCCCCCATGTCTCTCCTATGCATTTCCTGGCTGTAAGACTATACTGTAATGTTCCAGAAATAAGGCCCAACATTTTTAATTATTATTGGTGGGGGTGGGTTAGGTAAGGTTAGACTCCCCCAGCAAAGGGTCGAGCCGGCCGGGGCTTTTTATCAGGCTTGCTTTTGGAAAATGATGGGTACAGTTTCAGCCATTTGACACATGTATAGGCCTACATGAATTGATTTGATGACTGAAGCAACATATCTCTGTATATGATTCTTCCATGCAGGCCACACACTCCAAGCGGGGGTCCTCCCCCAGAAACCTTTTTGTTTTAGATGTAAAGGAACTTATATCTGCTATGTTAAAATTCTGTTCTGGTGAATTCTGGGACTTTGATACCAAATCCAGGAGAAATGACAATGCAGGATCGAGTCTTGCATGAGATGTGGTCAGTTCAATAAAGGAGAGATCACACCAATATGATATAATAATGTTTATTAAAAGGAATCTTTTGGCAGCATGGAGCGGGCAGGATAACACATTTATTGCAAGATTATTTTGGCGATTAGACTCCATGAGCATTTTAGCAGGTACTGTATATGAAATTGATAGGGAAAGAACCCCCCATGGAGTCTAGACGCTGATGGTGGTGGAGCAGATGCAAGGCCCACTTCCCCTTTGGCTCCTGGATTTTAGCAAGGTGGAGCTGGGGATGGAGGTGGGTTGGTCGCTGCATGGCTGAAAGGAGAATGACAGGTTAGAGACAGGGCATTTTAAAGAACGAGCCTAATCGCTGGTTGGCTGCTGCGAAAAGTGCTCGCTTGGTTTTGTGAATGAACGAGCTTTGACAGCGTGGGAACGGAAGTGACGTAGACTATTATGATACTGAAGATGAAGGCCGAATGGAATGGTTAGGATCTACGCTAAAAGCTACATCACAGGTGCAATGCATTATCATTGTTAATTAGAAGCAGGGACAGTGCGTTTTTTTTTTGTCAGTAGGCCTACATACGTGGCAGACAAGTTGTTTACTTTTGGTAAAATAATTGCCTACTATGCACTGTTGGACTACTCATCATGCCTGTTTTCATCATGTTCATCTTCAAGGTAATTAAGACAGCTAGCACTTTCTGGTTTGTCCGTGTGTGTGTGTGTGTGTGTGTGTGTGTGTGTGTGTGTGTGTGTGTGTGTGTGTGTGTGTGAGCCATCAAATCTGTATTTATTTGCTCACTTTTAAGGCATATATAGGCTTAATGCTGGCTTATTCTCTTCCAATTGTAGCATATTTGCTGCATTTGGAGTGTAACTGGTCTATTTGTGTGATGGGCCATGGCTACTGCTTGCTGTCAAAATTTGCACTGCATGCTAACAACACTAGCACAGTGGTGTGGTGCCAACAGAATCTGTCTCTGGCGATTAGTCATCAATGTGATATGGATATATGACAGTGACAGTGAGTGACACATGCTGGGCTTGCTGCCTACTGTACATAGCATACTAGCTCTGGCATACTGTAGCTTAGTCACCTCTCTATCTCTCTCTCTCTCTCTCTCTCTCCTTCTTCGTGGTGTTTTTTGGCGGTTGGCATCCAAATAGTTGCATTTAATACCGCTCCTTCCATTGACCAAATAATACCCATGCTATAGCTGTTTTCGTGGCCCAGGAGTCACTGGGGTGCAACAATGAATACAAAAACAAGTGTATTTGGCATGTGGAAATTAAGAACTCTGTGTCCCTTCCCTATACTCACCGAAGATACTTAAGGCTCTGTTGTCTGTTCCATTCGATTAGTGTACAGTGGTTCTCAAAAGTTTACATTTAAATGACCCCCATAACTCTTGAGAGTGTACAAAATGTGTACTGTGTATACTGACTTCTCAGCTGATCTCAGCTGATCAGCAGCCATATAGCCTGTGGCTGTGCAATGTGTTTGGCGCAACCTTTAGAAGCGAGACGTCAGTAAAAAGCCAGTTTGGTGTGTGTGTGTGTGTGTGTGTGTGTGTGTGTGTGTGTGTGTGTGTGCGTGGATCAGACAAAACAAACGTATTTCTATAACTGAATCCATACCCTGTGCAATCCTAATAATATATCGGTGCCCATGCACTCCCAAGTGATCCCTCATCCACATTGTCCATTCTATACGCTACATCCCACTCCCAGGCCCTATAGCTGAGGCCTGAGGCGGTGTGAAGTATTCCCGTAGTGTGGTATTCAAGATTTCAAGTCTTCTCCATGCAGTTACATCCAGTATGTCCAAGAATCTCTTTGCTGCTGCCAACACCATCTTCGTTCAGACTTCTGTATACATGCAGACTTCTGTATACATACAGTACAGACTTCTGTATGCGTTACCTTCTGTATACCTTCTGTGCAGTTGATATAAACGTCTGTATATCAACTGCACAATGAATGACCATTGCGATGAAGGCCAAAAGACGCTTCTCATCCGTGCAAACGTTTGTATCACTTCCATTGCTTTCCTTCTCAATTCTCTGCTGTACCCCAGCGGCTCCTTTATCCTCACTGGCCTTAAGATCTTGCTCCTCTCTCCACTCTCTCTACAGCTTCGGCGTAGCTGAACATTCTGCTCTATAACCCTGGTCACCATAATCTCCTCTCTCCTATAGGACACCCAGCTGATGGTGTAATGTCCCCCACGCCCCACCACCGTGCACACACTTTAGTTCTTCTTGGCTTTCTTTACATATCCTCTTCTTCACATTTTTCCTCCCTATACACCTCCCACACTGTCTGTTCTCCCTACACACTGCTGCCACATATGGCCATATTTTTGGCAACAGAAGCACCCGTGCCGGTGCTCTTTCATATGGCCTGTCGACCCTGTGACCCCGATAGCTCATGTAAGTCAGGTACACTCTCTGGGGTAGATGAACGTCAAACAAACTGACCCACTTTCCTCTCGTTTTCCCACCTCGAAATCTGGACAGTCTTTTTTGCCTCGCATACACCTTCAACAAGGCTCACAAACGCTTGTGGCTTCGCTGACGACGGAACTCCACTTACAATTCCCTTGCTCCATTTTCCTTCAAGGCGAAAGGTTCTCTCGTCATGCTCCCCGTATTTATTAATACTCAAAGCCCTGTCCACCTTATCGGCACTGCACTAAAAAAATCACCAGACCTCTCCTAGTAACCCTCAAGGATTTGATTCTCCCCACTTTCATCTCAAAAACTTTCCCAGTGCATATTGGTCATTGAAAATGCCGTCGACCTTCGTCTCCGCACTCATCCCAACAATTAATCTCTCTTCATCACTTTCTGAATGGTTTGATCCCATTCCTTTCTTTCTTTTCTTTTCTTGTTTAAATCCATCCTTATTTCCATCACTGCACGTTTGACTGTCATGATCAGAATCCTCCTCTGACGACTGCATTTCAAAACCCTCTCTCTCTCTCTCTCTCTCTCTCTCTCTCTCTTCCTTCCCTGGGACCCACCACCTTGTTGCAATCCAGGAGATAGTAATCCAGAATCTAATCCAGAAACTTTCTAACAGAGTAGAGTATTGGCCATATATTATGGAGCATGTCACGAGGCATGATGGACGCGAGACGCAGGTTTTCATAGTAAACTGTGACCTATATCACAAGATAAATACATTGTGGGGGGAGGTAGGTGGCGTATTATAGATATATTATTGAGAGGGTTCCAGGTGGTCCCCAGCTAAATGATGAGGAGAGTTATATAACCAAATGGACCCTTATAGATCTTGAACTCTTGAGAGCGTAAAATGGATCCTTCATTTTATGCTCTCAAGAATTATTGTTAAACATCTGTATTACTTATAGTTTACAAGTCTACACAATTAGAGAATGTAGAATAATTGTCATTTCCATCAACGTTTGCCTGTTGTGTCTCCTAATTGTACCAACGTCAATGCAGCATGGATAGTGGTTGGACAAAATATTATATTATAAAAAAGTATTATTTCGTTTTAAGGTCTGAGAGGCTAAAATGTCATGCCTAAGGTTAGCAAGGAATATCACCTCTAATACTAAGCATGTGTTGTATGGAGAATATAGGTTTGCTACCTAAAGGAAGGAGATATGGTGTACCAGCATACAATAAGGTCAGACTAAAGAGGTCCTTTGTCCACCATCCGACCTTGAGGCTTAATCAGGAGTTGTAGTAGCCACAGGATAATCTAAGCGGTGGATATTGCTCTTGTCTTCATGTCTCTATGTATGTATATATATATATATATATATATATATATATATATATATATGTTCTGCAATCTGCATACTTAGCTGCTGTGTCGCGAGACAAATTTCAGTGTGAACTGACAATAAAGTACTATATCATATCACATCATTAATTAGTGGTCCGTGGATCAAATTCCGAATAAATAACGGGCCTTGATATGAAAATGGTTGAAAACCCACTGGTTTAGGTTGATTCTAAAGTTCCATTTCCTCTGCCGTATACCGTACGTGTCGTGCTAATGCAGAGTCTATACTTCTGCAATCTATAAACCATGTGTGTGACAAAATATCAAATTTCCCCCCCACCTACGTACACTATGCAGTTTCTGTTTGACATATGAGATGTACAGTCGTGCACGTACACTGATTACTAGTGTAATACAGTCGCACGCGGTCAGAGCGGTCAGCGCTGCTTATGTCATCGATTCCAGTGACCACGATGAGGTCTGAATCAAGAGTCATGCCCGGGTTTTTGCCAGAGAAGAAAGTGAAGCGAGGCCCCGACTGGCTGGCTGCCATGTCTGCTTATTATTTAAGCGGCTTTGGGCTTGTTTATTCTGTTAAGTCGCTTGTAAGTATATTGGTTGTTATTATTATTATTTTGCCTTTTGTGCCTTTTTTATTGATAGTTACAGTGAGACATGCAGCAAAGGTCGTCATGAACGGGACTCGAACATGCGACACACCGTCAAGGCCAGAGCTTAGTGTGGTTGCTTATTTGGGGTTGCTTCCTAATGTGGTTTAAAGCAGCGCCTCGCAAACATTTTCATGTCAAGGACCACAAAATTAATAGGAGGGACGGGGACCCCCATACAAGATGCGTGTTGGCAAAATGTTTCAACAAATCAGTTCGGGCTTTTTTTAAGATTTTGTTTTGAAAACAGCAGATCTACTAGACGTCTCTCATTCACGAACGCATTGCGAGCTTGTAGATCTGCCATTTGTCAAATAGCATGTAGCCTGTACAGTCGCTTCTTTTGGGCTTGTTTTCACAGACCTGGCTGCTTGTTTCTCAGAATCTGACAACACTGGCTGCAACGGATGTTGTGTGGTTGGTCCACCATGGTTGATGATGTAAGGAGGTCTTGTGGTCAATTCAGGATGTCTGTAAACTTTTTTTTTATGTCTTAGTGGAGTTCCCCTTTTTTTGCAATATTTGCGCCCCAGACTGTGATATCTCCCTCCAATCGTCTGGCTATACTGCCAGACTATAGAGGCATACTATGACACTCTGATAAAGTCTGATAAAAATCTGTTTATGGCCGTGTTGCTCATATGACACGTAGGATATCACCTGCCTTTTAACCTGCCTGCTTACTGCACACAGCCTTTTCCTGTGGAGAGAATAATTGCAAAACCATCCTGTACCGTACATTGTGTCCTGTTATAAACTAAAGGACTAGGGCTCATAACATTTGCCAGCAGCAGCAGCAGCAGCCCTTAATCATGCATTAAAATGACTCAACTGCTGATTACGTTTCCAATGCTGTACGTTCTAAACTTTTAAGTGAGAGCACAAAAGGTCGGCAATTTGGTTTGAGGTTTTAATTTTCTTCCGTTCGGCCATTCATTCGCCCACTTCCAGTTGAGTTCTGGGAATATGCCAGAAAAATAAAGGAAAATACCAAACAATGGTTGAAGCGGCAAGCAACAAAAGCAGTTTGACTTATCAAAGTTATCAAACATCCACCATGGTCACACCTTCTGTTGATAACAGAATGGCTCTGCCAACACTCAAGAGTCATAATACTAAAGTGTTTATTCAGTGGTGTAAATAACTAAGTACATTTACTCACGTATTGTACCTAAGTGAAATTTTGAGGTGTTTCTACTTTACTTGAGTATTGCCAATTTCCAATACCTTCAGTTCTGCTCCACTACATTATTATTTGAAAACTTTAGCTACTATAGTTAACTTTGTAGATTTTGACTTTTATTACAAAACTTACATTTTCCAGCCCTATATACATTTCAGCCATTTGAAAATAGCTGATCTACAAGCTCGTCGGAACACAGATAACGTGTATTTAGTCAAATAAATATCTCCACTTTTCCATGAGCTAGCTGCACACAGACGACATTCTCTCCAGCGAGGGGCCCGGAATGTGATATGCATATGAACAGCAAAGGCATAGATGAAAGCAAATATGACCTGTTACAGTACAACACAAATTAGATTCGATTATATCAGTCCGTTTGTCAGGGCGCCCCTTGAAGTGCAGTCCAGAGGGGTTGTCTCTGTCCTGGAGAATTCTGACGTGTCTCTACTTTTTCAGACACTATATAGAAATCTTTCTGTCTCTCTGTGACCTTGCTTGAGCACAGCTAGGGTGCACACTCTTATAAGTACTGGTAACTGCTTAAAAGGTCTACTTTATCCCAACACCACACAAAATAGGTGGTGTCATCAATTTCCCCACACCAATTACACACCTGTTAAATGGGTTCCCCATAAATTTGAGTAGTGAGTACTACACACATGCAGTGCTACAAGTTTAAATGCCGATGTGGTCAGTCTGCGAACCGCGTGCGTGGATGCCATCTATGGTGTATTTGGAATACATGAACTGTATCTAAGAATCAAGATCACAGACATTCTAGGGTTATGAGAACAATATTGGCAAGGTGATCTTTATAGGAAAGCCAGACAATATTGTTGGCTGCTAGGTTCATTAATTGTCAGAGACAACAGGACAAGCCTTAATGTCAAGCCCTGCTTAAGTACATTTTGAATTATGGGCTTTTTCGTGTAACAGCTAGAGTACTTCTATGTTGATAGATAAACAATGTGAGTACTGTTTTAAGTGTTTTTTCCCCACCATGCACTAGCATTTGGTAAGTAGTCCTATTAATACTGTGCCAAGCACAACACGGTTTGTGCAAAGCCAATATAAGCCATCCACAATCATAAAATAACTATCTCTGCTGCAGCTTGTGGAGCAGTGAATTTCCACTAAGGCCTGCTGGCCCTTGTGTAATGTGTACTGTACCTGTGCATCGCCCGTACTTGCCCAGGAATGTTACCACAGCAGTATGAACTGCTTATTTGGTTTGTTACAGTAAGAAGGAAGGGAGTAGTACTGTTGATTTTAGTTTCAGTCATAGTCCTCTGAATAAAATTCCATTTAGTTTTAGTCATATTTTAGTCACCTAATAAATAATTATGTTTGGTTTTAGACTAGTTTTAGTCGACTAAATATATATTATTATTTTAGTTGTCTAAATATGTAAAATTAATAATAAACTTTGAAAACAATGTTTACAAAGTGCAAGATAAAAAACATCCATATAGGGATAACCAACAACAATCAATAAAAATGAATTAAACAAAACAATATGAGACAAATATTAAAACCAAAGCATTATACATAGACGGTCATGCAGATATACTGTACATATATTGAAAGACAGTAACATATTTGTGATAATGAAGTGGGCAAGCCATGATGCAAGTAACGTGATACAACTAAGAAAAGGCTTTGGTATACAAATATGTTTTCAAAGGTGATTTAAAAGATGACAGCTATAGCCTTAAAGCCACAGGCAGGTCATTCCAAGGTCTGGGCGTCTGGGCAGCAAAAGCCCGGTTTGCTCATGGTGACCACCAGGCGATTCGAGGGAACTTCCAAGAGAGCCAAACCTGAGGATCTATAAGGGTGCGTAGTGCGTACTGTACTGGCCTTATATAGTTCCAGCATATCAGAGATATAGCTGGGAGCCGGGCCTCGCAGGGCTTTAAAAGTAATCAATAAAATCTTAAAATCAACTCTAAAAGCCACCGACTCACCGGCAGGCAGTGGAGGGCATACCAGGATTGGTGTAATGTGGTCATGTCTCCGGACCTAGACCTTAGTTAGTAGACTAGCTGTGGAGTTTTGCACAAGTTGAAGACGGGAGATAACTTTTTTGCTGAGCCCTAAATCTACAGTTGGCGGGCCTTGATGGCGTCGCAATGCCTGATTTTACATGCGTTGCCTCACAAAGCGTTGCAGGAGAGCTTGAGATCTGCTATTTTCAGAATGCAGGAGGTACAGGAAGTACAGTAGGTGCTTGCTATCAGCAGGCCAGATCTTTAGGGTCCCTGCGCTCCTGCAGCTGCCCATGCATCCTGTCTAAGCATGTTTGTTCTCTTATACCCATGAGAGAAACAAAGATCCACTTTAGTTTAAAAAATGTTTATTTAAGCTATATTATTGTGAATTGTGATCTCCATATACCACATTTTGTCTGAGAAAATATCACTCACTATAACCTGTAACAGCCTGTTTAGACATGGATGTCTGCATCCCACTTGCCACAAGAACACTGGGCGAGAGACCTTACAGTCTATATGGGCGAGACACGGCCCACAATATCAGATAAAGGGAATGGTTTCGTCTCCTCGTGTCATGGTGCTGCTGTAGCACCTATGAGCAGTGCTGGAAAGTAACTATTATACATTTACTTAAGTGAGGTATTTTTAGTCTATATTGTACATTTACTCCACTACAATTATTTGACAGCATTATAGTTACTATTTAATTTGATAGATTTTTTGATTATTATTACAAAACACACATTAACCATGTGCACTTCAGCGCTATATAGATTTCGGTCATTTGAAAGTAGCCGATCTACATCGCGACGTATTGTGAGCTTGTAGATCTGCTATTTTCAAAATATGTGTAGACATTTTAAAACTTGAAATGAGACATTCTGCATAATGGGTACTTTTACTTTTGATACTTTAAGTACATTTTGATACCAATACTTTTACTCGAGTAACTTTTGATTATCAAACTTTTACTTGTAACGGAGTAGTTCTACATTGCAGTATTGATACTTTTTACCTAAGTAAAACATGTGAGTACTTTTTCGACCGCTGCCTACGAGTGCTGCTGGTAGGATGGTGGTGGGTGTGGAACCAGCGAGGCAGAGGGAGATTCGGAATGACTGTAATCATAGTAATCATAACAAACAGTGACTTTCAAAAGAGACTTTGTTCACCTGATGTGTTCAGACAGGAGCATAGGTACTGTAGATTAGAGATATCGTGGCTGTCGGGGCAGAAAACTATCTCCTTAAACCTTTTGTGTATTTTTATCTGCAATTTACCCGGAGAACCTTCTTATACCATTTAAGTGGTATAAAAGTCAATCTAATATCGTTTTGTGACAGGCCTAAACATTCTCCCCTTCCTCTCCACACACACAGGAACATTTGTTTTTTATTTCAGTTTAGGCAACTTCACAGAATTATAAGCATACAGATTTCTTACAACTGCTTTTCCCCCCCTTTTTTTCGCACAACCTCAGCTGTTTCATACTAACACAGAATACACTCATACACACAAACAACAGAGCGTCGACAACAATGGGAAGTGAACTATACTGACTGAGAACAGACATGACTGGAGATGGAGGAAAGCATATGAGCGCACCAGAAGGTCTGGGGAGAAGTGTATTTGGTGAATTGTTACTCAAGATTCCGATACCTGCTACCTCATTAGTAGAAGCAGTACAGGACTCCATATTTTACTAAATATGTTTGGTTGAAGCCTCAGGGCATATACAGTATGTAATTTGTTCCATCTGGTAAATGTCCCATATTTTTTCCACCCACATACTATTGGTGGGGCTGGTTTTAGCCATTTAATTGTAATGCATTTGATGGCCGCTGTAAGCAGCACATGTACATAATACATATATTTTGGCTCGTACCCTCCAGACCTTCCGGTATCATTCCCAACGACATTACTATGGGATCCTCCGGAATGTTTTGACCGAAAACTTATTTTAATGCTTCAGATACCTCCGTCCAGAATGGTCTCAATTTGGGGCATGTCCAGAATATATGAGTATGATTCCCGATATGATATGTGCTCCACAGCCCCTCCAGCATCTATTCGAGTGATTTGGAATTTTGGACCCATTTTGGCCACTATTTGAGGCGTCCTGAAAAATCTAGATATTGCTTTCCATTTAAATTCTCTCCATGTATTAGAGTTGGTTACCAGGTGCGCTTCACTGCATACCTCCTCCCATGTATCCGGCGTTTCTATACCTAATTCAGCCTCCCATTTCTCTTTTATATACATGTAGTGTATTATTCGGGCAAAGGCCAAAGAAGACTTGGTAAGGCTCATACATAGTCTGGACTTTCGGTGGTTAGGTGACCACCGAACTACAACATGACGTCACTGAGCCGCGGTGAAGAGCAAAACACTCCTGCCCTTCTCTCTGTTTTTACTCACCACCGCTCAACGTTATTTCAGCTCCGGTGGTCAGCTCACCACCGGAGCGGTGGTTACCTCACCACCGAAAATCCAGACTATGAATGAGCCTGTAGAATTCCTTGATTACCTTGCCATCACCAAATTCAAATTTTAGCAACAACTCCTCGATATAGGAGTGGGTTTCATGGCAGATCATTGCAGATCCGCAAGCTCAAAGTGTGAAGCGATACGTTTCAAGCTTGTAGATCTGCTACTTTTGCTGTTTTTCTTTGATTTTAGTTGAATGCTGAAAAGTAACAGTTTTGGACATATGAGGTTTCCACGCGATATATAGACAATAACGCAGTTTGAAAAACAGCTCAGCCTAAATCTTCATTTACAGTATAGTTATGCATGTTGGGAGTAAATATGCATCACTCCAATTTATTATTGATGTTCATACTCATTCGTTCTTATTTAATCTATGCTTTTGAGATCAAAGCAAAGCATTACACATAATCTAATAAACCAAAGGACCAAAATGACACATCCTTCTTTTCTTTGGTGAATCAGGAGAATGAATCATTCTGCTGATTCTTTAGGAAAGGCTGCGTGTCGTGATATACTTATTATTCACATTAGATTCATTTGGGCTCAAAGTTTCGGTCACAAGTTCAAAGGTTCAGCATTTGGGTGTAGAGCCTAATCTTGGTTGTGCGTTTCAAAATGCACGTATACCATGATAAGAAAGACATTTTCACTATATTTTACTTCTACTCCACTACGATTAGGCTACTACAATTATTTGAAACCTTTAGTTTACTAGTTACTGTGTAGGTTTTTATTATTATTATTACAAAACACACATGAAAAACATGAAAATAGCCCATCTACAAGCTCACACATCAGATGAGACGAGTTAGTTTGAGCTTGTAGATCAGCTATTTTCTTGTTTATATACATTTTAGACAAAATGATAACTTGTGAACCTTCTTTCAGACCTTCACTATAAGCTTCTTTGTAGCTTTTGGAGAACAGTTTTCGGTGTATACAGTATATCTCAATTAAAGACGAGACCTGCTGCACACTCCCTTCTGTTGTGCGGGGACATGACGTCCAGACTTTGAGTTTTTGGGTTAGCGTACCACCATATGAGGTCATATCAGAGTGTAGACGCATCCACATCTGTCTGGAGGATCACGGGCCAAATGCTCGGCATGCACGGAGACAGCGGGCCACTTTACGAGTGATTGTTATAAAGATATACTGTATCTGTGGGTTGGTGGAAAGAATCTGCTTCTATGTCGTCACTGTCTCCATATTTTAACTTTTTCTGTTTTGTTTTCCGTAAATTAATGCCCTACCTTGGACGATCGTAGCCTACTACAACGTCACACAGAAGCATCAAAAGCAGTTTTGGGAAAAGGGGAAAGGAACTGGTTGGAATAACGTGTTCCTTCCACGCGCTACGTCCAACCAGGGAAACTCCCCCCTGTCAGGTGTAAAGGAGCAACTTGGACACTCAAGCATGAAGGAAGCATGAGTTCAAGTCCGTTGCTCTCCCCAGGTTGGCGGAGGGTGGGTAGAGCCCAGGATCACATTAGATAATTGACACAGGGGTGAAAAATGGGTTACAAAATCATGGGATAAAATTTGAACCCTGTGTGCTGCTGCGCAAGTGCTGACATTTTTGACCATTGTCCGAACCCGTGTCTAGGAAAGACATAGTTTATGATCTAAATGTCTCAATAGAGGAGCAGGAAGACAAAATACATCCACCCCCATTATTGTAGAAGTTATATTGTATTAAACATCACTCTGGACTAAATTTACTTTTATTCATTCATGTAAAATTGGCACAATGCCGCTTCAAATGGAGGAATTGCTAATAATCAACAGTCCTTTGTTTTTAGACCAACCATACACCTGCCAGTTGTTTTTCTCACACTCTGTCTTTCAGTCAGAGACACTCACAGTTGATGTCTTGGCTTCGAGCTAAGAGCATCATCACACTTAGACATGAATAAATAAATACAGTTTAAACTTGGTTTGTTTTTTAGGCCATTTTGCTGGTGTTGTCTCATGGGAACCTAATGAAGGCTGTGTACTGAAGGTCCAGATGTGGAATGTTTAGTTGTTTTGCCTGAATGTTGCTTCACTCTAGTTCAGTGGGTTTTCAACCAGCGGTCCGGGGACCACCAGTGGTCCTTGAGGGGGTTCCAGGTGGTCCCCAGCTAAATGATGTTGTTATACCCAAATGGACCCTTATAGATCTTTAACTCTTTTTATAAAGCTCTCAAGAGTTAGATTATTGTATCACTTAATTCTACGCAAAATACAGCCCTAAATGTGGTGGTCCGACGTGGCTCGAATGCCCGATACATTCTTGGCCTTGATATGAAAATCTCAGTACATCTCAGTGACATCACAAACATGTACTTCATAATGCACTTCCCTGGACCACTGATTCCTTTCAGACCTATAGGACTACTCTAAAGGCCTATTCATATAGTCTGGATTTTCGGTGGTGAGGTGACCACCACTCCGGTGGTGAGCTGACCACCGGAGCTGAAATAACGTTGAGCGGTGGTGAGTAAAAACAGAGAGAAGGGCTGGAGCGGTGGCGGTGGTTTGCTCTTCACCGCGGCTCGTGACGTCATGTTGTAGTTCGGTGGTCACCCTACCACCGAAAATCCAGACTATGTATGAGCCTTAAGGTATATTAATGACATAGTCAGATGTTGAAAATGAGCGGTATATTCCCCATTAACTACAGTACAGCACTTTTACAGCGCTTCAAACCGAGAGGGGCTCACATGGTGAGCTGAGCTCCCTGCGTGCGTTGGTGGTCCATGTGGCTCCGGCCGGGACATGCCCAGACAGTGACATGGAATACTGCCACATTGCTCCATAATATTGGCCCTACTGGATTCCTCCAAAAGAGCTCAGTGTATATAGTGCATGAGGGAGGAGTGACTAGTGTCTACTAAATCTATTTTATAACTGAACCGATGAAATAGTGCAATAGTGTGTTTTTTCTGTTATTGTGTGAAGAAAGCTCTCGCTGAAAATAGCCAATCGGCAAATCTCGCTGCCCCACTGCAACGCAACGATGCGACACGCTTTGAGTTTGTAGATCGTCTATTTTCGCCAAATGTTCGCTTCCCCCAGAATAGGAATGCTGCAGATCATGAGATTTATTTATTTAAATTTGCTCCAAATGTAGTTGTTAATTATGCCAATTCCCAAGGACCTGGTAAACTGTCATAATGATCAAAAAACAAGCAAACGTGGTACCACTTATAGAGAGCGAAGAATGCCATGAGACTCTTACAGTTGTGGGAAAAGCTCATCCTTAAGAAATCCCACACTCTGAATTAAGAAAAAAACACACACTTCTAGTCGAGTTAAAAAGAACATATTTTCAGAAAACCGCGTTCCACATCAATTTTAGACTTAACCGAAAACCACAGAATGCTGTACCAAGTATAATCAGCCTAAAAATTTGTTTTTTATGCATGTGTTTTAGATTCATCGCCGCAAATCTCACGTCTCATCACGGTCCGTTGGAAGAGCCTAGGCCAGCTTGGTTGACGAAAAGCACAGGTTTCACCATAATGACTGATGCCTTCGTCAGGGGCTGTTACACAGCCTATTTTCTCATTTTCTCCAGCATTTTTGCAATGTTTGTTTTTATTTTTAGCAATACCTCAGCTAGACGTCATGTACAGCTAAGCTATTTGGCGCTTCACTGCAGCGACATGGACATAAGGGCTACGCTTATGCGGGCCCTTTGTCTAAGACACATTTCTTCCTCGGGAGACAAATTATAAAGAACCTTGAAGCTATGTCTCCTTTTGTTCGAGATATGACCCAATAATCAATGAAAGCAACAATAGCCTAATGGCTATTGGCACCGAGTGCACTGAATAAACGAACGACAAGAGAGCACACCAGTGCGTTCAGGGTGCAATTCCTACAAGGTCAGCTACGAGCTTGTAGGTCTGCTATTTTTGAGAAATCGAAGAACGACTGACATAGAAACATAGCTTTTTCAGAAAACTGTCTGGATGTAGAAGACATTTTTATAATCTGATCTCAGGTCAAACTGAGTTAAGCATTTGACGTGAAAAAGAGCCATAATAATGTTTTTCACGTCAAACGCTTACGAGACAAATGCCAACGTGGGAGCTGCTGCATCCTCCATGCACTTTCCAAAAACCCTCCCTCCCCTCTCTTAAATCCTCCCCCAATGACAACAGAACTGTGTCCTGAATCCCTCCCCCAGAAGGCATCCGTCTATAGCTAATGAAAGGAGCTTAAAATAATGTATTTATATCGTCTCAGTCTGTCGGGGGGCAATGGAAACCCTCATATGTTCCAAAGCTGTTACTTTTGCAGGGTTTAATTCAAATTCAAAAGCAGCAGACCGGCCACGTTTGGAGCTTGCAGATATGCTATACTTGTGCTTGCTTTTTGTGTGACGCTGTGGTACGTTCAAGTATACGAGGTTCATCTACAAAGAAACAAGGTTTCTGCGGCCCGACAGCAACGCAATTACTCTTCTTTTAATGGGAATGTTCCACTCATACAGTAGTGCTAAAGAGGACGACCTTTATGTCTTAAGACAAGGACATGTTCATAGTTTCCTTCCCAATGTGAGAACTCCCACTCGTGGCCGGTGCATCACCCCAAGTTGAAAATGTGTACAAAATCTTTTGAAAATAGCAGATCAACAACGGAGAAATTATCAAAATAGCATCATATGAATATATGTTGTGCAGGGTAAATGCAGAAAACAAAATGAAAGAGATGAATTCTGGATGTACAGTAGGCCTATATGAACCTTAAATGAACATTTTCTTTTTTATTTTCATTTGAACTGTTATGTTTCTTGGACTGGCTATTTGTAAGGTTTGTACATTTTGATGCTGCTTTGTACTAAACCTAGATCTTGTACGATTTTGAAAAACAAATACAAATTTTAATTATAAAAAAGAATAGCAGATCAACAAGCGCACACTGCGACACATTGTGAGCTATCGGCTATTTTCAAGCTTTTCGTACAGCTGTAATGTTGATGAGTTTAACGTCGTGTAATACAAGCAGATCGGAAATTTCAATTTCATCAATGGGGGTATTCCATTATTAAAAAAAAGGGGAAAAAAATAGTGTTGTTGGAAATTGCGGCTACCCCTTGTGTAAAATAATTGAAAATCGGAAAGAAAATTAATATATATACAAATTACAGTACTTCAATAAATGTACAGTACTTTCCTATAGTTACTTTACCCCGCTGCAAACTGAGAGGTGCTTACAACAACATGAGCTGAAAAAAAAACTCTCGCCTGCTTTGGTTGATTCTGAAAACTCCCACTCATCATGACCCTAAAACACTGTCCAGGGATGACAAAGAAACGCTGCCTCGATCGGTTCAAACAAACAAAGCCTTTGTGTTTGTTCTCCACGATGAGGCCTCCCAGAGTGACATGTGTGGCTCCAGAGAGATGATCCAGCCAGCTGTGAGGTATAAGTGAGTCACTCAGACCATGGCTTTACTTTGAGAGGTCTCTCTCTCTCTCTCTCTCTCTCTCTCTCTCTCTCAGGCTCAGCCTGTATACATACCAGATTATAGAATTTAATTAGAGTTTTTGTGACACCGACGTGAGTCACTCAACTGTATACTCATTGTCAGCGCCTGCTGGTATGTGTGGGAGCTTTTTTAATGTTATCCAATCGGCACACCGTGATCCATTTTCACATGAACTTGTTGTAATCAAGTTTAATATAGGCCTGCTGGTCAGACCGTTTATCAGTGGTGGTGATCAATGCTATGGTCATGTTGTCGGCTTCCTCCAGGACATTGATCGGCGTGTCTGTGGCCTCCTCCCATCTGACCCTCACAATCTTTGATTGATTGAAATATTTATTAACAGTTTGCAGAATTACTGTACATTTCAAGCACAACTCAATACATTCATAAAGATATTTGTGTCGTTCCCGGGAAACAGAGTATTGGCTGATGACTCGAGTTAGGCGCGGGCCAGGCACTATCTCTACAAGACGACGTTTCATGCAACATGAATCCCTGTCGTGACGCTTTTCTACGTTCCTGGTGTTGATTTTGACAGCAAATCTTTTCATATAGTCTTTTGAATACAATTCTCTCAACATATTTTAGTCATCTGAAATGTTTTACTTTTAGTCTAGTTTGTTGTAGTAAATATCATAATACTTTAGTCGACTAAATCTACAGTTGATTTAGTCAAAGATGTGTTTTGGCGGGCCTTGGTGGCGTCGTAATGGCAGATTTTACGCTTGGTTGCGTGTTGAAAATAGCCGATCTACAAGCACAGTGCCATGTTGTGACTAACGCAATTGAATGCAGACATACCCATCTCAATAGAAGGTATGCGCATGACATCATCACCATACCCGGAAGTTATGCTCAAACCCACAATGCACTATAGGCCTATTTTGTTTTCAAGAGTATTGTTGTGTACAAAAACATTGGTAGCATTACAAATTGATGCAACAAACCCCTACCTATTCCATTTAGCCCGCTCTATTTCGCATTCCAAGTGCATTTGTCTTATATGTAACGCCAGCTCCGTTATTCCAAATTTAGACTATTTTCAGCAATGGTTTAATAGTTTTTTTGGTGGGTATATATCTTGTTGAGCTGGTCATTTTGAAAGTAGCTCTCAAGTCCAAAAAGTGTGGGCACCTGGGCCTTGCTCTATACCAACTCCGAATTAGGTTACACCCGAACGAGGCGCCATGGCCGACCATGTATACGCCCGCGCTGGTGTCTGCCTCTCTGCCGTCTCGGCGCCGCTCCTTCCGAGTTGAAAGCCGATATAGGCGTCGACAGACATGCAATGCGACGGGAAAGGCTGTTGCAAAACGGATATATATCATCAAACATCTCATGCTTTCTTAGATGTTGTTGCCCAACTCCTCACTAGTTAGTACGGCGTGTGGGAAATGCGTGGGGTCGTCCGTGACTCGATCTGCTCCAAGTAATTGCTCCATTACTTGTTTAGTATTGTACTGAACAAGTAGAAGTTTGAGGTATTTGTAATTTTCTTACTATTTCCAAATTCCAATGCTTTTAATCGTACTCCACTCAGCGGCAACTGAAAGGACATGACGTCAATCAACCATGATTTAGCCGAGGGAGGGGACTCTGCCTTCCACTGTAAAAGTATGCTCCTGCGGGCGATTAATGAGGAAAAGGTAATAACATTAAGTAGTTTTTTGGGTAAAACTACATCCTCCTCCGGGATTCCAAAAAAATAAATTTGGGGGCAAGGCAAAATGGTTGTCTCCAGCACCTCAGAAATGATGTCAAAGAAAGATTTCCAGAATGGCAACAAGACCAGAACATATGGGACAGATTTCCTGGTGATTGTGACCATCTATCGCAACGGTCTGTCACGCCCGGATATATTTGAGATAATCTCATTACAGTAAACTGTAATGAGTTCTGTGGAGAACTTTGAACTGAATGAGGCTAAGCCTAGCACAGGAGGAGAATTAACCCTAAAATCCGTTGCCTGCTCCCACCACTCGTCTGAAAATCTGACCCCCAATTCGGCCTCCCAGCCTGTCCTAATCTTATCCAAACCCGGGTCTTTGCGGGGGATAGTCTCATAGAGACATGAGACAACACCTCTAGCTAGACTTGCTGCATGCATAAAGACCTCCACACCCGACCGCGTAGGTAACTGCGGGAATGTTGGAGAGTGGGTCTTAACAAAGTGTCGAACCTGAAAATATCGAAACCGGTCAGATTGTCGCAGGTTATAGGTTTCACACAAATCTCCAAATTTGGCAAATTGGCCATCTATATATGAGTAGAAGTAAATTAAACCTTCTCTCCCCCATGCAGCAAACTGTTGTCCTTTTACACCACTACATGTATTTGAAAACGTTAGTTACTAGTTATTATTATTACAAAACATACATGAACCACTTATACATTTCGGCCATAGGCCATTTGAAAATAGCAGATCTACAAGCTCACAATGCATTGCATCTCGCACGCGCGCGGGGGGACGGACGGACGTAAGACGACTATGTAAGATTGGGAGTTTAGATTGGGGCATTTTTTTAGGTCTTGGCCTTCAAAGACATCTTTAATAATTGCAAACAGACTGAACCTCAATGGGCCAACTACAATCAGCCCTAAACCAACAAGTAACAAGTCCATTCTGTCCCTGAGCAAATTCCACCTAATGCTTCCTGTAGTCTCGCATATCCAAGTTCTCACAGCAGACTCAGGAAACGGTGCGTTGGACGAGGTGGACGTTGGAGCACTGCATAATGAGTACCTAGTATATTTTGGTGGTAAAAGTAAAAGTACAGTAAATTGGAAATAAAAAATCCTCAAAATTGTACTATAAAAAGTACAATACTTGAGTAAATGTACTTAGTTACTATCCACCGCTGGTTCCAGACATCACAACGCTGACCTCTCTCACGCCTTTTTATCTGGTGTCACATCGAAGTCATTCCTTCTCTGGTTCTACAGAGGGAGTGAAGTCATGAACTCGGCATGTTGGCTTTAATAAGCTGCTTGTTCTCCCACTATCGGGAGTCTCTGTCTGTGAATGTTGAACGTGGATGTGAATGTGACTGGCCTTGCTGCATGCACCTCAAAGCAAATGAGTGCACGTGTGTGTAAAGTATGAATAATCACAATACCGGTATTTAGTTTGGAACAGTTCCCTTTGTGTATCAGGGGTAACAAATGTGACCAGATTTGACTGAGAGAGCTGCCATCGCGCAAATTACAGCTTTTTATTCTCTCCAAAATTAGTTAATAGCACAGACTGACAGAGAGCGCAGACACCTAGCTTAAACAGCTAGTTGTAATGTTAGAGTGCACAGAAGTGAACCTTTCAAGCCTGTTTTCTCAACTTGCTGTTTTCTGCAAGACATTACTCTATAAGCCATATCTACAAAACTGGTGGGTCAAACTGAACAACCAATATGTCAATTTGAAGCTATGATTCCCTGACATGAAATAACGGAAATTCAAAAGAATCCAATGGCAGTCCCTCAGTCAAATGTAGTCACAAATGTGTCTGTGGCATGACTTGTCCACGTCCGAGGTATATCATTGATAAAACAATTACTGTACAAGATCCAATTATTGCAATTTAGGGCTATAGGTCTATGTGTTTCTGGTATTATAGAGGGTCGGCACATGCATAAAGTGAGTGGCAAAGTGAGTTTAACGTTGTCTAATGTCGTTCATTGCAATCACATAGGATGTGTGGGCTGTCAATGCCAGGAATTATAGTTTTCAGTCACGCAGTAGACGTTCCCGCATAACTTCCGGGTATGAGTATGATGATGTCACGCGCATACCCTCTATTTATTGGTCACTCATTTTGTACAGTATGTCTGTGTGACAAAAGAACAAACAAAACGCTCTAGTATCTTGTGATTCACTTAAGCCCGCTGTGCTTTTGTCCAGAATCACCTCAGCACTCCCATGGCATTCTATCCCATAACGAGCCAATTAAAACGGCTTTGCCCAGTTCCCAGCACTACTTGTGTATAAGCATGCTGTCAGCTATTGTAAGCCGAGTCCTGATGGAGTCTGTTGAATAGCTCTGCCTTTCAGGCCTCTGTCTGTGCTGCCAACTAAAGCCTATAGCCTCTCTCTCTCTCTTGGGTCGGCCTTTTTCCAAAGCTCCCACATGGGCCGGTGTGGCTGAGGAATGCATGCATATTATGCCAGCTGGGCCTGGCTGGCTAGAGAGCCTTAGAAGAGAGGCAGTGCATGACATGTGGATCCTGTCCATGCGCTGCCCCTCTGTATGGCAATAATACTCTAGACCAGAGGTTCCCAACCACTGGTACTATAGTACCACTGGTGGTACTAGTACCACTGGTGGTGTTAGTACCACTGGTGGTACTTGAGCCCTCCTCTGGTGGTACTCAGAGGAGTTGCCCCAAAATAAAAATAAAAAAAAGACAAAAGTGGAATGAAATATGTATATTATTAGTGGTATATAGTTCTTCTGACCAAGCAATTGGTTGAAATAGGCTATCCAGCCGTGCTGAAATTAGCATGACAGCACACCTTACATCACCTTTGAAATATCATCAGTTGTGCTGATTAGTGATATAGACAGAGGTTTGCCAGAGCAGCAGCATTTATTGGCTTAGGAATAGAACAAAAAAGGACGGGTATTATACGCTCCTGTATTTTAACATCAGTTATTATGGTGGTACTTGGAGAGACAAATATTTTCTGAGGTTGGGAACCAATGCACTAGAAGACGCACTGGTCTGGTCAGCAGATGCAGGAAAGCTGAAAGATCATGAGTATACGCGGGTATGCATGTGTGGACTGGACAGGGGAGACGGGGTGAAGCGTCCGTGGTGAACCAGATGTGTTTTCTAAGATCTGCTGCCAGTTCCTGCACAATCTCTATAAGTTCAGTGGGCTCAGCTGGTTGAAGCGGTTAAATGTAACATTGTCCATGTGTAACTTGTTACTGCAATATTACTTTTACTTTTACTAAATGTCTCTTCTATTGAGACATTTAGATCCTGTCAAGGGTTGTGTCAACCTATAGCCTCGGAAACCCAGACGTTTTTATTTCCAGGGAGAAAATCTGGGGCCGATCGATTCCACTCAGTAGCAGGCATACAGTAGCCCAAACGTGGCTCACTCTCTGCTGATTTCTGATCTTCTGCACCTTTGTTAAATTGACACGCACACTATACACAGACTACACACGCACACTCCTCTCTCTCTCTCTAATTATGATTAGGATCCAGCTGGCAGGTAGCCTACAGAAGGTAGCCTACTAATTAGCTCCAGCATCTTCAATCACATCACAATCACATGGCTTTTCATTCAGAAGAACATTTATTTGTCTTGCCGCATGTTTTCACATTTAAATTATCCCACGATTTTGTAACCCATTTTTCAGCCCTGTGTCAATTATCTAATGTGATCCTGGGCTCTATACACACCCTCCGCCAACCTAGTCCCATATGGGGGACATGCGGAGAGCAACGGACTTGAACTCATGCTTCCTTCATGCCTGAGTGTCCAAGTTGCTCCTTTACACCTGACATGGGGGAGTTTCCCTGGTTGGACGTAGCGCGTTATTCCAACCAGTTCCTTTCCCCTCCATCAGGCGCCCCGGCTGGCCAGGGGGAGGCAGTTTAGAGACCAGGATTACTGCATGTTTTTTGTGAGGGTACCTACCCTATAGGGACACAGGGAGAACATGCAAACTCCACACAGAAAGTCCCTTTCTCCAACCCCGCCTCGGGTATATGGGCACTGATGACGCGGAGGAGAGAACACGCCGCCAGCGCCCACAGCGTCCCGAGTGGGAATCGAACCCGCAGGACCTTCTAGCTGTGAGGCGACAGCACTACCATACTGTGCCACCGTGCCCCGTTTTCTAATTTTCACATAGACACCCACCCTCCCTCCCTCCCTCCCTCCCTCCCTCCCTTCCTTCCTCTCATGCTAAATATCCCACCTCCACCTCCACCCCACTCTCTCCTTTCTGTGTCGTTAAGGTCACATTTAATTGAAAAGTTTTTGCCTGCGGTGCAGTACAAACAAAAGGACAAATGAATGGCCACACATTTTTTGTTTGTTAAAGAACGCCTGCTGTGCCTGTTCGTGGCTAATGGGGCCTGTTCTGGCCTGTCATTAGCTAGCTGGGGGGGTCTCCAAAGTTGAAGCTCCTGCTTTTCAATCAGCTTCCTATTATCCTTGCATTAGAACAGCATACTGCCAGATGAAGGCATTTAAGTGTGGCAAAAGATGAACAGTGCACACAAAACAGCCCTGTAGCTGTTTTTGGAGAAGGCTGGTCCATCATGTTGCATCGATATACCTCTCTCCTTCCCCCAGGAACGCCCTGTACCTTAGACTGGAACCCACCTATGCCATGATAGAAAGCATAGGTGGGTTCTAGTCTGTCTCACCTATAGACACAGGTATCTAACACAAATTTTGACCTCATGGTCAAGATTTTATTCATAAAAACAAAGAATAAACATACTGTATAGCAGAGGTTCCCAACCAAGTGGTAGGCCTACTAGTACCACTGGTGGTACTTGAGCCCCCCTCTGGTGGTACACAGAAAAGTCGCCCAATTGGTTCAAATAGGCTACCCAAGCCGTGCTGAAATGAGCACGACAGCACACCTAAGCCGTTAACCGAAGATTTGAGAATGGATGAATCACATTAGAAATATCATCAGTTGTGCTGATTAGTGATTAGACAGAGTTTTGTCAGAGGAGCAGCATTGTTGGCTTAGGAATGGAACAAAAAGGGCAGGTCTAGTCTACGCTCCTGTATTTTAACATCGGTTATTTATCATGGTGGTACATGGAGAAACAAATAGTTTCTGAGGTGGTACTAAAGGTAGTATAAAAAGGTTGGGAACCAATGCTGTGTAGTACTGTGTATATACTGTACAACAACTAGGGGGAAAAGGCACAATCAAAGGTTAGAACATGACCTTGACCACAGCATTGTCCTAGGCCGTGTGCAAGGTTCTTATTCCTATAGGTTATCAATCTAATATATTATAAAATATATACTGTGCATGCTAAACGACAAACTACAACATGACGTTGCACCGCGGTGGTCCCACACGCTCACACAACACATCTCTTTGCTTTTACTACCTACTAGGGTTTATTTGTATTTTTTTATAACTTTGTTTATTGGTTTTTTTCACAGAAGCATTATTTAAATACTGGAGTTGAGAAATAATTAAGTGGTGGCATTAACAGTTTCTCTTAATAAACCCCACAAGTATAACGTACAAGAATAATTATACATTTAATTCTCACCCCAAAGAAAAAGGACAACAGAAAACAAGACAAACAAACCTTAAATACAGGATCAATAAAAGTTGAAAAATAAAAGGCAGGCAAAAACAGACAAAGGAACAGTACACAACATCTTATAAACAATTATAAGTATACATGATACATCCATAATCCGCATTACATCAGCAATCCAATCACAGTATACTTTTAAATCAAAGGTCCAGCAGACCTCACACATCCTCAAGCAGAGACGGATTCAATTAATTTCCGAATGAATTGAAAGAATGGACCCCCATATCCTCCCAAACTTATCGGAAGAACCATTCAAGGCCTTTGGAGTTTTAATATGAGTGAATACAGTACGGCAATCCTGTGGTGTCCTAGTATTTCAGTGGTCAGTTATATTTTGCAACTTTTCTTTTCTCCTTCCCTTTGTTAGTTTATTAGCAACACATGGCCTTCACAGTGACCATGACCTTTATACATTCCTCAGAGTACACTCAATGCATGATATAAATATACACTATGACAATACTGTCATACTGCTGGCCTCAATAATCTAGTGTTAACCTAACTTCGATGAGTTCAGAGTTACATGAATCCTTATTTAGGATTTCACTGATGTTATTTTGCAATCTCCCCCCATCCTTTGTTAGTTTATTATCATGCATGGCCCTCACTCAGAATGGCCATGACCCCCCCCTTTCAGGCCGCTAAATTCCCCAGAGTGCCGTCAGTGGCTCAAGTCAAGCAATACCAATAATAGTCTCGCAAACATGCCAATGTGCACCGAGTTGGACTTTGCTCTGAGGCGAGACCGACCGACCGCGACGCGTACGGCCCGGGGCAAAGCAGTTCACACCTCTTACCCAATTTCTCTTGACTGTGTGTGTATTATATGCTATGTTGCGGTCGTGGGCAGAAGTATACAGTAGGCCTACCCCTCCTTTCTCTGTTCACCACTCTAGTGCGACTTGCCTTTCATGGCGATGTGAATGCAGAATGCAGGGGCGGCCGGCAGTGACGCCCACTTGATACTGTGTGACAAGCCCTCTCTCTCTCTCTCTCTCTCTCTCTCTCTCTCTCTCTCTCTGGGCCCCACAGAGAGAGTGAGAGTGATCATCATCAATGAGTCATCACTGGTGGTGGGAGTGGGAGGTGATAGCCAACAAGCCTTTGGTATAGTGCAGGTATAGCTGGTGAATGATTCCCTTATACATCCTGTGGAGAAAGAAAGACTTGCCACAACCGTGTACACATGGAGAATCTTGCATGGTATTGCTAAATGGGCCTTCTTCGGTCACACAGTTGCTATAACGTGTCATGATGACTCTGTACACCTTTGAGTTGTAGATCTGCTATACTAGAGCGTCGCAGTCCCGCCCCCTTTCATGACGACGCCAGGCCCAGGAAATGATTCCCAATGCAATATTCCCATAGACATTTCAAGGTATTTATTTAAAGATGTTTACGCCCCGGACAAAGCCAACTCTTGTCGTGACTTTTTGTCGGTGCATCACAGGAACAAGGACACAGAGGAGAGGACTCTGGAGCAGTTCACGGACATTTCAAGGCTTTTGTGACTGACTAGTCACTACCCAGGGCAAGGAAGGACACAACACAGGGCAGCTTTCTTAAGTAGACTGGTTTATTCCTCTCAGTGCAAGGAATAACACAACATATGATATGACACTTTACACAGGAAAGCAGATAGCTCCCCACTGTCCAGACAGAAGCTCCTCCCGAGTGTTTGTGGAGATGACTGATTTATCCTCTTGTGCCTTGATCAAGTCCATGCACAACAGGTGCGCAGCCACACCCAGCTCTGAGTCCAGTTAGTTTGACTCAGGCCAGGTGTGACTGCTTAAATCAGTCATCCTCCATCTCACAGCTTTTTATTAGGTGCTATAGTAAAAGACTAAACTATAGTCTAGAATAGTCTTTTCTTGTAGCCTACTAGCACCCAATAAATCACACACGTGTGAACTGAGTGGTGCAATTCCCCCCCCCCCCCCCCCCTCTCTCTCTCTCTCATTAGACACACAGCACTACCCCTCTCTCTGTTTCTGGCGCCCCCTACTGGTATAAATAAGTAACATACTCGTGCTCATAGACACACACACACAGGTACACACACAGGTACATGGACATTGCTGGTTGTAGGAGTGGTTGCACCACTCAAAAAAAGGCTTGAAATGTCCGTGCTGCTCCGCAGTGTCCTCTCCTCCTTCTGCAAACAGGAATGTAGTGCAATTATTTTGCCCGGCTGCGGGCCCCCAGCTATAGTGGGGTGGCCGAACGGTTTGCGGAGCGGTCTTGATATCGGAAGGTCGCTAGTTCGTATCCCCGGACCGGCACGTTAAAATTACTGAAGTGCCCTTGGACAAGGCATTGAACCCCTACCATGAAATGTTCTATGAGCAGGGCCTGGCTGTAAACAAGTTCTTGAGCTTAGTCCAGTTACCCTGGGTAAACATAGTACCTTTCCTTCCTTAATTTCTTCCCAGGCGTCAAAAACATTTTAACAATTGCACAGCAGATGTACACGCTCTCAGCGAGCTCTCAGCGAGCTTGTACGGTAGATTTTCGATGAAGAGATTTAAGGGTGTGGAATGGAAAAAGGAGGGTACCAAGTATAGACCCCTGGGAGTGAAGTGCCTGAGTTGAAGTGGTTAATATGAACACTCTCAGGGCGGTTTGAATGATGCTCAATTGAGATACTGTGTGTCTCCACAGTTTGGAAATGTGCCCTGCGTAGTGCACACCTGGAACACCGGCGTGCAGGCTTTGCTGAAGTACTGCTCTCTTGTTTTCCCAATAGGGCAGTGGTTTCCAACCCTTTATAAGTCGAGGCCCATTATTTATTCAGCATTTGAGCCACGGACCACCATTTGATGAGATTTAGACTCTCAGACCCATACCGGTGAATATTTTATTGTCGTTGGATATGATTTTGTCCACAATTCCATGCTGTATTGATGTTGGTAACATTAGGAGAGATAACAGGCAAACTGAATTGTGTATACTGGTTGAAAACCACTGCCCTTAGGGCACTTTCAGTCGGATATATCAACTTTGGTCAATCTAAATTGCACACCTGTTTAAATTGATCTTGATAAACCATGACATTTCTTTTTACTGTATATTGCCCTCAGTGGGTTTTCCGAGAATTAAATAAAGGTTGAAATTAAATGAAAATAGGCCTAATACAAGGTGGTTGTTATTTTTTTCCTAGGGGACAGATGAGGACACAACTAAGAAGAACATTCTGTACCTGGTACCATGCGGATATGGGAACTCTAAGGTAAGACAAAGGAAAAGATGGTCCGGTTTGTTGACACTGTTAAATGAACCACTCTCAACATTTAGCTGCTGGTTAATCATTAGGCTAAGGCTACTTTGAGTGAACCGTTCAGAGATTCCCAGTTCCCACTCAGCCATGACACTTTGTTTCCTTCTTGAGGGGCGCCATCCCCTCCCAACGTCTGGCTTTCGGAAATTGCGTCATGTGGCAGCCAAGTCTATGGACTTTTAATGTTTGTTTAAAGCACTTTAAACAAACAGAGTTAGACTTTAATATATTAGCGCCCCTCACTTCATGATTTTTTTTGTTGTTTCCACCCGAATTAGGCCTACTTTAATGAGTTTGTAAAATATATACAGTATAATATTTTCGATATTGCACTATAAGGCAGGAAATGTGTCAGGTGTTGAGAGGAGGATGTGGATGAGTGGGTGTGAACGGTGAAGTTGAGAAAGCGTGCTTGAGAGACACTCTCTCTACATACAACCACACGTTTAAACAAAGCATAAGCTATAAATCATCACATATTGGCATGATGAAACCGTGTGCTGTAGATCAAAAACTTCAAAGAACACCAAAAAGGCTTGCTGGGAAGGAGGCCATAATATTTAGGAGGGGAAAAAAGCCATACGTATTTAGCATACCGATAGTTCTCATAGCTGTGTCTTGCATGGTAGTTCTCATAGCCTTTTTTTGAAAGGGTCACGCAATCATCCATAACTCCAACTAACTATAGAGCGTCGCAGTCCCGCCCCCTTTCAGAACGACGAGTGGCCCAGGAAATGATTCTCCATTCATTTTCTCCATAGGCTTTTCAAAAAGTATTTATATAAAGACGGTTACGCCGCGGACAAAGTCAACTCGGATCGTGACAAATCATGACAACAAACACAATATTTTGGGGCCGATCAAATATTTAGAAAGAAGAAAATAAAGGCAGGATACAACACTATTTGTTTTGTTTTTCTATATATTTGAAGGACCCCCATAGCGCGCGTGCGCGTGACATTTTCGTGTTTCTCTGTGTTTTATCATCTTTTTAACCTAAATGTAACAAATTCAACAGCCAATGAAGGGCCCCAGGAGCCCTTTTCAGGGCGTCAAACCTAGTACCTTATGGTCTAATTTCCCTCGAAGGGCCCCTGAGAGCCAAGGGCCCCTGAGAGCCAAGGGCCCCTGGGCCCCACTGGCCCAACGGCTAATTTGTCCCTGCTTTTACGGCAGTATAAACTTAATACTGGGACAGGTTTCCTTAAATTACCATTAAGTATGAGTAAAGTAAACGAAACTTTAACAAGCACGACTTCAGGTGCATTAGGCTATCTCCCTGGTTGGCACACTGCTGGCCTCAATAACTCATCATCATTCTGTCCTGTAAAGGCTGCCATCTTTTGCTGACTCTGGGAACTGCAGCAAGTATGGGGTTCACACACCTTTCAGGTCGAGACCCAAAAAGAGAGGTTTGCCCGGGACTCAAACGAGTGAAAATAGCAGATCTACAAGCGCACAACGCATCGTGTCGCACCGCATTGTGCGCTTGTAGATCTGCTATTTCTTCTTAATTTGTTTTTTGTAAAATCATAAAAAAATATAAAATAAATGTCTGAGGCTTCGTACAGACATATCCGACGAACATGCTCTGTGCTGTCCGTGTTGCTACTATGACACTTTCCCAAAGTTGTGTGCTCCCCCCCCCCCCCCCCCCACCGAGGTTCGGAGCTCGAAGGTTATTTTTCAAATGAATTAGAAACGAATTTTTCAAAGGTTTGCTCGAAAATTCCCGCCGAAGGTTTGAGTCCTAAAAACACACATACCGTACACATACACACATTGGAAAAGTCTCCGCTCTGCATTCCAAGACAGAGACCCAGACAGGACAGGGTCAAGTGTAGCTGGACGGTCAGTGTGGGATCCACAGGGACAACAGAGTGGAGTGTTTATCAAATCCTCCCTTCCCATTCACACACATCCTGTTAAGGTCCAGGGGGGAAATCCCCAGAATCAACATTGCGCATTTGCAGATTGATTAGGTCTGATTAGATTTATTGAGTGCTGTTCAGAGGTAACCATGTCATTGGGGTTCAAGAGGACTTTGTTTAATAGTGTGTGGCCACATTTAATCTGATAAGCCTACACATTTGAGCTCAAAACAATCACGAAAATAGGTGCTTATTGATTGATTATTTATTTTCGTGTCCTGCCCAATTAACCCTCATGGGTTTATAAGACACCATTTCACATTTGCGTTTACATTACAGCATGTTTACATTATATTCATAATACATTTAATTACAGCCCAGAGTAAGATGTTATACAAAGTACTCTGTCTTCTTTCCCAAGCTTGACAAATAAAAACAAAAGTCCCTTTGGCAAAACATCTACATTTTTTCATAATCATTCAACTCTTACTCTTGGAAATCCCCACTAATGGAAGACATCTTGTTAACCCGAATTTCTCTTAGGTCATCATATTTAGGGCAAGAAAACACAGAGGCGTATCTGCAATAAGGTGAGGACAGGCCAAAATCCATATAATGTGAAAAAAGAGGACAAAAACGAGACCTTAAAACGTATAAAGTGAACCTCGTTTTCAATTTTACCAAGCTCACAGAACAAGCAATATCTCTCTTCTTCTGGAGTGGCATTAAACCTGCCAGTCTCCAGTGCCAATGGTAAATGTTCCTGACCGTATTTGTGCACAGATATCGATGTCTTTTGTTTAAGTTATAGGCCTACTTCACATAAGGTTCTACGGTGTACTGCTAACTGCTTTCCCTTATGAGGCAGTGGGTTTGGTTTATACCATAAGTCACTACACCAGTTTTCTTTATATCTGGAGAACATTATATTTTGGTATACCTGTATAAGCAACAAAATCATCTGCAAAAAGGTATTTCCACTCTCTCTCTCTCTCCATTATTGGTTTTGTTTTATTTTTATAAATGATGCCCCCTTTGGGAGGTCCACAGAGCTGACATGGTCCCTCCCAAGAGCCTGAAAAGGGGGTGATGATAAAGTGTACAGTATCAAGTGTTCTGTGTTTATAACAGCAAATGCAACAGTTGCATAACTTCATCTTATGAAGCGGTTTGATTTCCTCGTGTTGACGTTGCCCTCTCCTGGTCAGAGCACTGCTCTGCAGCACTTCTTCCCTCTGGCTTGTCAGTAACTCTGGGTTTGACTCTGTGATGAGTCCACAGATATAGTTTAAATAAAGGTGGTTTTCAACCCTTTTCATATCAAGGCCCATTATTTATTCGAAATTTGAGACACCTTTTGAGGACATTTATAATAATTAAAAAACATATAGAATCAATGTGGGACACAGTGCCTAAAAAGGTTAAAATCAGTTCACATTAAAAGCCAGGGAAAAAAGGTGCGTTTTAAGAAGGGATTTTAAAATGTTAATTGTTTGGTTCAAACGACACAGAGGTTTCCCCAGGCTTTAATGGGTTAAGACCAGAAAGACTAATAGCTGTATTAAATACTACTTGGGATGCAGACAGTCAAGTAAGAGATTCAAAGTAAAATGTTTACAGTGATGATAAATCACAATGATAAACACATGTTTGATTTATTAGTGATGATCGTTTTTCTTTCAAATGGAACCAAATGGACCCGCAAAGGGTCCACAGAACTGTTATTCAGGGCTATCTATTTACGTGTTTCTGGTAATATTATTGTTGACAAAAATGTCCACCACAAGCCAACATGGCGATGTGAGTGACCGCTGTGTTTTGTCACTGACCACCACCGACGGGTGCTTCTTCCACAAAACTGGCCGGAAATATACCAATATTTCCATGACACCGGCCTTCATACCATTGCTCGTTGACTGTGGAAGAGAAAAAACATTCATTACAATAATTTATAACGGCTTCTTGGATAGTTTTCATTTTTTTTCACTTTGACAAAGCCGTAGACTCAGAAATGAATGCGTTTTCCTACAACCACTTATGCCCTTACATAACACTACTTTGCCCCATGACAATAGCAGAAATCGCAGATCTCCAAGCTCACAATGCACCATGATGCGACACGTGAGCTTATAGTAGATCCGCTATATATTTTTACTAGTACCATAAAAAAAAATTGCCCAAAACAACAGGAACACCAGGGTTAAAAATAACGTTTTAATTAAATTGTGATATTATGAAACATTCAACTACATTTCCCAAAAGTTAACTTTTATTTAATTCCGTCTGACCAGAAGCACGTATAAAACATTATCGCCATGCATCAGCCATTACGAAATTAATTGGATTTTCTTGCACAGAATAATTAAATCCAACCCTGAGCTCACCTTTGGAGAGAAGTGTGATGGTGTCTCCCTTGTTGAACTGAAGGTCCTCTGGGTTGGCAGACTCGTACGAATGAAGAGCGACCAGTTGAGTCTGCTGGGCTGGCTGTTCATCTGTGTGCTAAAAACGCAATAACACACAGTGTGAATGAAGAGTTGACCAGTTGAGTCTGCTGGGCTGGCTGTTCATCTGTGTGCTAAAAACACAATAACACACAGTGTGAATGAAGAGCGACCAGTTGAGTCTGCTGGGCTGGCTGTTCATCTGTGTGCTAAAAGCACAACAACATGACACAGATCAGTGGGTTTCAACAGTGGTGGAAAAAGTACTCCATTATTTTACTCAAAGGGGAATACCATTCATTTTCAACATTTTACTATGTCATTAATATACCTTAGAGCTGTTGTGTGGATTTTTTTTTTTTTTTTTTTAAGTCCCCCCCCCCCCCCCCCATTCTGTGTTTCCTAGAACTGGAGGACTGAATCACATCTTGATGACATCTTGAGGACGTGATTCACAATGTTAATGATTTCTTTCATTTAATTTCAACACAGAATGGGGGGACTTTAATTATTTCCACACAACAGCTCTAAGGTATATTAATGACATAATAAAATCTTAAAAATGTAAGTAAAAGTGTCAATAATACTCTGTTACAACTAAGTAAAATACGTTATCTATTCAGCATCGGAGCCACGGACCACCATTTGCTGAGATTTAGCCTCTCAGACATAGGTTTTTGACCACAATTCCATGCTGTATTGATGTGGTACCGTTATAGGAGAGACAACATGCAGATGCAAACGATTCAAATAATCGATCAATTCATTATAATTAACTCCATTCTGGTAAATCCATTCTTGTAAATTAACTAATGCAGATCTTTAACAATAATTTAACTCAATAATTGAAACCAAATGGACCCGTATAAGGCTCCATTTGAGATACAAAAGAGACCAGTTTCTTACCTCCTCCTCCTCCTTCAGATCCTGATCCTTCTTCTGTCCTCCTTCTGGCTGTGATGATAAATCACAATGATAAACACATTTTATTGATTTATTGATTTATTAGTGATGGTCGTTTTTCTTTCAAATGGACCGCAAGGGTCCACAGAACTGTTATTCAGGGCTGTATAATAGAGCACCGAAGTCCTGACGTCACTGTCGGAAGAGGGCGTCAGTCCCCATGGTTCATGTATTTTTTATTTGCATTGAAATCCCCATAGGGGGATTTTTAGATCTCTTCATATAAGAACTGCGTTTGAAAAATAAACCGATCACCCCGGCCTTTTCACTCATATGGATATGAAGCATCGACTGAAGGTGGAAATGTACAAATATACCCAAAGAGTAACAAAATAAGCGTTAGAAGAAACGAGTCAAACAACCCAGAGACTACATTTCTCTGTGGAATTAACTCCATTCTGGTAAATCCATTCTTGTAAATTAACTAATGCAGATCTTTAACAATAATTTAACTCAATAAATGAAACCAAATGGACCCGTATAAGGCTCCATTTGAGATACAAAAGAGACCAGTTTCTTACCTCCTCCTCCTCCTCCTTCAGATCCTGATCCTGATCCTTCTTCGCGCACCTTAAAGTGATGCGACCGCCACTGGCCCGGCTCCAAACCTCCTCCATGTCAGTGTTGGGATCCATCACTGTTTGTCCGTTCTCTGCGGAGCTTAGACTGGGAAATGAATGAATGGACGAATTGTTTATTTTCAGTCTTAGTTTACAATGAACCAATATAGACACCTATAGCAAGCCAAATGACGTCATGGTGACTCCGTTCAGGACTAGGCCAGACCACATTCCACATGGGGATGATCTTTAACGTCATTTCCAGGGACGTCTTCACCAGTTAAAATAATATAGCTTATTCTGGGCTAGATCTGACTAGTTCAGTCTGACTATGATATGCTTTAACGGTTAAAGCATATCATAGTCGGACTGAATTCAGTGCAAGGCTGCAAGCAGTCATCTGATTAAAGGGATAGTTCAGATTTTTTTAACTTAAATTGTATGAAATACTTTCCATTAATATAGTGGTTGCAACTGTATTAATTGATTGCCAGAGTCCTGTGGTGGGAGTTCTGCTCTGGTTGAGTTGAGTGGTGCATTATTCCTTCATGTGATTGTGTATTCTTTTTAGGTGTGATACTTTTAATATTTGTAACATTTTATGAGCAATATGTTATTACAAATTGAAATTGATTGACGTTATTACAAAGAGTAACTTTAACAAAAAATCTCTTCTTTGCAATGTGGGGTAACTGAAAAGGTAAATAACATTTTGAAACAGTCCTAATGCCTTAATGTTATTTATTTTGAGTATTTTAAGCAATGGGATAATATTTTTAGACCTCAAGTCAAAAAAGTGTGGGCACCCCTGCTTTAACCCATTCTGGGCGGGAACCCCTTTTGGTGTTTTAACTAAGCATTATGTTATACTTTAGCTATTGAGAAATAGCAGATCTACAAGCTTGTACGTCTGCTCTTTTAGAAAAATCGTGAATGTGGCACCAATCTTTGAATATATATTCTTTCAGAATACTTTTTTTTTTTCTCTACGTCAGGCCTAAATGGGTTGATCTGGCCTCTATTGGACTCTCTCTGATTCATCTAGGGATGTCCGTCTTAATGGGCAAAATGTATGTTTGTTGATATCAGGTTTTATTCTGAGCCAGATCTGACTATAGTCTTAATTGACTTGATTTGGCTATAAGCTCTCGTAGCCTGTAGCTTTTATTGAGAAAAAAGGAAGGAACCTTCCTTTTCCCTCAATAAAGTTGCCGCCTGTTGTTCCTGCAGCCTGTCGACTACAAAACAATACTACAACATGACGTAACGATATCATCCGCTCCCGACAGGATCATATACCCTAAATGAAATGGTGCCCAGGCTAGACTAACACTAAAACATTCCAGGTGACTAGTAAAATATGACTAAACTAAAACATCACTGCCGCTATGGAAATGACCGGTATTGACCGTACCTCAAGGTGATGGAGCCAGCCGGCACGTTGAGTTTCCTGCTGATTTCCTGGACCAGCGTGGCGTACGGAGATCCCGTGTACACGGACACGGCTATGGTGTACGTGTAAAACACTTTGACCGTGCACAGCGGGCTTTCACCAGGCTCTGCACTCTGAAACACGTACAGGCAGAGATATCAGATTCCAGTGCCGCTAATTTTTAGCACTGATATAGTTAAAACAGTGATGTACAGTTT
Organism: Protomyctophum bolini; assembly: GCF_963924005.1. NCBI lineage: Eukaryota > Metazoa > Chordata > Actinopteri > Myctophiformes > Myctophidae > Protomyctophum > Protomyctophum bolini. The sequence continues at coordinate 26,718,812 of NC_137882.1, forward strand.
AACTGTTAAAACTGACAGTTAAAGATGGAGTGCCGTGATTTTTTTTACCACCCTACAACCTGATCATCAGGTATTATTCTTATATAAGGAGAAATAATTGTTTCAGAAAAGTGTACAGTATTTGTTAAAATGCTGTTTTTATGTGGACACGCCCACCAGTCCATTAAGTATGCCTGGTTTGCCTGGTGGGTGGTGATGGGTGGTGATCCACCTGAACTGAAGCCGCACCCACAGCTGTCGTTGTATGATAAAGGTGAAGGGGTTAGGGGAGGGGATGATATTGTGATGTCACTATATCACTGTTTTTTTTTTTCATTGCCACCATGATGTTAACCTGACGCTGCCAGATGAGCGCGGTATTGGGGAAACATATTCCCCAACACAACACTCATCTGGGATCTCTGACGGAGTTGAGCCCTGAGTCAGATCTGCTTCGTACCGAACCAATCAGCGTGAGCTAAAGGCGGGATATGTGCAAAAGCGGATGTGACGGTATATAGACACGTCGATATGATTGGTTGTGTTTGCACGCCCACACGGTGATAGACAGACGCTCCCATCCAATCATCTACCATGTATCTTGAAAAAAAGGAACAGCCCCGTCATCGAATTTGCTTCCGCGATCCCAGATCCAAATAAGCTGTGAAACAAATTTGTGTAGCAAGCTTTTTGGATCTGGCAGCGTCAGGTTACCATGATGTGCCATACCTCTTCCAACAGGTCTCGTTGGTGTGTGCTTGCGGTGGTGGTGGTGGGACTCCTCTTCCTCTCCAAGGCAACAGGATTCCCTTTCCTCTCCAAGGCAACAGGATTCCCTTTCCTCTCCAAAGCAACAGGATTCCCTTTCCTCTCCAAAGCAACAGGACTCTTCTCAGCTGGTCCGACCGGCGCTTCTCTCCTCTGAGGCGGAGCTGCTCCAGACCCGCTGTTTTTCAGATCCTACAACATACAGTATATATGGTACGGTATGGATACATTTATTCAATAGGAGTCACCGGCGACAGACGACATAACATACACCACACAATAGAAGATTATGTAGGCTATTGTTCACAAATTGTTTATAAACACAGTTTAGAAGTAACACACACACACACACACACACGCACACGCACACAAAAAATCCATACCTGATACTGCTTAGAAGACAAGCTTATGGGTTGCAGGAAATTGTAAGGAACAAGACCCGTCTGTAAATTAAATAGCAGTGATGATGAATATAGTAATATTGGCTATATATATTTTTTTTTTCTTTATTTTTTTTCCTTCAGTGAATTCACGGCCCACCAAAACACTTCAGATTCAGTAGACTAAAACTAGACTAGCACTAAGGCATTTCAGATTACTAAAATATGACCAAAACTAAATACTGTACCACTTTACCACAGAGACCCAGTTGTCTGAATCTTAGCTCTGTGGCACAGTACAGTTTTGATTTCGTCGACTAATGCTATGACAAAACATTTTCGTCGACTACCTTTTTTTACTGACGAAAACTAAATGGAAACTATTATGAAAACTGAGCTATGATGACTAAAACTAAAACAATATATATATTCACAATTTCGTCAATAAATAAAAACTAGACTAAAATATTAGGAAGGGACTAGTGGAGAAGAGATCCAGTCGTTGTACACTTGGTTGCATGCTGAAAATAGCAGATCTACAACCGTCGCAGCGCGACACGTGAGCTTGTAGATCTGCCATTTTCGGCAAGTGTAAAATCAGCCATTACGACGGCATCAAGACCCACCAAAATCCATTTCAGTATAGACTAAATCAACTGTAGATTTAGTCGACTAAAATAGCATGACATTTAGTCGACTAAAACTAGACTAACGGTAAAACATTTCAGGCGACAAAAATGTGACTAAAATGAAAACTATTCAAAAGACTATGACTATAACTAAAATCTATGAATCTGCTGTCAAAATCAACACCGGTGCAGTAACAGTACTTACTCTGTAACAGTACAGTATCAGTACAGTACTGTATCAGTACTTACTCTGCCGTTGAAGAGCACGGAGGCCCAGTTGTCTTGGCCCTTGTGGAGCATGAAGACCATGTTTCCAGGCACCACGGCCAGCTCCTCGCTGTTCTGAGGGACGAACTCGTACATGACCGTGTGGGGTTCTCCTTCAAACGCCCTGCAGAGATTATTAAGAGGAACACAGACACGTTTTGGTCATTTTATTGTCCTGTGTAACACCCGACGTATACCCCAGACAGTTTTCAAGTTGCTCAATTCAGTATTTAGATTCAGTATTTAGATATTTGATATTCATTTTAGCTGCGCCCGTACGTAATGCCAGATGTTTAACGATAATTTAACTCTTGAGAGCGTAAGATTACGGGTCCATTTGGAGTTAAAGATCTATTCATTATATACATCATTTAGCTGGGGACCACCTGGAACCCCCCTTTCTGCACCACTGGTTGAGAACCACTGACATAAACCCCAGCATCCCCTCCCCTGGGCAATATGCACTTTGAAATTATGGTTTATGCAAGTGCAACTGTTGGCCTGATGGTGGTGCTAGAGGAACGTCTATCTGGTGACCAAAAATACAGGTTTATTAATGCCTTCTGGGAGCTTGAGTGTGCCACTCTGACTCTGCAAGGAACCAAATGTTTTTCTTTAAAAAAGGTCTGGAGTCATGTATGTAAAGTGATTTGAATAAGCTTGAATACTTGCTATTTAAGGCCTGCTACAAAACCTGTTATGGACATTAGCAAGATAAGTATGTAGCAGGAATGCTCAGATCATGTACCATACCATACTGTACGTTACACAATGTCCACAATGTTTAGGTGCCAACTCGTCCTGTCAGGCACGTGCACACCTGGCCGTGTAGATCTGCTATTTTCAAATGGCCAAAATGGATGTTGTATACAGGGCTGATGTATGTTTTGTAATGATAATCAAAATCTATATATAAAGTAAACTAACTAGCAGTAACTAAACTTTTCAAGTAATTGTAGTGGAGTAAAAGTAAAAAAAAAAAAAAAAGCCAATTGACTCTGTCAAATGCCTCCAAATTGTACTTAGCGTAACAGTACAGTACTTGAGTAACTGTACTTGGTTAGTTTACACCACTTAGAACGCTCTACCTCAGAGTCTCGGGGGGCTTCGGATCGACCGGACTGTCTTCAACCTATAAAATGAAAATACATATAGATAAATAAAAACATTATCTCTGAGGAAAATCTAATACATATACAGTATTCAGTATTCACACAACCAAATGTAGCAATTTAAAAAGAATGCGTGCTTTTAACGTAATCAAACATTATAGGTGCAGTGTAGCCTACAGTGTTCATTTTGTCGAGTAGAACTATGGCGAAGAAATGTTCGTCGACTACCTTTTTTCAATGGCAAAAACGAAGCTATGATTTCTAAAACTGAGACTAAACATATTGACAATTATTTCGTCAACAAATTAAAACTAGACTAAAATGTCAGGGAGGGATTAGTGGAGAAGAGATGCAGTAGAACTAAAAGACGAGTCATTTTATGTTTGGTTGTGCGCTCTGAAAATGGAAGGTCTACAAGTGAGCTTGTAGATTGGCAATTTTTAGAGGTGCAACCAAGTGTAAAGATCAGCCATTACAACGGCATCGGGTCCCGCCAAAATACTTTTCTGTCCACAAAATCAACTGTAGATTTAGTCGACGAAAACCTTCGTCTAAAACTAGACTAACACTAACACACTATAAGGGCTGTATTTTGCAGTACCTGGTCTTATTACTTAACTTAAGACCTGGAGGATCAATGCCATTTGGCTATTCTGAGTGGCCAAAGAGCATTGACCACGCCTCAAGGTCTTAAGTTAAGTATTATACAAAATACAGCCCTATGACTAAAAGCTGACGTCAAAATGGACCGTGGTAGTGTTGGTATAATGCGTATGCCTGACCTGTGGTTGCAGGGGAGCAAACCCAGAGAAGCCAGCGTCGCGAGGGCTAACGGAGGCCACCACCTGAAGGAAGGAAAGGACAGCTGAGTTATGAATGCAACTGGTTCCCAAACAGGAGGTCATCATCCCCATGCTGGCTTTGTGGTGGACATCAAAATGTAAGTTTTTCCACAGACCAGGGGTCATCAATACTGTATGTCCGTATACACGGAAAGATGTGTCCATGGCAAAGACTCCGTTTTGTCCATGACAAAATGTTTTATACAAGTCTCCAGATTTTCTTCAGAATATGTACCTCATGACACTGATTTACTACGACACTATAGCATACAACTAGTGGTTCTCAAATGTTTCATTTGCAAGCACCCCCTTAACTCTCAGAGTTACACACATGGGTATTCAGGGCTAGCGCTTTGTATTTCTTGTAATATCATTGTCCTGTCCGTGGGAAAAATATAATTTTGGCAAAAATGTCCACCACAAGCCAACATAGCGATGACCCCTGCCAAGTACGGACATACAATATGAGTGGACATTGGACAATAAATATGACCAGAAAGAAACGCACAGAGAGCTAACCCTGAGTGACCATAACATGGTCCAAGGTGGTCATTGCAAGTGTCATACATATTCTGAAGAAAACCCGGAGACTTCATGACATTCAGTAATTGGGTTTCATGATCAAAATGAGAACATTATAGCCTAATGATGTGTGAAAAAAAAATATTGCAAGTATATTATTGCAAGTAAATAGCCATCATTATATATATATATATATATATATATATATATATATATATATATATATATATATATATATATATATATATATATAATATATAGTCTTGAGCTAAAACATTTTTGGAAATCACTAAGTTATACTGTATAGGCCTATATGTAGCCCATTCCCAAGTTCTCTGAAGTGCAATGCCACTATATGGTGACTGAGCATGACTTTGACATTCACTCATTCGGATATAACCTCCACGTAAGCTTCAGTTTGACAATATCCTACTGTACAATATCATGATGGCACCCCCATCACGGACATACAAAATGACCAGAAAACACAGCTAATAATGACCATAACAGGTCTGTAACTCTAGAGTGTGTACAGTGTGTACAAATGGAACCAAATGGACCCATTTGTGCACACTCAGAGTTAAGGGGTCCTTCTTGCAAAGTGCAATATGCCACTATGGTGAGCATGACTTTGACATTCACTCATTCGGGGTAACCTCCACATTCAGCTTCAGTTTAACAATGTCCTACTGTACAATATGATGGCGGCGGGGGGGGGGGGGGGATAGTACATTATGATATGAATCCTTTGAAGTAAAACGGTACCTTAGCTTTCCCTAGGTAGTCCTTCTTTTCCAGCTCGGCCACATATTTCTGGTTTGGTTTAAAGAGCAGTTTCGCTGGGACCTCGGCCAGCTTGAATAGTTTCCGTTTCTGTCGGCGAGAGAACATTCTAATAATTATTATTTCACATTGGTATATTCCAGGGCCGGACTTACTGGCTAGGGTGGGCCGCAGCCCGGGGGCCCCCAACTAGGGGGCCCCCCAAGAAAAAAATATATATACATATTATTATTATTAAAAATCTGTAAAGTATTGAAATCCAATTCAAGTGAAATGTGTGCCTGCCTCTCTTTTTAGGGGCCTGGGTACCCCAAAATGAAAACAAAATAGCCCCAAGGGGGGGGGGGCCCTCAAATTAGCTCCAGCCCGGGGGCCCTCATAGCAAGGTAAATCCGGCTCTGGTATAATCCTTCAACCCCATACCGGAGAGCAACGGAGACTCTTCCGGTCATCCAGTTATTGGCCCAGGAATGTGACCAATGTGACCATCCCCATGACTTAAAAATGAAAATTGGTGCATTTATATAGCGCCGCAGGGACGTGCATACTAGACACCATAGGAATGATGGAGCACCTGCCCTTTTGCCCTGTGGACAGCAATGTGTCCTTTACATATAGATTGTGCATTACATTCACTGATTCATTATTTATTCCGTCATGAAGTTACTGATAAGAAATCATTTGACTTTGGTTTAGTTCATGAAAAGTTTAGCTTTTTTGCAGGGGGGGGGGGGGGGGGGGGGTGTTTTGAAATAATAATAACAATTAAAAACCAAATCTAGGAAACCAAAAATTAGGGGACTCATAACAATGTGTCTGCGACCCAGAAAATGCTTCCGGACCCAGTGTTTGGGAAACACCAGGTGCAGTGTTCATGCATGGTCGTTTGGGACTATACCCTGGGCAGCATTCCATGTCGGGTTTATGATCCGGTCGGGAGCGGATGGTAACTTCCGTCATGTTGTAGTCAATGATTTGTAGTCATCTGTCAGAAAACCACAAGGCAAGGAATCAGTACTATGAATGGGTACTTCTTATTCCGCCTTGTGGTTTCCTGCCTGATGATTACAAATCAGTGACTACAACATGATTACCATCTAAATTACCATCTAGCCTAGTAGCCAAAAAGTGAACCCGGACATGTTGAGTACGCCAACGTTTTATGTTAGAAATGTTTAGTATGGGTCCCCAGCATGTAGAAACTGCCGGATGCTAACTTGCATATGTTGAGCAAATTTTCATAATTGGCATAATATGTGACCATACCATTAACAACCTATATAGAAGGCAAAATATTAAACATTTCAGTATGCTTTATCTAGCATGTGATGTGTCAAACTAGGGGGTTTTCATGATGCTGAATCCATTCCAAGCATTAGTTTTGCAAAAAGAAAAAACACTCATTGGGCTTAAAACGGCCATGCCCACTTGTGATGACGGAATTTGCCGTTTTTTAGCCCAATGAGTGTTTTTCTACATGCTGGGGACCCATACTAAACATTTCTAACATAAAACCTTGGTGTACTCAACATGTCCGGGTTCAAATGGCATATAGGAGGTCCGACAGACTGGACAAATATATACGGAAATGGGGAGGATACATAATGCATATTGCTGTCAATCCCATTGTGGTGTGAGGCTGAGCGCAACGTCACTTTGAGGTTATATGTAGTTTGGGACTGACCAGCGTGGCCTCCAGGGCTCTGTCCAGGAGGCTGAGCTTGACCTCTGTCTTGAGGTTGAGCGCAGAGACCAGGTGCTCCTGGGCCTTGTCCCATCGGCCCATCTGAGCCCGAGCCAGCGCCATGTTGTGAAGGACCTGAGAGGGACATGCAGAGAGACAGGGGTCATCAATATGTCCGTACATATACGTACAGAATACAGATATGACTCTTTTTGATATCGGCCACGTTTTTCGGAAAACCCATGGAGAAACGCAGCTTAAAAATCCAAATTCGTGCTCGGTGTGTTCAGAGGAGGAGAAAAACAGATTTTTATTTTATTTTATCGAAAATGAGTTAAATAGCACAGGCAGACTCTTCACATACTAGACCATGTCTGAAATAAATGTCAGAGCTGAAATCGACATGTAAAGCTATTGAAAAATAGCAGATCTACAAGCTCATAGCGCGCCTGCTATTTTTGAAAAATCGTGAAAAAGTGTCACAAATCCCGACAGAAAACTGTCAGGATTTAGAAGATATTTTATAAATTTCGACGTCAGGCCTAAATGGGTTAAACATGTAGCTGGTAGGTGTAAGAGGCCACAGAAGTGAACCTTTTAAGCCTGAATTCTCAACTCGCTGTTTCTCTGCAAGACTCTATAAGCCACATCTCCAAAACCGGTGGGTCAAACTGAACAACCAATATGTCAATTTGAATTGACTGAATGATTCCCTGCTTTCACATGACATGAGAAAACGAAACGAAAAAAATCAATGACTTGGCCTCAGTCATTTTTACACAGCATTCTAATGTTCTTATTTTGATCAGACGACCCCATGAATTACTGAATGCCAGTCTCCAGATTTTCTTCTGGATATGTACAGTATGACACACCCGTAAGTGTCCATTTACAGACCATTATGTTATGGTCATTCAGGGGCCAGCTCATTATGAGTTCCTGGTAATATTAAAAATAATATTTCACCACAAGCCAGCATGGTGATTAAAACATTTGTGTACTTTTACGTCCACCACTGCGCATTTGGTATATACGGAAAGATAGGGCCCTCAATGACGTTTAAAATGTGTGTGGGATACTGTTGGTCCCCCCCCCCCCCCCCCAATTAATGGCATTTCAATCTCTGGGACCCCGAGTTTAATTTTGTCAAATCAACGTTAATTTAACTCTGAGAGTGTACAAATGGAACCAAATGGACCTGTCCGGCGCCATTTGTACACTCTGAGTTACTGACCCACAAGGGTCCATTTGGTTCCTAACTATATCATTTAGCTGGGTACCCCCTGGAACTCCCTCAAGGACCCCTGGGGGTCCCCGGACCCCACTTTGAGAACTGGGATACTGTATTGTATTGTGCAACACAGCAGCAGCAAGATTTGTGAACTGTTGCGACAAAAGTGTGTGTGTGTGTGTGTGTGTGTGTGTGTGTGTGTGTGTGTGTGTGTGCGCGCGCGCGCGCATGTGCGTGTGTGTTATGATCCATGCGCCAGGTGAGTTTTTTTTTGTCTGCTATTTAAATAGTCTTGATAAACACATTATGCTATTTGTCTCTAATTCTAGTTTTTTTTAAGCTTTATGCCCTAGTGTATAACATATATATATATAGGCCTATAGTAACAATGTGACATAGCTCTGTTTACAAAATGATGTAATTCCTCCAACTGTATACTTTCCCCATGTTCAACTGTTTTTATTATATTTTGACACTTGCTTTGGCAATGCAAACGTATGTTTTCTCATGCCAATAAGAGCTCCTTTGAATTTAATTTAATTATATCGTAGGTGGGGCTGCGTCTTGTCACAGTCTTACTAGTGTGTCACAACATTTGGCTGTTGTGATGACATCAGCCTGTAGTAGGCCTTTCAGCAGTGTTGTTTTTGGCAGCAAGTTTCTATTTTAGTTTAGTCATATAGTCTTTGGAATGAAACTTCATTTAGTTTTTAGTCATATTTTAGTCACCTGGAATGTTTTAATGTTAAAACTTAATTTAGTTTTTAGTCAGTTTTTGTGAGCTGGTAGATCTGCTATTTTCAGCATGCAACCAAGTGTAAAATGACTTGTGTCGCGCCTTACTTATACTGGATGGCTTGTCCACTATAGTCCCTTGCAAACATTTACGTCTAGTTTTTATTTGTTGGCGATAATATTTAGTCTTACTTTTAGTCATCATAGCTTATAGTTTTCATGAAATTCATGTAGTTTCCATTTAGTTTTCGTCAGTGAAAAAAGAATTCTCGTCATAGTATTAGTCGCCTTTCAGACTGCCTCTCAGACACTTACCTCACAAGCATATAAATGGTATGTGAGGCCGAGGGTCTTGTAGTCGATAAGCTGGTTGCCTTTAAGCTCCTTTAAGGCATACTGGAAGTCATCGAGACACTCCTCAAACCTTTAAAACAGAAAGTCAGAAACACATACCAGTCACTCACTCACCACTGCAATGAATGAACCCACTAATATAAAGACCTGAGGCCGATTCTACTAAATGTCTTCAAAATTGAATCCTAACCGTTTTCTGAAAAACCTAATATGTTGCTATATCAATGGTGCTATCAGTGGTGGTCAAGGACCCTCAAAATGATGTGTATTTGGCCGCGGGTCTCTATCTCAAAAAAGGTTTTGTTCCAGGCAGGGACCCCACCAGAAGCAAAGATCTGAGTTAAAGCTTTATAGAATATTCTAAGATTTGTAGCAATATTTATGATGTTTTTTCTTCAAAAATAGCAGATCTACAAGCTTGTATATCACATAGTATATTATTAGTATAGTTAAAGTGATACAATTCTAAAATGACACGTGACGCTTTCCCAAATGTAACGGGTTAAACCAGTTAATGATTATAAAAGGAGCGTGTTTATGCATTAACCAACAGACACACAGAACGAGTGGACAATATACAGAAACACATAAAGAGCTATAGCAATGACCATGAAAGGTCTGTCACTCTGAGAGTGAGCAAATGGAACGGTTCCATTTGTACACTCAGAGTTAAGGGGGTCCTTGCAAATAAAGCATTTAAGACTCATACCATAGTGTGTTAATTGTGGTACGTCAGTGTCATACATATTAATTAATACAGTAAATGAGTGATGAGAAGAAATGAGAACATTGTGTGTAAAACATACAATCTAAAAATGTGCCACAGACAACAAGACCAAGTCTCGTCTGTGGCACGGACGGACACACATGTTGATGACCCCCTGATAACAACAAACAATAACAACAGCATTTTGCACTGCATTGGATTTCACGACGACGAGCGAGAGACTCGCCTCTCCTTTTTGTAGAAGGTGATTCCCCTTTGAAAGAAAGCGACCGCCAGATGCTCATCTTTGCCTATGCTGCGGTCGAACGCCTGAATGAAAGAAGAAAAAAGCAATGTAGGGAGAATCAGGTAACTTCCTTAATTCTCCTTTTCTACGTGACTTGAGAAAAAGAGAAGACAAACACAGTTACAGGGGTGGGAAAAAAGTACTCAAATGTTTAAGTATAACTTAACTTATGTAAAAGTATCAATACGGCAATGTAGAAAAACTCAATTGAAGTTAAATCGAGTAAAAGTACAACATGGAAGTATTGGAAATACTCCACTAAAGTAAAATGTCATCTTAAGTAAAGTTACTTTCCACCACTGAACCATTATAAAACAGATTTCAGAGATGACATAGAACCTCAGACGTATACCTTCTCGGCAGCATCAAAGTCTTGGTTGATCAGTTGGAGACAGCCAATGTTGTAGTAGATCTTGGAGTTTGGCTCTTGGATAGACAGGAAGATACTGAGGGCTTCAGAGATGTCTTTTCCGTCAGCGCAGGCTACGGCCTTGTCCCAGTGTCGCAGGGTGTCCACGAAAGTCATCTTGTCACCTCAGACGCAACCGAGCCGACTGGCTAAATAGAGGAACTCGAAGCCTATTTGAACACATTTCCCCAAAAGGAAGTGTGGCCACACGATGTGACAATTTAGTTCAGACCACAACCATCTTTTTTATGTGATACCATAATGTTTTAATTCTCTGGTTTTTCTTTTTTTTAATTCTCATTTTTTACTTCCAGTAAAACATACGTTTTTGCTTTTTTTTAAAAAGTAGACTACAATAGCACATCACATGATTCACTGCTGCGACTACTACAGTAGGCTATAGTAGTCCAGGTGGTCTTCACTCCATGCAGCAGCAAAATGAGGAACTACTGCAAGTTAGACTTCTGTATTGGAAATAGGCCTTACAGATGTAATAGGCTACAACACTTTTTGATACAGAGACCGTCATGGGCAAGACTAACTGTTCAGGAGAGGATATTGCTATTAACTCATTTTAATCCAAAATGAGTTAATAGCACAGGCAGACTCCTCAAGCTCTTTTGAATTGAATTGACTTTAATACATTACACACTACCTTTTAATTTCCTAACAGGAGGAAGTAGTCACAGTGCCTGTGGTGACGGTGTTGACATGCTCATGCTCTCTTGACTCTGGCCCCACAACCAGTGTTGCCATGTCCGCTTGTTATAAGCGACTTTGGGTGCTTGTCTTTCTCCAAAGTTGCTTGGAAATATTGGTATAGTTGCGGGCCCGGGGTTGCGCTTTTTGGGCGTTCATTGTTTCTAAAGTGGTTATTTGCTTATTTTGGCTTGTTTCTTAATGTTGTTTAAACCAGAGTAAGAGAGTGGCGACTCTAGCGTTGACTCCCATTGTAACAATGGAATGCGGAAGTGCTCATTTTGTCACAATGGGATAGTTCCAGCCATAGGAGCAATGTTTGGAACTATAGCCCATAGGCACCCACTTTGCGGCGAGATCAAAGTGTGTCGCTATACTCTCCTACTCTACACACTCTGATTTAAACCAGTGGTTACTTCTCACACATTTTCATGTCAAGGAAAGGACCCCCATGTGTTTGTCCACAAGGCCCCCCATCTGGAGAATATGTTTTGTGCCAGGGAGGGAGGGAGCCGGGCCCCAGAATACCAACTAGGTATACAACTGCTCAGCCTGGTATTCCTAAAGTAAGCTAAGTAAATGATGCTTGAACGGTTAAACCTCAACCTTATGCCCCGGACTGCCTTTCACGCAGAGCCTCGGTTTTGATGGGCCCTGATGGGACGCTTGTTTTACAGCGCCAGCTACTAATACTATACCTACCTCAAACCCTAACCTAACCATAACCGCAAGCATGGAGCAGCGCATCCCTCACCAACCTTAATCCGGTCGTTTTAACTTTTAACGGACCCCTGCACCAACCTTAATCCGGTCGTTTTAACGGACCCCTGCACCAACCTTAATCCGGTCGTTTTAACTTTTAACGGACCCCTGCACCAACCTTAATCCGGTCGTTTTAATGGACCCCTGCACCAACCTTAATCCGGTCGTTTTAACGGACCCCTGCACCAACCTTAATCCGGTCGATTTAACGGACCCCTCACCAACCTCAATCCGGTCGTTTTAACGGACCCCTCACCAACCTTAATCCGGTCGTTTTAACGTACCCCTCACCAACCTCAATCCGGTCGTTTTAATGGACCCCTGCACCAACCTTAATCCGGTCGTTTTAGCGGACCCCTCACCAACCTTAATCCGGTCGTTTTAACGGACCCCTCACCGCAACCTTAATCCGGTCGTTTTAACGGACCCCTCACCAACCTTAATCCGGTCGTTTTAACGGACCCCTCACCAACCTCAATCCGGTCGTTTTAACAGACCCCTCACCAACCTTAATCCGGTCGTTTTAGCGGACCCCTCACCAACCTTAATCCGGTCGTTTTAATGGACCCCTCACCGCAACCTTAATCCGGTCGTTTTAACGGACCCCTGCACCAACCTTAATCCGGTCGTTTTAACGGACCCCTCACCAACCTTAATCCGGTCGTTTTAACGGACCCCTCACCAACCTTAATCCGGTCGTTTTAACGGACCCTTCACAAACCTTAATCCGGTCGTTTTAACGGACCCCTCACCAACCTTAATCCGGTCGTTTTAACGGACCCCTCACCAACCTTAATCCGGTCGTTTTAACGGACCTCTCACCAACCTTAATCCGGTCGTTTTAACGGGCCCCTCACCGCAACCTTAATCCGGTCGTTTTAACGGACCCCTCACCAACCTTAATCCGGTCGTTTTAACGGACCCCTCACCAACCTCAATCCGGTCGTTTTAACAGACCCCTCACCAACCTTAATCCGGTCGTTTTAACGGACCCCTCACCAACCTCAATCCGGTCGTTTTAACAGACCCCTCACCAACCTTAATCCGGTCGTTTTAGCGGACCCCTCACCAACCTTAATCCGGTCGTTTTAATGGACCCCTCACCGCAACCTTAATCCGGTCGTTTTAACGGACCCCTGCACCAACCTTAATCCGGTCGTTTTAACGGACCCCTCACCAACCTTAATCCGGTCGTTTTAACGGACCCCTCACCAACCTTAATCCGGTCGTTTTAACGGACCCTTCACAAACCTTAATCCGGTCGTTTTAACGGACCCCTCACCAACCTTAATCCGGTCGTTTTAACGGACCCCTCACCAACCTTAATCTGGTCGTTTTAACGGACCCCTCACCAACCTTAATCCGGTCGTTTTAACGGACCCCTCACCAACCTTAATCCGGTCGTTTTAACAGGCCCCTCACCAACCTTAATCCGGTCGTTTTAACGGACCCCTCACCAACCTTAATCCGGTCGCCTGTAAAACAAGCACCCCCTCAGTGACCATCGACTACCAGGCTCTGCGTAAAAGGTCATTCCCCTTATTCCCAACCTTAACTTTTCATACTAGACGGCCCCCCGGATCGCTTGTTTCAGCACAATCTGGCAACACTGATGACACACACACACACACACACACACACACACACACACACACACAGACACAGACACAGACAGTCACACACACACGGCAGAGCAGTAGACCAGACAAAACAAACATGGCCGCTCCGAGGAGGAGGAGGAGGCGACACTGGAGGCGACTAGAGAGAGCAAATAATCAGACAATAATAACACAACGTCCTAGAACACCATGCCGACCAATAATATAACAACAACGCTCTTGCTTAGTGATAAACCCGCGTATAGCTTCTTGTTTGTTAAAGCGCGTGTGTATAATGTATATAACAAAAAACTAAATATGTATTCTTAAAGCTAAAAGCTAAAAAGGCTAAAACAGGCAGCCCACCACCCCCCCAAAAAAAAGAAGCAACATGGACCTTGGAACAATGTTGTACAACAATCTGAAGGATGTGTCGTGGAGTGGGACATCTCTGCCTCTGGACCAGCTGGTCAGCTCCTACAGGCTGCCCCAAATCGTCAGACTGGACAACGGTGAGATTAAATGATAATATTATATATATATATGGGTGTCATTTATTTAATTAACAGACCCCTTTTCGGGACACCGTTTACCTTTTCTCTATTTGGCCGTCCAAAATACAGAAGAGGTGGGGGGGGGGGGGTCCCGTAAAGGGGGATTTATATGTAATGCATGGGTTTTATGAATAATCTCACCACAGTGACATAACGGTGGCTAATGGTCGTTAGCCATTTAGCAACAGGGGGGGGGCGGCTATGTGTGAGATGATGAGTGACACATTATAAACAGAAAAAGCAACTCAAATGTTTCACTGCAAGTGAACAGTATCGACAATATACTGCAATATAGCCAATGCTCTGTTACAAGAAGTACAAGTCCCAGAATTCAAAATGTACTTGACTTGGGTAAAAGTATAACAAAAGTATGTATGTAGCTACTTAAAAGTACCAAAAGTGGAAAGCACTATGTTGAAAACTATATGCTTAATGTCCCATTTCAACTTTTCAAATGTACATGGAAACCTTTTGAAAATAGCAGATCTGCAAGCTCAAAATGAGTGAGCATCGTTAGCTTGTGTGTAATGTATAGCCTATACAGCTGATGTGGTATAGTGTATGTTTTGTAATATTAATAATTCAAATTTACAAAGTAACCAGTAACTAAAGCTGTCAAATGATTGTAGTTGTAACAAATTGTAAAAAAGTGCAAGTATTGGAAATTGGAAAGACTCAAGTAATGTACAAAGTTACTTTACACCACTGATTATAACAGTGATGCAAATAGCCTGCATCCTTTCCACTAAATTGAGGAAGGACCCAATCATCATGTGATTGTCACCCTCCAAGGGTCCTGGGATGCAATACTGTACTCGGTACTTGTCAAAAGGCTCATGGAGACTCTAACGTCGTTGAAGTGGGACTAAATAACAATAAAATGTCCCTGGGAGTCCCATCTAAAAGACCCTGGCCCTTGGTCCCGGGCAGTGGCGTATCCAGGAATTACATTTTAGGGCAGGCAAGATGTGTTATTATTGTCGCTATACAATCGTAGCACTAAACTAGGTTTTCAAAGAGATATACCTGCCAGACGAGTATATAGGATACAGAGGCACCCATTCCAAATTGGTGATTATTGAGGGTCGCGCTCTACCGCCACGGCCAAACAGCTGTCCATTAATAGTTCTCAGGTCTTGTTTTTGTCCTCTTTTTTTCCCCCCCCTCATTGTATGGATTTTGGCCAGGCCAGAAATGGATTTGGACAGGCGGACGCCTGCCCTCGCCTTATTGTAGATTCGCCTCTAGGTCCCGGGACCCATTACACTGAAAACCTATTTGACAACACTGTATAAAGTACAGAGTGCTGCAGTCCCAACTCTGTAAAGCAGTGGTTTTCAACCCTTTCCATATCAAGGTCCATTATCTTTTTTTAGGCATTTGAGCCACGTAACCACCATTTGACGACATTCAGAGTTCTAGACTCAAGACACCAAATTCCTGGAGTACTCCTCTACTGTGCACTCATCTACATTACATAGCAATGAGCGTTACGAAGCAATGACCTTCACCTTCTTACATTACAAAGGGGGCATCGATTCCCCCCAGGAGCCAGGGGAGGGGAGGGGGGGGGTACATTATTTAATGAATGGAAAGGGTAGATATTTTGACGTGGTGCGGTGTAATGCCGTGTGGCGTGGTGCTGAAGCCGCAGTCGAAATCGGTTGGTTGGTTTTTGGTCCCATTTTAGTCATCTGAAATTGTTCAGTCTTTTATTCTAGTCTTAGTCGACAAAATTAACACTGGTGAATGTGTGATATGTTGTAGAGATGCATATTGCATAGCCTTGGATCAAGACTCGTCATAGATCATACATTTTGATTTAGTCATTTTGCATTATTATTGATCTATGCAAAAGTAAAAATGTCAGTCTCGATAAAACATCTATGATATTATTTATTCTTGATCCAAGGCTGACAGGTGACACATTATTACAAACTTTATAACGGAATGCAGGCCGACTAACTGTACAAGTTATGCACCGTCATGTGAGTTAATGGTTGATTGATGCTCCGTCCGTGGGTAGAAACATGGTTTACTTTAGATTGTGTCTTTTTAATGAATGTTTAACCCATTTAGGACATACATGCTACTTTCTGTTTTTCTGTTTGCTGAAATATCTAGAAACACATATTACACACATTAACCCATTCTGAACGGGAACCCCTTTTGGTGTTTTAACTAAGCATTATGTTATACTTTAGCTATTGAAAGAGATTTTTTTTTACGATTATTCAAAAATAGCAGACCTACAAGCTCGTAGCGCGCCACTCGGTGGCGCGCTATGAGCTTGTAGATCTGCTATTTTTGAATAATGGTAAAAATGCGGCACAAATCTTTGAATATTCTTTCAGAAGACTTTTTATTTATTTCAACGTCAGGCCTAAATGGGTTGAAACCTCCAGGAAAGTGTTTCTTGTATTCTAAAACATAATTTAAAGGACCTATAACATAAAATTCTACTTTTTCTATTTCTTTTTGTGTTTTTGGGGCTCCCATGTGTGTTTTCTATCCCCACAAATAACCAATTTTGAACAATCATATTATAGGTGCTTTAATGGAAATTGCTCTCAGGAACAGCTCAACTGATTTTGTCCTCATGGTGATGTCATCAATGTCACCCTACTTTGTATAATTCCTCCTCTCCTTCAGTCTTCAGTTCCAAATTAGCATTTCCACTTTGTTTACAATGTCCACTATTGTTGATTTTCCAAGCTGGCATGGAATGGAAACAAGCCTGGTTTTATCATTAGACTGCATTATTAGTAAACATTATACTGCAGTATTAGTAAACATTAGACTGCAGTATTAGTAAACATTAGACTGCAGTATTAGTAAACATTAGACTGCAGAATTAGTAAACATTAGACTGCAGTATTAGTAAACATTAGACTGCAGAATTAGTAAACATTAGGCTGCAGAATTAGTAAACATTAGACTGCAGTATTAGTAAAAATTTGACTGCAGTATTAGTAAACATTAGACTGCAGTATTAGTAAACATTAGACTGCAGTATTAGTAAAAATTTGACTGCAGTATTAGTAAACAAGTACAAATGCAAGAATAGTAACAACAACTTCCTTTCTTGACTTAAGCAAATACAGAACATCAACCACATAAGCATTAAGGTCAAGCCAAATATCAGTCCAGTGGTTTGGACCTAATAATAATAATAATGAGTCAAAGCTCAAATTCAAAGGCAGAGGAGCGAGGCGTGACAAGTAACAACTTTGAGGGACATAGACAAACTATTAAAAAAACATTTTAAATTGCACGTTATTTCTGCTTTAAATAAGATCTTGGTTGCAAAAGGTAAAATTAGTAAAATTAGTAAAAAAAAAAAAATCACACCTGTGTGAAGTGAGCGGTGGAACTATACTGTAATTGTTACACGAGTACTGAACTCCTGTACAGACAAGACAATCACTGTGCTCAACAGCGCCACTTTCTCACCTGCTGGTACCCCTAAACAGACAAAGGGACACGCAAAGCTATAGACCGATTCAGAAACGGGCCTCATGGTCGCAGGCAACGTATTTCCTGTAGGCGGAGAGGACATATCTGCGGTTTAAATCCGCACCTCTTCTACTACAGTGAATGGAAAAGTGACTGATGTTAGTCTGTCTCAAACGTTACTCTTTTACCTGCGTTTTACTAACACTTAACATTACAAAGATGCCCCAGAACATCGGAATGAACCTGTGTAGTTTATGGCTGCTCCAACAGTAGTGGCAACATTCCCAAAAAAAACGAATGTCAAAATATCGGTGGCTGAGACCAGAGCCATAGAGTAATGGTTGAGACAAAGCAGTGGAATGTCCTGAAAGATACATAACGCCAGTCTTACCCCAATACCCAATCTTTTGTGTTTTAGGAACACAAGGCTGCTGTACTTTATACCTCACACTAAGCATTTAGCCCATTCTGGGCGGGAACTCCTTTTGGTGTTAGCATTATGTTGTGCTTTAGCTATTGAAAAATAGCAGATCTACAAGCTCATAGCGCGCCACCGAGTGGCGCGCTACGAGCTTGTAGGTCTGCTATTTTTGAAAAATCGTAAAAATGTGGCGCAAATGTTTGAATATATAATCTTTCAGAGCAAACATGTTTTAACTAAAATCTTTGCTTCTTGGGGGGGTCACTGGAACAACATATTTTCAGCTGGGGGGTCGGCAGCCAATTACATATATTTTTGGGGGTCGTCCTTGACATAAAAATGTTTGAGAACGACTGACATAGAAACATGAGTTTTTCCAGAAAACTGTCGAGATTCAAAAGACATTTGTAGAATCGAGCTCAGGTCGAAAGTGAATGTTTTTAACTCAGGTCTAAATGGGTTAAAGTTTGTTTGTTTGTTTATTTTCACATACAAAAATATTTCGGAAATGATACACAAGGTCAATAAAAAATGTGAAGGAGAAAGCCTAAAAACCCTCCAGGGGCTTGCAAGTGGCTTCTCCAGGCATGTTTATACATTCATAGTTGTTTTTGTTTGTTTAAGGAAAAAACAATCATATTGAACATGCAGATCTTAAACATTAGAATACAGATAAAATACAGGGACAGTGAAAGGACGGAAATAATACTGTATAACAAGAAAAAAGGAAAAAAAAGCACAATAGACAGAAGTCAGACAATAAAACCGCTATAGGAGAACATTGAGTACACCAGGTTAGTTTAGCAGACCGTATGGGAAGTACTTGGTGGTTAGGAGAAGTGATTTTAGAACCTTCTTGAATTGATGAAAAGACAATTGCCATAGATGTAAAGGTAGGGAGAGTTCCATATTTTAGACCCTCTGAAGCCTATATTAAATTGAGATTGAGACGTATGTTGTAGATGGTGTGCCCCACCGCTCAAAAAGTAAAAATGTGTGTTCTTGCGCTCTAATCTCTCCCATCGCTGCCCCCCGCAGGCGAGCTGGTGGAAGGGCTCCGCGACAACGACTACCTCTTGCTGCATTCCTGTCGCCAGTGGACCACCATCACCGCCCACAGTCTGGAGGAGGGGCACTATGTCATCGGGCCCAAGATAGAGATCCCGGTACACTATGAAGGTCAGACTACACACAGTACTACACGCAGTACACACGGTAGTACCCACAGTAGTATACACACAGTCTGGAGAAGGGCCACAACAGGGGTTGACACTAGTGACTACATTTGACTGCCATTGGATTATTTTTTGAATTGTCGTTTTTTTCATGTCATATGAAAGCAGGGACTCAAATAGAGATATTGGTTGTTCAGTTTGACCCACCAGTTTTGGACATATGTGGCTTATAGGGTAATGTCTTGTAGAGAAACGGCGAGTTGAGAAAACAGGCTTGAAAGGTTCACTTCTGTGGTCTCTCTAACATTACACCTATAGCTACATGTTTAAGCATTCATTTCATATTTACATGTCCATTTCAGCTCTGACACTTATTTCAGACATGCTCTAGTATGTGAAGAGTCTGCCTGTGCAAAGAAAAAGAAAAAAAAGGTGTTCTCCTGCTGGAGTTTGCGCGATGGCAGTCTCTCAGTCAAACCTGGTCACACTGTAGGTTTCAGAGGCACTTGCCTCAGGTCATGTTCTACTTGGCCATGGCATGGGCCATGCCCACTTGTCCGAAAAGTAAATCGTCCATTATAAAATGACAGGTAGAATTTGAATTATACCGTTCAATTTTACACTTATTGTTTTAACTTTCTGAGGCGACACAAAAAAAACTGTCCTAAAGTCGGCTCTTCGGTGCTACTGAAAATTTCTGAGGAGCCAAAATCATTTCGGCACTACAGCGCCGAAACAGCGGTAAAATAGGACCTGAGGTCGATTCTATACAGGATGCACACGCAGATCCGCTCACACTGCTCACACTGTCCATTGTTGCGCCGTCCGTCTGTCAGACAGACAGACGGACACAGTTGCAGCGACATCACAAACAAGGCAGCCTAAAACATAGATGTTATTGTGACAGGAGACAGCCTGTGGCGTGCACGGTAAATCCATACAACAGTGCCTCTTTCTCCTTTTGTTTGCATAATATCGTCTATCGTCTGTTCAAGATGTCATATGTCCAAGATGTGCTACTTTCGATGCTTTTGTGCCATGCTGCAGTTTGGTCAAGTGGGACAGTTTCCCCATTCAGGGCAGGAACCCCTTTTGGCGTTTTAAGCATTATGTTATACTTTAGCACTATTGAAAAATAGTAGATCTACAAGCTCATAGCGCTTTGAATATATATTCTTTCAGAGTAAACGTTTATAACTAAAATATTTGCTTCTGGAACAACATATTTTCAGTTGGGGGTCGGTGGCCAATTACATATTATTTTTGGGGTCATAATAGTTTGAGCGCCACTGATATATATAGAAACATTTTATTTTTGTTTTTTAGAAAACTGTCATGTTTCAGAAGACTTTTTAATTTCAACGTCAGGCCTAAATTAGTTAAAAGGACTGTTTGCGTATTCTACGTCTTTCATTCTAAACGCTAACGATGAGAATAATAATATAATAATTCGCTTTATTTACAGAGCACCTTTCAGACACAATAAAAAAATAAAATAAGTAAAAAATACCGTGAAAATAAGATCAGTTAAAAAGCAAGGTCATGAACATGGTTATTTTTAACTGTCTCTTAAAGCCATCGACTGATGAAGCATGTCTTCGTGAAAATGTCCCAACTGTATCGTGACTATATTGTCCCATGCTGTTCTTAACCCATTTAGACCAAGAAAATGGCTTCTAAACCCACCCTGACAGTTTTCTGAAAAACCCTATGTTTTTATGTCAGTGGTTTTCAACCTTTTCCATGTCGATGACCCCCAGAATTATCTGTATTTGGCCGCCGACCCCCATCTGAAACTATGTTGTTCCAGGGATCCCCCCCATGCAGAAGCAAAGATTTGAGTTAAAAATGTTCACTCTGAAAGAATATATATTCAAAGATTTGCGCCACATTTTCACGATTTTTCCAAACATAGCAGACCTACAAGCTCATAGCGCGGCACTCGGTGCCGCGCTATGAGCTTGTAGATATTGTAGATATTTTCCAACAGCTCTAGCATGACATAATGCTTAAAAGTTAAACACCAACAGGGGTTCCCGGCCCAAAATGGGTTAAAGTAAGTGACTTGCCGTTAAATAACAGTGTATCTCTAGAACGAACAACCTATTGCTTTGTGCACTCCGACATTCTCCAGATTCTCGACCGCTAAGTCTTCATGAACCAAAAGCACTCTGTAAGCACTGTCGATAACATTCAGACATTCCGTTTTATGTTTGTTCTCGGGCACAAAGAACTAAAACCAACACTTCATTGACGATTAATCATACAAAAAAAACATTTAGATTAATAATTTAATTGGGTTTTTGGCATTGAACAATGGAAATGTATATTTGTTTAACGTTTCTGTTTGCCTTTTTTTTTCTTCCCTTTTTGTATTCCCAGTATCCATCTATCTATAAACGCACCATGGGCTCCATTTTTTTACTACTTTGCTAAACATCTTTGAATAGTTAAATAGGCCAGTCTACAAGCTCACAACGTGTCGATGTAGATTGGCTAGTTGAACTATTCAAATTTCTTTCTTCAAAATAGTAAAAGAAAAAGGCAAAGAAGTTTAGGGATAAGGGGTTTAGCGGTGACGAAAATGGAGCCCTCTGTCTCTGCGCGTCTGTACGTGTGTACGGCTGTAATCAATCAATCAATCAATCAGACTTTCATGCACAGAACTCGAGAAACATGCCGTTCCACGCCCCGACAGGGAGTGTGCACTGTGCAGTGCCCGGTGGTCGAGTCGAATCTACAAGCTCATAGCGAGGCATACTGTCGCACCGAGTGCCACGTCAGGCCTATATAATCCATGATGTGAATGTGTTGTCCACAATGTCCTCCTCATGTGTTGCCAGGTCAGTTCAAGCTGCTGGAGCAGGACCGGGACGTGAAGGAACCCGTGCAGTACTTCAACAGCGTGGAGGAGGTGGCCAAGGCCTTCCCCGAGAGGGTGTACGTCATGGAGGAGATCACCTTCAACGTCAAGGTAGGGAAAGGAAAGGAAAGGTACCATGTTTACCCAGGGTAACTGGACTAAGCTCAAGAACTTGTTTACAGCCAGGCCCTGCTCATAGAACATTTCATGGTAGGGGTTCAATGCCTTGTCCAAGGGCACTTCAGCGGTGGTAATTTTAACGTGCCGGTCCGGGGATACGAACTATAGCGACCTTCCGATATCAAGACCGCTCCGCAAACCGTTCGGGCCACCGCTGCAGGGTTTCTGTCATGGAGGGGATACAACCTTCAACGTTGACTCATGTAGGCCCTGACGTCGAAATTCTTTAAAAATATTCTTTTAAATCATGACAATTTTCTGAAAAAGAAGTCATGTTTCCATATCGGTGGTTCTCAATATTTCATGTCAAGGACCTAAAAAAATATCTAATTGGCTGCCATGCAACCCTCATCTGAAAATATGTTGTTCCAGGGACCCCCCCCCCAGAAGCAAAGATATGAGTTAAAATCATTGGCTCTGAAAGAATATATTATTAAAAGATTTGCGCCACATTTTTTACGATTTTTAAAAAAAATAGCAGAGTGCTGCGCTATGAGCTTGTAGATCTGCTATTTTTCAACAGCTAAAGCATAACATACTGCTTAAAACACCAAAAGGGGTTCCCGCCCCCAAAATGGGTTAAGGTAGGTTTCTGTCTTGGAGGAGAGATCACCTTCAATTTTGTAATTATTATTATTTTAAAATAAATTCTAGAGATTTTTCTCCCCCCCCCCACAGAAAATGGATGCTGGGTTAATCGGTTCTTTTGATATATTATACTAGAGTGTTGCCCGTTGGGCACTGGCCTATGTACGTGGAACGATGAAAGTTGGAAATGCATGCCCAGTTACGCCCGTGTCCCTTTCATGCCCATATATGGAGTTATTTGTCAGGCATGCCCAAATATGGAGTATATGCAGATATGTCCAAAACAACTTTGTGAGGTCAGATCAGGCCAGCTCCATGTATGGAGATGTCTGGGGCAGGGGGGGCTCTGTCCAATAGCCTGGCTAAAGCCAGACGCCAATCAGCCGTTGGCAAAAAAAGAAAGCCTGCCGGCGTGATTTGAGTCCGCCTTATTAGCCAGGCTATACCTGTCCAGCTCAGTGGCCTTGTGGTTAGAGTGTCCGCCCCTGAGACTGGGAGGTCGGGGTTCAATCCCCGGCCGGGTCATACCAAAGACTCTAAAAGATGGGACCCTGCAGTGCCTCCCTGCTTGACACTCGGCATCAAGGGTTGGATTGGGGGTGAGTCCCTGCGACATACTAGCGTCATGTCCAGGGGGTGTACATCAAGCTGCTTCACGCTACAGAAACAGGAGATAGGCTCCTGCCCTATGGGCCTCATGGCTCGGCAAGGCTACTTACTTACCTGTCCAGAGGCTTTTGTGCTGGTTCTGGACAAACAGGCGATCCGACAGACTCGACACCGGGCACTGCATCTCCCTGTGGGGGGTGTGGAACGCGTGTGTCGAATATGAAGTCGTGGGGCGAACGGTCCTCGAGTTAACGTGGATTTAAAGACGTACATACACATAAGAGAAGAGACGTGGTATTTATTTAGAGGCCATTCTCTATTACTCAATTGCCCACTTAATTGAAAGAGTAAACAATAGAATAATCATCAGGAAAATAATAGGTATACTTGCAACAGTAGTTACACTGTACATTCTCTCACAGCAGTCATTAGAGCAGGGGTGGGCAACTTTGACGATGGCGAGGGCCAATATATTTCCACACTCACTCCAGAATAATTATTTTGCTATTTTTTAAATTGGAATCCTGAAAAGTAACCTTTTTCATGAATTTCAAATGCATTTAGTTTATAGTTACGTTGACTTCATGAACCGTTAACATAACTACATTGGACACAAAAAGACATACTACTAGTCATTAAGTACTAGTCATGTATTCATGTATTCAGTAATTAAAGTGGGTTTGGAATTGTATAACAGCTGAAATCAATACCATATCAGTATTCTGATATCAACATATTAAGTGAAGGTGGGGGCCGCATGTGGCCCCCGGGCCGCCAGTTGCCCACCCCTGCATTAGAGTGTACAGAGCTCAGGTGTGATTATTAGTATTATTGGTAACCTAGTTGTTACCAGTACTAATAATGCAACAGTGTCAGTGTTGTGTTAGCTTCCCTGTGGCAGGGAGCGCTGTCGCAACAACACAGTTTGGAAGCAACATGTAGGCTGGCTCTATGATAACAATGCATTACAACATTTGACCTGAGCTATGTTTCTATATTATATATTCTATATTATCGGTACCTTTTTTTCACAGGCCTCCCAATGTCGAAACGGCCTCCATGAAAATCTGCAGTACACGTGCTACAGTGTTATTATTGTTTTTTTCTGCTCAAAATAGGACAAAGTTAGTACCACGTGTGGGACCTTATATAAAATTTAAAAATCCATGCTCGCGCCGAGAAAATGTATCCACCGCGAGTCGGTTCTTTTCTTGCAATATCCTGTTGAGGGTTCTGC
Organism: Protomyctophum bolini; assembly: GCF_963924005.1. Classification (NCBI taxonomy): domain Eukaryota; kingdom Metazoa; phylum Chordata; class Actinopteri; order Myctophiformes; family Myctophidae; genus Protomyctophum; species Protomyctophum bolini. The sequence continues at coordinate 26,743,662 of NC_137882.1, forward strand.
CTCAGTGTCAAAGGATTAACACGTTATTGAGTAAGGGGGCTGTTGAGAAACCTTGTGGCCTTGTTACAGACTCTCCGTTGCCCCGTAATGTGCTTTGAATAGCTGAAACACCTAATGCATACATGCGGGCAACCATACTGATATAATATTGGTTTCAGCTGTTACAATTACACAACATGCAAAACATGACCCGCTTTCATTACTTCAGTCTAAATTAGTAGCTATACACAAGTAATTAAAGGCATTTGAAATGACATAAAAGTGTACATTTTCGGGATTCCAATTCAAAAATAGCAAACAATAATTCAAGATTTCAATTCAAATATAGCAAAAAATAGCAGATCTACAAGCTCGAGACGCGTTTTGAGCTTGTAGATCTGCTATTTTTTTGCTACAACAGCAATGTGGCCCTCTGGAGTTAGTGTGGAAATATAGTGGCCCTCTCCATCGTCAAAGTTGCTCACCCCTGTCCTAATGTACGTGCTGAAATGTATAGACGACAACTCCCGTCTACTGTACGTGAATAGGAACGCTACAAACCTTTCATAGTGAACGTCCAGGTTCAAGACAGAGAAAAACAACAACTAAGAAAGACATGCCATCTCCGGTTTACTTCCCTTATCGGCGTGACGTAGGCTGACTTTTTAGGAGATGGGAGTTAAAAGATAAAGATAAAGAAAACTTTATTGTCCATTAAATTGACATAAAATGGAAATTCGTGTTTGGCACACCGGCAGTAAGTTACAACAATAAAACATTACGAAAAAATACACGGGTGCATTAAAATACATATAAAATGCATTCACATTAACACGGCAACAGTGATCATGAGCAGTGGGGATTAGACTATTTAAACATTTATTTTATTTAAAATGTCCACAGCAGTTGGCACCAACGAAGTTTTGTAACCCTTCTTTTTAGCTAATTTTGCCCTAAGCCTCCTGCCCGATGGCAACAAGTCCAATTCAGAGTGAAGAGGATGGGTAGAATCATTGTAAATCTGATTACAACCATTAGGTTGGAGTCTATTCATTCTGATGGGACAACGGACTCCTCCAGACTCCAAAACTATGGAACGCACTTCCCATCGCAGTCAGAACTGCACACTCACTCCCAATCTTCCGCCGTAGTCTGAAAACTCAACCTCTTCAGACTCCATCTTAGCCCGTAGAACTTGCCCTATAGCCTCGACGACCTTACGGGCGTACGCAAAGGCTCAACTTATGTAACTAGGATAGCATTTTATGTAGACATCGCACTCTGACTATAGTGTATCGTCATACAGTTTCTTTGTACATATATTGTACTGTTAGACGGATATTAGGTTCTTAGCTGGCTTATGATTCTTGATGACTATTTTTTATGTATTACCCATGGCCACTGAACTAAATACTGGACCCAATAGCCACAAGCCACAATATTTGGCACTAATAATATGGCTTTTTTTCAGAGAGGAGAGAAAATTTAACTCTATTGTCGCCCTTTCTCTGTCCCTGCAACACCCCCGCCCGCAGGACTCTACCACCAGTAAACATACGACGTCATTCGTGGCCAAATATCGAGTTTTATCAAAAACATAAAATGTGGAGAAAGCCGTTTCTGCCCAACAGCAACGATATATAGAGGATATGCGCATGCTTAACCCATTCAGGCCTGATGTCGGGATTTTTCAAAAATAGCAGACCTACAAGTTAATAGCGTGCGCTATGAGCTTGTAGATCTGCTATTTTTCAATAGCTAAATTATAACATAATGTTTAAAACACCAAAAGGGGTTCCCGCCAAAAATGGGTTAAAGTGAGTTTAACATTGTTTAACGTTGTTTAATGCAATCAGATAGCACTTTTCTGTTTGGATGTATTGTCTGTCAAGGCCAGAAAGTAGTTTTTGTCCGCACATGATATATAGTTCTGCTCCCCGTCTTTTTTATTTCAACCTAAATATAACAACGTTTCGCCCCTCCGGGCTTTCTCAAGTTACATGGGTATGAAATAAATAGGTGGAACATAAACTTGGTGTCGTCATTCAATCAATTGATAAGCCAATGGGGCCTATTGGCTTATCAATTGATTGAATGACGACACCCAGTACGGCCTATTGAATAGGCTGTATTTGAAGATCCACTCCAGAGCAATACAAATACACCAATTAAGGGGCCATACACTCACGAACAATAGGTTTAAAATACGATAAATACACCAAAACATATATACAATACAAAAGGAATACACAGAGATAATAATAGAGCGGCATGTCAGGCAGGGGTATTACAGGAATGGTCTGATATCTAGGTCCAAATTCATACCAAAAGGTTTAAGGGTTCTCAATTCATATATCTAAAATGCTCATAGCGCGCCACCGAGTGGCGTGCTACGAGCTTGTAGGTCAAAACGTCAAAACGACTGACAGAAAACTGTCAGGATGTAGAAGACATTAATTTTTTTTATCTGATCTCAGGTCAGAATGGGTTAAGCGCTCTTGTCGTCATACCAACATATATGCCAGTGAACATGGACACGTTAGCATGTATACTACATGCATAGGAGGCCTTAAGTATGTTTCACCAGTTTCAATTGAAACGGGCCTCCACCCTCAGGGGGGCCTCAACAAAATAATGATGTCATAGGTATATGGGGGCCTCATATTTGGTTTTGAAACGGGCCTCCAGATTCCTAAGGCCGCCCCTGAGAACACAGAAACACACCAAGCTAGCTCCCCTCAAAGAGCCATAATGCAAAATGCTTGTCATTCAGCCTCACTTTGAGTTGCTCAGTGGACTGTCTCTCACACAGCGATATGGAGAAAAATATCACACCCAAGTGACGTGAGCGGCACTGTTATCACCATACATCACATTCCGTGCTCAGCCAGTCAGCTTGAGCACATTCCGCGCACGTGTGCACACACACACACACACACACACACACACACAGCCTCAAAATACAACACAGCTCAGTGTTAGGGAACGCTGTAGCAATTTACAATTTAGGCATTAAGCAGACGCTCTTAATCCAGAGTGACTTACATTAAGCAAGAACAAAAAAGAATGGGAATGCATCACATAAAAAGCATTTATCATGAAACATGCGTAAGCTAAGAACGTAACAGTGGAATATCTATATAATGAAACTATATTATAAACTATACATATATACTATACTATGCTATACGTGTGGAAGACCCATAGACCCATAGATCCATAGACCCCAAGGTAGCCGCAATGAAGTAATACATATAGCAATAGAGTTCAAAGGGTGCAGATGAAGAACAGCTGCACTAATTGGCGTCGTTAAGGCGTGCATGGAAACAGTTTGTGTCTCGTGTGATTTCACACCAGAAGATATAAGATGATGCACCGTGTTGAAAATGACTGTAGACATCGAGAGAAGAGAGAGAGACAGACATACAGGGTGATGTTGTCTTGGACCGTTTCCCAAGCAGGAGGACCAAAGCGAGCCTATCATGCTGCTGTAGCAGTGAGGAACAAACTGTATTCCTTTGGAGGCTACTGTGATGGAGGAACCTTCAACAACATGGGACAGATGGATGTCCATGTCTTCAACACAGTGTCTTTATGCTGGAAGAAGTTACCTCCAGTGGAACCTGGAAGAGGGGACAGTCACCTTGAGGTTCCATCCAAGAAATGGGGCCACACAGCTGTGTTGGTTGAAGATACAGTCTACATCTGGGGAGGGTCTTGGGGAGGGCAGTATTACAATGTGCTTTATGCATTTGATGTTGACTCCCGCAGATGGTTCCAACCCAGGGTTTCTGGTACTGTTCCAGAGGAGAGGAGACACCACTCAGCCTGTGTGTTGGAGAAGGTCATGTTTATCCATGGAGGAGCCACCAAGCTGACTGGACTCACTAATGACATGTACAAGTTGGACACCAGCACAATGGTCTGGTCTTTAATTAACACCAGAGGAACTCCACCTCCTGCTTCATCAGCTCACTCTGCTACCATCATTGGTACCAAGATGTTTGTATTTGGGGGCAGGAGGGGGGTATACTATGGGTTCTACAACACCATCAGAGTGTTTGACACAGAGACCAACGTTTGGCTGAACACACCTTCTGCACAACTACTACCAGAAGCACGCATGTTTCATTCAGCATTTAGCTACAATGGAGAGCTGTACATATTTGGTGGCTGGAACGATAACCAGAACTTCAATGATGTGTGGAAATGCAGTCCAGAGACCTTCTCCCGGAAGAAGGTTGAGCCCAAGGGGAAAGGACCATGTCCAATGTATGGTATGTGCTGTTGCATTGTGGGAGATTGTATCATCCTCTTTGGAGGAAGTAAAAGAGATAACACTATCTCTGATGAGCTGTTCATCTTAGACTTGAGTCCTAGTCTTAAGACGTTATGTAAGCTAGAAGTTATTCAGTACGCTCTGGACCAATCAGAACTCCCACACGACATCAGGTGGGAACTGGCAGCCATGGCAACCAACGACAGCAGACGACAATAACAACCGAGACCACATTCCAGACGAAGGAACAGCAGAAAGATCAAGAAATAATGGATCAACATCTCATCCCACCTGATGGTGAGCCACCTCTCAGCATCTCTTACTGAGATTCAAACCTCAGGAGACTCCTTCTCTCCAGGCAGGCTCTCTAACCATTCAGCTAGGCATCAAACAATGACAATTGTTCCGTCCAACACAATGCGGTGGAAACACAAACCTGTGTCTGCATGTTCCAAACTGAACACGGTGGAACTCTCTTTATTGTATATTTATTTCTATGATATTTTTTTATTTAAAGGACCAAGGAGTCCTGAAAGGACTTGGTCCTTTATTGGTATTGTTAGTTTTTTTTTCCTTCTCCTTCTGCCAAAAAAATTATAATCGCGAAATTCGGCCTACAGAAAAAAACAAAAATCTTAAGGGCGACTGTGGCTCAAGAGGTAGAGCAGGTCGTCCAATGATCCATGGGTCGGCGGTTCGAATCCCGGCTCCTCCTGTCTACATGTCGAAGTGTCCTTGGGCAAGACACTGATCCCAAATTGCTCCCGATGTGCTGGTTTGTACCTTGCATGGCTTCCACCGCAATCGGTGTATGAATGTGTGTGTGAATGGGTGAATGTAATGCACAATCTATGTAAAGCGCTTTGGATAAAGGCGCTATATAAATGCACCATTTACCATTTTATCTGGTACACGGCAAGCTAAAAGGAATCAACACACCAGCACACCAGAGACCAGAATACTTCAAACCCAAACAAATAGTTAAAAATAGAACTACAAAACGCATGTTGGAGATTAAACAACAGATAACAGCCAGCACCAGCAACTGTGTTTATTTAATCACATGTGAAAAATGTGGCTTACAATATGTTGGAGAAACGAGTAAAACAATAGATACAAGGCTGAGGCAACACAAATACAATATTAACAATGCAAAAAAGACAACTAAAAGGATTGTTCAACATTACATGGCACATGGCATTGAAGCTCTAAAAGTATACCTGGACTTCAACACAATCCCAACTGGACAGTAGGACAAAGACGTTTTAATGGAAAATAGTGGATTAAGAACCTCAACACGGATTTTCCTGGAGGCTTAAACATGCCAAAATATTAGACAAGTTGTTTTGATTTTGTACCACAACTCCACAGCCATATACATGCTAAACACACCCAACAATCAATGGAAATCTGACTTTGAATATAGGGGACAAATTAGCACATTCCACACCAAGCCAACCTGGACACGAAGCAAGAGTATACAGTGCACTGAAGTCCCCTCAGTCAACCACGCCAATCTTGGCCCTCTCTCTCGCTCACTGCCTTGCTCTCTCCCACAATGTTAATGTTAAGTTAGTAAAGTTACACCTATTTTATGTAAATAACATGGTAAAATGTGCAGCATTGGGAGGTAAAGGGGAGACACTTTCATTGTGAAGGGACGACAGGATGAGGAAAGGTGTTGTTGCTAATTGTCGAGAATAATGGCTGCGTGTGATATTGAACAGTCAAACTATTCGTATCAATATACGGCTGTATCAACAAAATAATGATGTCATAGGTATATGGGGGCCTCATATTTGGTCTTGAAACGGGCCTCCAGATTCCTAAGGCCGCCCCTGACTACATGTGTTGATTTACGTGAAATAACCCCCGTTAATTTGGTTACCATGTTTGAGAAGCTCACCGTCATCATTTATTCGACCGCGGTCGAGAACTCGAGATCATGGCTTTCAGAATGCCATCCCATCACAATGTGCTTCGTGGCCATCCACCAGTTACTGCTCACTGTTGCATGTGTTCTGGCTTCACTGCACTGGCTTCCGGTTGTTTTTAGGATTTGATTTTAAAATGATTTTACTTGTTTATAAAGCTCTAAATGGTCTCGCACCTTCCTACCTACATGACTGCCTGTCTAAATATGTCCCAAACCGCCCCCTAAGGTCGTCAGGTTTTTTCTCCATTGCTCTGTAAAGCACTTTGAGCTGCATTTCATGTCATGAAAGGTGCTATACAAATAAAGTTTTATTATTATTATTATTATTATTATTATAGTGATAACATCAGGGAACAACAGTTTTCTACCTCTTGGTCTGCTTTGAGGCAGGACTCCAAAGAAGGGAAGATATAACCTCATTGAGAAACAGTGTTGTTTTTGGCAGCACATTTCTATTTTAGTCTTAGTCTCGTAGTCTCTTGAAACGTTTTCATTTAGTTTTAGTCACATTTTAGTCACCTGGAATGTATTGGTGTTTAGTCTAGTTTTAGTCGACTAAATCTACAGATGCCGTCGTAATGACTGATTTTACACTTGCTGAAAATAGCCGATCTACAAGCTCTCATTGTGAGATCTTGCTTGTAGATCTCTCTTCCTTGTAGATCTGCTATTTTCAGCAAGCAACCAAGTGTAACATGACTTATACTGGATCTCTTGTCCACTATAGTCCCTTCCTAACATTTTAGTCTAGTTATTTATTCGTCGACAAAATTGTCAGTATATTTAGTCTTAGTTTTAGTCGTCATAGCTTAGTTTTCATTTAGTTTTCTTCAGTGGAAAAAAGGTAGTCGACGATCATTTTTCGTCTTGGTTTTAGTCGAGGAAAACAACACTGCTTTGAGGCAGGACTCCAAAGAAGGGAAGATATATAACCTCATTGAGAAACTATGGTGGGTTCAATTAGTTACTAACGAGCTCCCCTCGTTTCTTACACCAGATGGCGTCGGGGGAGTGCAACGAGGACACGGAGGTCTACAACATCACGCTGAGCACGGGCGACGAGCTGACGCTCATGGGCCAGGCGGAGATCCTCTACGCCAAGACCTCCCGGGAGAAGTCGCGCTTCAACACCATCTTCAAGAAGATCGGCAAGCTCAACTCCATCAGCAAGCAGCTGGGCCGCGGCAAGATGCCCTGTCTGATCTGCATGAACCACCGCACCAACGAGAGCGTCAGCCTGCCCTTCCAGTGCAAAGGTATTATATACGCTGTTCTCGCACCTGCTGTACTAACGTCGTCCTTAGTAGGGGTGGGCGATATGGTGGAGAAAAGAGGTTAACCTATTCTGACCTGAGATCAGATTCTAAAAAATGTCTTCTACATCCTGACAGTTTTCTGAAAAAGCCATGTTTCTGTGTCAGTCGTTCTTCGATTTTTCAAAAATAGCAGACCTACAAGCTCGTAGCGCACCACTCGGTGGCTCGCTAGGCATGACCTCGGCTCAGTACTCGAGTATATTTGAGCTGGCCTTTTTCACACTCAAGATGAAGCGTATACTAGTCATTTCATTTAGCAATGAGTGTGAACTTTGACGTATTTTTTTTAACCCCGTCCGTCCCTCCAGGCCGCTTCAGCACCTGCAGCCCCCTGGAGCTGCAGATGCAGGAGGGCGAGCACACCATCCGCGACATCGTGGAGAAGACGCGGCTGCCGGTCAACGTGACGGTGCCGGGCGCGCCGCCGCGCAACCAGCACGACCTGCACCTGATCCGCGAGGGCCACCGCTACAAGCTGGTGAACGTGGGCACCAAGACGGTGGTGGTGTGCTGCGTGCTGCGCTCCAACAAGATCGTCCCCGTGCACTTCCCCTTCCACGCTGCCATGCCCCGGTGAGTGAGCGGAGACTTGTTGTTCAATGCAGTGGGTGTACAGTCAGTAACTATAATAATAATAATTATTTTTTATTTTATTTATAATGCACTTTACATGCAGTGCTACAGTAGGCATTAGGCAAAAATATGAAACGATAGGTAAAAGCAAAAAAAAAAGAACATTACGCGATTAAAAGCACACAGGGACTAACAGACTTAAGGACAGTTTCTACCCCAGAGCAGTCATAGCTCTAAACACTGACACTTGAACTCTTGACACTCGACACTTTATGAACTAAAAGGACTTACTGTGCAATATGCGTTAAATGTTTGTATTTTGTGTTTTATATAGAGTATTATGTCTTTTGTTTTAAATGCACTGAGCTGGTTTGCAAATCAATTTCGTTGTCTCGTACAATGACAATAAAGATATTCTGATTCTGACAGTTTAGCATCAAGAAACATAAGAAAAACAACTGTTATTGGTCAGGGAATAAAATCAGTGGGTTTGGGGGAAGGCCTTATTAAGGCTTCTCTTGAAGCGGTCGATTGACTGTGGCGCTCTCAAGTGTGAGGGGAGAGCATTCCACAGTTCAACTATACGTGGATTAACCCATTTAGGCCTGACGTTGAAATTCAAAGAAATGTCTTCTGAATTCTGATAGTTTTCTGAAATACCTCATGTTTCTGTATCGGTGATGCTCAATATTTCATGTCACGTGACGCCGAAAATGATATGTAATTATTCCTGCAGGAACCCCTCAGAAGCAAAGATTTCAGTTGAAAATTAAAGAATATATATTCAAAGATTTGTGCCGCATTTTCACGATTGTTTTCAAAAATAGCTAAAGTATAACATAATGCTTAACCCATTCTGACCTGAGATCAGATTCATACGAGGTTTCCACTGGACACACACTGGTCTGATTAACCCATTTCTGACCTGAGATCAGATTTAAAAAAATGTCAGTCGTTCTTCGATTTTTCAAAAAATAGCAGACCTACAAGCTCGTAGCGCGCCACTCGGTGGCGCGCTATGAGCTTGTAGATCTGCTATTTTTTCAATAGCTAAAGCATAACATGATGCTGGCACCAAAATGGGTTCCCGTTCAGAATGGGTTAAACACCAAAATGGGTTAAAGTTCTCAGTCGCCCACGACCGATTTCAGTCATTTGAATTCCATATAGAAGTCAGCGTGACTTCTATAGAATTGTTGTCCTGCACCAAAAAAAGGGCATCTAGTATCTACAAGCGGACGTGTTGTTTGTAAGCTTGTAGATAGACTGTTTTTCGGTTATTAGTCATTTCAGTCTTCCATCCAGAAATCCCTAATGATCTCAAGATACTTCATAACCGCAATCGTCAACGCCTCAATCTGCAATGTCTTCGAATTGGTTAGCTTGTATGGCTACCAAAACATCGTCATTTTTACATTAGTGTGTTAAATGTGTGGGTGACTCCTTTCACGCTGTTTCACAAATTACATTTTAGGACTTGGCCTGTATAGCGACATTTTTCACTTGTGAGATTGTCTTTTGCTGTTTGCTGTTTGCAGTAAAAAATGTTTGCTCTGAAATATATGTTCAAAGATTTGTGCCACATTTTCACGACTTTTCAAAAATAGCAGACCTACAAGCTCGAGTGGCGCGCTATGAGCTTGTAGATCTGCTATTTTTTCAATAGCTAAATTATAACATAATGTTTAAAACACCAAAAGGGGTTCCCGCCTAAAATGGGTTAATATACCCGTCACCAGCCTTTTGAGGTGTGCATCGGCCTTTTTTTTTTCTATAAAAATTCTATAAAAATCTTGATTAGAAAACATACATTAACCACTTCAACGCTATACATTTCGGCCATGCGACGCAGTGTGAGCTTGTAGATCGGGCTATTTTCAAAGGATTTGTACACATTTTGAACTTGTGAAATGAGACATTTTTGCAATACGGGTAACATTCTGCAACGGGGACGTACATAGACATCTAAGGGGTCTTTTGCCCCTTCACCCGTCTATAAAACAACTGCCCCTTTACCCGTCTATAAAACAACTGCCCTTTTACCCGTCTATAAAACAACTGCCCCTTTACCCGTCTATAAAACAACTGCCCCTTTACCCGTCTATAAAACAACTGTCCTTTTACCCGTCTATAAAACAACTGCCCTTTTACCCGTCTATAAAACAACTGCCCTTTTACCCGTCTATAAAACAACTGCCCTCTCCAGCCCGCGAATGCAGCATTTACTACGGTCAAATGCAAATGCCACTCCTTTAAATCCTGGCAGTTTTCTGAAAAACCCATGTTTCTATGTCAGTTGTTCGCGATCTTTCAAATATAGCAGACCTACAAGCTCGCGAGTGCCGCGCTATGAGCTTGTAGATCTGCTATTTTTCAATAGCTAAATTACAACATGCCCAAAATGGGAACCCATTTAGGCCTGACGTCGAAATAAAATTAAAAAAAAGTATTCTGAAAGAATATACATTCAAAGATTTGTGCCGCATTTTCACGATTCTTCAAAAATAGCAGACCTACAGTACAAGCTCGTATGAGCTTGTAGATCTGCTATATTTCAATAGCTGAAGTATAACATAATGCTTAGTTTAAAACACCAAAAGGGGTTCCCGCCCAGAATTGGTTAAGAAAGAAATCCATGTCGTACACTGCATCCACTACACACAACAAGACATACCAACATACATACACCACTAGACTACACATAAGCATACAATACATTATAATAAAAATAAGTAAATATAAAAAAAAGACTGAAATACATTACAATGTTCTCAAACGGATCGTCACTTGCCATACAAGAATAATTAAACTATTAGACAGCTGTCCTACACCTGAACATCCTCAGCCGGGGATTTTTTGTTTAAAATAGTCCAAAAATGGCTGCCTAGACCTTATAGAATAGTAGAACTAGAACTAGTAGAATATTTGAGCTTATCTCAAGTTGTAGGTGTGCCGTCACATCTCCGACCCAGCGTCGATGTGATGGGGGAAAGTTGCGATACGTGTTCACGGCAGCTCCCCGTTATTGTTTCCTCTGTTGGTAGCGAGCGTCCGGGTTAATCGTTATTGTTTCCTCTGTTGGTAGCGAGCGTCCGGGTTAATCTCGTGGAAGATCGTGAGATGGTCTCCGCCGCAGCAGAGACAGCGCGCCGAATCGGGGAGGTCGGAGGAGACCAGGTTGCAGGCGTCCGGGGAGTGACTCCGGCCGCACCTGCGGCACCTGCCGCCTCCCTCTATCCACCTCACCTTTTGGTCCCGGGGCGTCTTCTGGAGGACCGGGCATTTGTTCGTGTAGTGGCTCCGGGAGTCGCAGAACGGACAGTGTTTGTGTTCCCGTTTGACGGGCGCCCGTCCGCCGTCTGTATCGCCCGCGGCGTAGCCGGGCGGGTTCTCGTCCTGAGCCTGAACGAAGTTATCGATCGTTATGGCCACTGGGCCGTTTTGTCCACTGCGGTTGTTGTTGTTGTTGTAAACGGGGTTCTGTCTCCAGTTCTGATCTCCCCTGTTGTCGTACAGTCGTCGCGTGCTCCTGTCGTCGTGGTAGCCGTTCGAGAGGTTGTTGTGACGGTTCTGAGGTCCTCTTCTGTTGTTGTTGTCCGACGACGACGGGCGATAGCTTCGTTCCGGGGACGAACGGTCTTGGCGGTAGGAGGACGGGCGGTCCTGGCGGTAGGAGGAGGACGGTTTGGGGTCATTGGGGGGGTAGCAGCGCCCTCCTCGTTTGGGGGAGTGGTCGTCGCTCGGACGTGGTGGGGGTTGTTCCCACGACGAGTCCTGCTTGTTGTTGCGGTGTTTCCATCGTTTGGCTTCGCCGTCATCCGCGAACCCCGCTAGATCTTTGAAAGTGAGCGTTTGCTTGTTTTCTTCTGCTTTGTGGTCCCGTAATAACTGCTGCGGCGGTTCGTCGACGACTGTCTTCGCGAGGAGCACGTCGTCCGCGCAGCGGGTCGCCTGCATGGCCTCCACCTTCTCGGCGAGGAACTCGGCGAGCTGGTCGCACTCGGCGGCCGTCGTCTGCACGCGAGGAGGCCAGCCGAGCGCCCGGCTGTACAGGATCCTGACGACGGTGTCGAGGTCGGCGTAGCGGTCCCGGAGCTTCGTCATGGCGGCGGCGTACGCCTCCGCCGCGTCGGGGATGCAGAGGGAGCGCTCGATCAGCCTCCGGGCGGGGCCGGCGGTGTGCCGCTCGAGGAAGCTCACGCGGTCGGCGGCGTTCGTCGCCGCGGAGGCGCCGCCGCCGCGGTGATCGCCAAAGTGGTTCTGGAAGTCTCGTAGGAACTTGGGGAATTTTAGGTGGTCGCCGTGGAACGGTTGGATTTTGACGGCGCGGTTGGAGCGGGTTAATTCGGCCAGGCTGTTGTTGTTGCTGGAGCGGGCCAGTTCGGCCGGGCCGTTGTTGTTGAAGCAGTCCAGGGGGGTCGACTGGTCCATGGGTTGTTCTCGCTGGCGGTTGTTGTTGTTGTTGGTGGAGCTGTGGTTGGTCGGCCGAGGAGGAGGAGGAGGAGTGCTCGTTCGCGGCGGAGGTCCGAATCCCTCGTCTCCGTCCTCCTCGGCGTACAAATTGGAGGACGCCGCGGCGTCCGCTCGGGGGAGGAGGAGCTGTTGTTCGCTCTCCGTTTTGAGCTGTCTGTTTTCTCCTCTCAGCGTTTCGTTCTCGAGGAGGAGGGCCTCAACGTACTCGAGGACTCTGTCGTTGGGGTTGTTCGTCTTTGAGTCTGTGTTTGCAGACATGTTTTTACTGGCTATAGTTGGGGCCGGCACCGAGTTTGTCCAAGATGTAACCGAGATTTCCTGTGTTTGCAGTGAAGTCTATATAAGGACCTGTATCTTTCCTTAGGCGCTAGGGGAGCTGTGTGAACTAGTTGTCAGTGAGCCGGAGCCCGGTATTCGCTAGGTACCTCCTTATGTAATTCCAAATACTTACATACAGTGAGATACCTATAGCATTAGATAATGTACTTGTGGTATTATTGCTGAATGCTTCCACGTGCCATACTTTATATATCGATGTGACGCCATGGCCTAATGTCACGCTGTTTCCGTGACAACGCCGCTACTTTGTACTTTTAATTGAGTACATTTTGAATACTTGTAACGGAGTGCATCTACATTATAGTATTTGTACCTTTTGCTTAACCCATTTTGGACTGAGGCGGGTTTTCTGAAAAACCTATGTATGTCAGTGGTGCTCAACCTTTTTCATGTCAAGGACCCCCAGAATTATCTGTATCGGACCCCCATCTCAAAATATGTTGTTCCAGGGAAGCAAAGATTTTAAATTTAAAGGTTTGCGCCACATTTTCACGATTTTTCAAAAATAGCCAGATCTACAAGCTCGTAGCGCGGTACTCTGTGCCACGCTACGAGCTTGTAGATCTGTTTTTTTTTCAATGGCTAAAATATAACATAATGCTTAACCCATTTTGGGTGGGAACCCCTTTTGGCATTTTAACTCAGTATTATGTTATACTTTAGCCATTGAAAAATAGCAGATCTACAAGCTCATAAGAGCGCCATCGAGTGGCGCGCTTACGAGCTTGTAGGTCTGCTATTTTTAAAATATCGTCAAAATGCGGCACAAATCTTCGAATATAAATTCTTTCAGAGCGTTTTATTTATTTATTTATTTTTTATGTCAGGCCTAAATGCCTTAAAACACCAAAAGGGGTTCCCATGCCCCAGAATGGGTTTAGTAAAAACATTTGAGGGATGCAGTACTTAGTTTAGACAGGTTTTGGTTTAGACTAGTCATTGGTTAGACCAGTCATTAGTCCTATACAACTACAACCTATCTCAACCCCTCACCCTAAACCTAACCTACCACCTATGTCTAACCAATGACTAGTCTAAACAAAGTATGTACCCCCATTTGAGTACTTTTTATTCCCCCCCCAGTTTGTCAGTAATTGGTTATTGAATGCAGCTTGCGTCCACCAGAGAGAACTTTAGAGAAGGCATGGACCTGAACAACTAAATATTCACAAAATAAGGCCTATATAGCGACATGTACATACTATGTACCGTATGGACTGTTTCAGAGAGACTCTGCTTTCATAAGAAAAAAACTAATACTGTAATAATAATAATAGCAGCACACTGCCTTGTGCTGCTAGAACTAAAACCCAAACCCCCCTCCCCTCTCAGGTTCATCATTCCCTCAGGTCTCCTCCAGGGGGAGCTGTGGCTGGACACCATGGTGCATCGCTGGTTCACCTTCTGCCAGGAGCAGTTCGACATCGACGACTACTCGCGGGCCGTGCGCGACGTGCGCGTCGACTGGCCCGACGACGGCAAGAGCCCCAAGAAGAGCGGCGGTGAGTTAATTTGCATTTATTTAACCCATTTTGACCTGAGATCAGATTCTTAAAATGTCTTCGATTTTTCAAAAATAGCAGACCTACAAGCTCGTAGCGCGCCACTCGGTGGCGCACTATGAGCTTGTAGATCTGCTATTTTCAATAGCTAAAGCATAGCATAATGCTAACACCAAAAGGGGTTCCCGGCCCAAAATGGATTAAAGTTTGCATTTATTATTTGAGATGATCGAGGATTATTTTTTGCATGATGGTCCCAAATTAACCCATCGGGGACTACAGGGGAAAAACCCCTTTTGGTGTTTTACCCCCATCTGCTGGACTTTATTTCAGAAAACTTACAGTAGGTCAGTATTTAGAAGGTGTTTTTAGAATTAGTCCTAAATGGGTAAAAAAAAAAAAAAAAAGAAGAAAAAAGAAATAGCAGATCTTAGGCTGTAGATCAGCTATTTATTTATTTATTTAAGTATAAAATTACTAAATATGTCAGTCATTTCTGTCCCCGTGCAATCTTTGATTACGAAGCCTGAAATAAAAGGCAATCTCAAAATGTTCCAATGCCAAAAAACACAATTAAATCATCAACTTAAACCCATTTTGGGTGGGAACCCCTTTTGGTGTGTGAACTTGCAGGTCTGCTATTTTTGAAAAATCAAAGAACGAAACTGGCCCCTGTAAAATCTGAATCCCCCCCACCCCTTTTCCCCTCACTGTATATGTATCTTTTCCCTTTTTGCTTCCTTTATGATGAATTCCTGTTCTGTGCTTTAACTATATAGAAGTGTCTATTTGTACGTCTCTAAATGTTTTGATGAATTGAACATGGTGGACCCTGTTGTAAACAAGTGTATAATGCTTAATTGGGTCGTCCACTCACAGTTAAGAGTCTTTGTATTGAGTTTGTGCTTAAAATGTACTGAAATTCTGCAAACTGTTAATACATTTTTCAATCAATCAATCAAAGACTGACCTAGAAAACTGTCAGGATTCAGAAGACATTTTTTAGAATCTGATCTCAGGTCAAAATGGGTTTTAAACGTGTGTAATAATCGTGACAACAGGCCTGGGTGGCGTCGGCCTCAACGGCATCTGCGGCGGCAGCAGCAACGGCGGCTGTCCCGTGTCCTCCTCCTCCTCCTCCCACGTGGTTGGCTCCTCCTCCTCCCATGGCGGCGGCGTGCACGTGCCCAGCTCGCTGACGTACGCCCGCGACGAGCTGACGCAGTCCTTCCACCGGCTGTCGGTGTGCGTGTACGGCAACAACCTGCACGGCAACAGCGAGGTCAACCTGCAGGTACGGGTAAGAGGGAAAAACACTGGGGGGGGTTGTATGGTTTTTTTACGTCTTCTTGGGAGCATTTCTGTCTGTCTGTCTGTACGTCCGTCCGTCCGTAAGGAAGCACACTTAACACTTTCTTTGCCCAGGAATATTCCGAATAAAGGTCCAGCAGATGAGGCAGGTTTTACTCTGAAAAGCCACGCCTTCCACTATACCCCCCAAAACAGGGAGACATAATTGTCCATTATTACGTCACACTGTCACATCTAAACGCTCTCTATAGCGTTTATATGCCAAACGAGGATGCTAGGTTAAGACGGAGAACACTGCCGTTTTGATCTCTAAATGGGTTAATTATAATCTAATGTAGGTAGCATTTTATGTATTCATAGCACTATAGTGTATATGCATAGTTTCATTATATATATTATTGCACTGCTAGGTTCTTAGCGTGTACGTATGGTCCTTGATGACTATATGTTTTCTATGTATTTGGTGTATTACCACCAGGTGTTGTTCTTTGCTTACTGTGAATTGGCTCTGGATTAAGAGCGTCTGCTTAAATGCCTAAATTGTAATCTCTCTCTGCAGGGATGCATGGCCGCTGTGCGGGGACTGGGGGCCCTGTGCTGATTAACCCATTCAGGACTGGGAAACCCCCTTTTTGTGTTTTTATAAGCATTGTGTTATACTTTTATTACATGGCTTTGGTTTGAATGCTTGATTCTGATTGGTCAATTTGCTTAATTCAGCGGTGAGTTATCTCATCATAACGGCCGCTCCGCTGTATAACAGACCGCTGCCTAATCAAACCCGCTGAGCACCAGCTGCGCCCCGCTTGATTTACTGCTGTTTCCAACATGACAGCCGTGTAAACACGCACACACACACACACACACACACACACTAGTGACACACAATGCCATTTACAGCTAAACATTGCTCTCAACAATGTTTTAGACAACATTTGAGCGAGAAATAGACGAAGCAGGACCCCGGAAAATGGATTCTATTTGATCAACTCACTTCCTTGTTTTTTTCCGACAGTGCTCCACCCCTGCAGCTGTGCCAGACGCAGCCAGCGCGAACTTATGGAATACTTTTTTTTGTTGCGTTTTGGGCCAATGTATTAGGTTTAGCCATGTAATAAGTGGGATAATATCTTGCTAGGTGGTCATTGTCGGGATATAAAACTCCCTGTCGGTGAATTATCTCCAGACAATGACCACCTAGCCAGATATTATCCCTTACATATTATTCTTTCAGAGCGAACGTTTTTAACTCAAATCGTTGCTTTCCGTGATAGGTCCCTGGAACAACATATTTTCAGATGTGGGGGGGGTGGGTCGGCGGCCAAATACAGATAATTCTGGGGGTCCTTGACATGAAAACGTTGAGCACCACTGACGTAGAAACATAGGTTTTTTTCTGAAAAACTTTTAGGATTTAGAAGACATTTTGATTTTTTTTTTTGAATCGGCCACAGTCCTAAATGGGGTTAATAATAATGTGTCTCTACTTGTCTGCAGGGATGCATGACGCTGTGCGGGGACTGTGCCCTGTGCTGTTTAATAATATTAATAGTGTGAAGTGACGGGGCGCACTATTCATCGTACATTCAATAAAAATAACACATAAATCCTTTAGACCCATTATTGACCTTTTTATACCGACCCTAAGGGTTTCCACCGACACATACTGACAAGGTATGCTCAGACACATATGACGTAACTTCTCCATTCATTGTCAATGTCATTTAGCGTTTGTGTTAACCCATTATGTTATGCTTTAGCTATTGAAAAATAGCAGATCTACAAGCTCATGGCGCGGCACCGAGTGCCGCACTACGAGCTTGTAGTTCTGCTATAATTGAAAAATCGTGAATTTTGTAGAATCGTCCTCGGGTCTAAATGGGTCAAGACAAGACTCTCTGTCTATAGCTGTGTATAGGATGGTGGCGCTAGCCCTCGATAACAACGTGTCTCTGCTCCGCGCAGGGATGCATGACGCTGTGCGGCGACTGGGCCCTGCTGCCGTCGGACTGCGTGCTGCCCGCCGACTCCTCGTCCTCCGTTGGCGGTGGCGAGCTGTCGGACCACTTCTTCCCCGAGCTCCAGGACAACAGCAGCGGCCACAACAGCGCCCCGCTGCAGTCCGACATCTCCGTCCCGTACGAGGAGCTGTGGCTGGACCACCTGCGAGGAGTCCGCGCCGGCGGCGGCGTCGCCAGGCAGCAGTCGTTGTCGTCGAGCGAGGGGAGCGGCGTCGGCAACAGCGGCGGAGGAGGAGGAGGAGGAGGAGGAGGAAGAGGGGCGGGGACAAACAACACCACGGCGTTGACGACGAGCGCCGCCCTGTCTTCTTACCCCGTCACGTCGTGCCCCGCCCCCTCCCTAATTGGTTCTCCCGTGACCAGCCCGGCGGTGGTGGATATGTGCCTGTCTCCGCCCCCGGTCCCGCCCAAGTCTGAAGCTGTGAGTTTATAGTTTATAGTTTATTCTATGCACACATGGCCATTTTGGAAAGAACTTGGGCCGCCTACTAGGGCATTCACTTTTAGTCCTTTTTTTACTGGTCGACTAGTTGCCTAGTTTACTCATCGACTAGTCGACTAGTTGTTTAAAACTCTTTCAGCACCACCTGGTGGTCACCAGTTTAGGCTTTGAGTGCCAATTCTCCCATTATAAAGAAAGAAATCATTTGTAATTCTATTATGCATGTAATGTGCATGTCATCACCTGTACACCAGATTAGAGGAATTTTCAAAATATGGATGAAAATAAACATTTTTATATTTTTTAAGAATATAAAAGTACCGTGGCATCCGGTACTTAATTGGCAATTAGACGTCTAGACGTTTATGGCTACCAAACAGTACCTATTATGTAAAAAGAATAAAAATAAAAAACGTATTTTTTTTAAATAGATATTTGTACATTTAAAAACTGTGTACATTGGTGACTATGACTATAATCAACCTGATCTTGAGGCCTACAAAAATAAAATAAAATAAATCCCTTTTCTGTTTAACTAGTCAACTAGTACCAACAAGGTGGATTTACTAGTCGACTAGTAAATGATGCTAATGAAGGCTCTGTTCCATTCTGGTCAAATAATTCTCTTGTCTCTGCGTCTCTCTCGCTCTCTCTGTATGTGTGTGCGTGCGCACACACATACATACAGAGCACACTTGGTCCAAATGTTTGGCTGCAGCGTAGATTCCCACGCGGTTTTAATATCAACATTATTCAAGTGAGATGTGTTGGTTTTATACATATTTAACAGCAATATTAGGCTAATATAATAATACTAATAATAACCACCACTATGTATAACACCTGAATTTACCCAAGGGATATATTATCATCTATCGATGCAGACAAACAGACTGACTTGCTGTGGATCTTCTGTTTTTGAAAAATCATGAAAATGTGTGCAAATCTTTCAATATATATTCTTTCACAGCAAACGTTTTATCTCGTATCTTTGCTTCCGGGGCGTCCCTGGAATAACAAATATTAAGATAGGGGTCCGTGGCCAAATACTGATCATTCTGGGGCTCCTTGACATGAAATACTTAAAACCCCTTTTGGTGTTTTAACTAAGCATTATGTTATACTTTAAGCTATTGAAAAATAGCAGATCTACTCTATAATGTTTGGGGTACTTGACATGAAATATTGGAGCACCACTGACATAGAAACATGAGTTTTTTCAGGATTTAGAATACTTTTTTTTTTTGTAATTTCGACGTCAGGCCTAAATGGGTTTTAAAAATGCACCTAATCAATGTTTTGTTTACCAGGTGAGGGAAGAGTGCCGCCTGTTGAACGCCCCGCCCATCCCGCCCAGGAGTTCCAAACAGGCGCCGGTCATCTCCAAGGCTCGGCAACAGGAGACGCGCTCTCCCAGTCCCACGCTGTCTTACTACTCCTCTGGACTCCACAACATGTAAGCCAACAAGAACACTGAAGAGCATGAGACAATATGATATATATTTTGTTTTTCATTAAAAGAGTTGGGAATAGAGCGTCACAGTCCCGCCCCCTTTCATGACGACGCCAGGCCCAGGAAATGATTCCCAATGCATTTTCCCCATAGACATTTCAAAAGGTATTTATTTAAAGACGGTTACGCTGCGGACAAAGCCAACTCGAGTCGTGACAACTCATGACAACAAACACAATATTTTGGACCAAACAAATAATTACAAAGAAGAAAAACAACAAAAAAAGTGTTGTAACTTGCCATTTTTTTCTTCTTTCTAATTATTAGTTCGGCCCAAAAAATGTGTTTGTTGTCATGATTTGTCACGACAAGAGTTGGCTTTGTCCGCGGCGTAAACGTCTTTAAATAAATACTTTTTGAAATGTCTATGAGGAAAATGAACGGAGAATAATTTCCTGGGCCCTGGTAGGGGGTGGGACTGCGACGCTCTATACACACCGTTTTTGGAAAGAACTTGGGGCCCCTTGCTCCTTACTTCCTTCACAGGTGTCGCCGATGATACTAATGAAGCCTCTGTTCCATTCTGGTCAAACGGAGTGCAGGGTGCTGCTATTGTGCATGTTGGCTCACTGTATACTGTATACCTTTATTGAAAGGATAAGCCCCTTGAGATGTCGCATCTCATTTTAGAGGGGGTCCGACTCCTCACTGGATACACTCTGCTACCCCAGTGGGTCTCAAAGTGTCCTTGAGTGGGTTCCAAACGGGTGTGTAACTCTGAGAGTGTACAAATGGAATTTGTAAAGAAAAATGTAATTCTGTTTTTATTAGGCATTTTGTATATGACATAACTTCAGAATATCATTGACAGATAATGAGTAATTAAGTAATATAAAACGGAAAAAATAATAGTGACGGGTAGTGTAAATGTTCCAAATACAATACATAATAAAAAGGTATATAAATGTGATAAACAAGAAAAACATAAAAACTGTTAAACAAAACAAAGACAACAGGACCAGACACTCTTGCTCTCAAACTTTCCCAACAAGTTGTTGTAAATCAACTTAATTACAGACATTTTTCTTTTTAAATGAAGAATAAAAGTAAAACACTGTTTTCTTTTTCCTTTCCAATTTTCGATTGTGTTATCGTGTAGGAGGGGTTAGCGTGCAGCCGTGCACATATTGAAATAGTCAATGAAGGGTTGCCAAGTCTGGTAAAAATATTTTCCAATTGCAAATTGTGCATAACATCTTTCATAAGTGTAGTGTGAGTCGGAACCTGTGCTTGCTTCCAGTTCAACAGTATCAGTCTGCGAGCCAGTAAGTAGAGTCACACATTTGACCATGTTATATTGGAAAGTAGACGGTTTGACCCCGGACCCCGGTCTTCCAACAATGTCTGACAGTGATTTAAATATACTTTGCCAAATATGATGTTAGTTTAGTGCAGTGCCAGAACATTATGAGCTAGAGTGGCCTGGCGACTGTCCACATCTGTCGCAGGCCGGATTCACATTTGGATACATTCTGTTGAGTTTTTCCTTTGACAAATGTAACCTATTATGTTTTTAATTGTAGAAGACCATGCCTGGCGCATACTGAAGAAGAGTATGTTTTAGACTAATGTTTTGAGGGTAAATTAAATTTGTTCAAAGGTCGGAAATAACCCATCAATATAAAGATCTTTGAATGAGTGAATACCATTTCTATGCCACACTTTAAACAATCAGTCAGAAAGGGATGGCGAAAAAGCATGGTTTAGCGACCAGTGGTGCGCGCACAGAACCCCGGGTGCCAACCGAAATGCCTTAGTATTGAGAGCCACATTTTGAGAGAATGTGAGACTGTGGAATTCTTTGACAACTTAGTATATTTAGAGGCCACTGGGGAAAAGATTAAAGCTGACAACGATGTATCTGATGATCATGTTTTAATGGGGGGAGCAAATCATGGCACTACCTCTTTACCCCATTTTGGGGCGGGAACCCCTTTTGGTGTTTTAAGCATTATGTTATGTAAATGTCTTTGTTGCATGGGAAAATATGATACAATGCTTTAAATATGTTTTTTATTTGTTTTTCATTAAAAGTGTTGGGAATACACGCCGTTCTTTTTTTGGAAAGAACTTGGGGCCCCTTGCTCCTTACTTCCTTCACAGGTGTCACCGATGATACTAATGAAGGCTCTGTTCCATTCTGTTTTCTCCGCGCGTATAGCGGAGGCTGCGAATCGACGACGGCGGCGGAGGCTCCGGAAGCGACGACGACTGCGGAGGAGGAGGAGGAGGAGCATCAGCCGAGTGGCGTGTGCTACCCCTGCAGCGGCTGGACTAAAAGCGCTAGCACTACTAGCGACGAGGCCAACGGCGGCAACGGCAGCGTCGGCGTCGTGTCCCCCGGGACAAGCCTGCCGTCGCCATATTCGGACGCAATGTCCTCCCGCCTGTCCTGGCCCAACAACTTCAGCGGAGGAGGGGAGTCCCGCTACGGCGCCGACGACTTCGCGCCGACGAGCGCGTCAAGCTGTAGCCGGAGTTACTACAGCTACCCGCGCAAGCGCTCGCCCAGCACGCCGAAGGCATGGATTTAAACACCATTTTGACCTGAGATCAGATTCTAAAATTTGTCTTCTACATCCTGACGGTTTTCTGAAAAAGCTATGTTTCTGTGTCGGTCGTTCTTCGATTTAAAAAAAAATAGCGGATCTACAAGCACACAAACGCGTTGCAGCGTGTGACGTGTTGTGAGCTTGTAGATTGGCTATTTTCGGTCCGTATATCTAAGAGGAAAGCGTGTTTGAAGTGATCAAACTATAGCAATAGAATCCAAGTTTAGAAGCATCTCCCATAAACACGAATGGTCTCAGAAATGTCCAGAAAAGCAAAGAGGCTAATGCCTCAAATCTGTGATTTTTTCCCCAGGGGAATGTGGAACAGCAGCAACAATAGGTTTTGGAATAATTATTCCTAAACGTCATCATTACATTTTCAGTCATTATATTATCCCCTTTTGGTGGTTACATACATTATGTTATAATTTATGTTCCTTTTTTTTATTTCGACTTCAGGCCTGAATGGGTTAATATATTGGGTTAATATATTTTTGCTTCATTGGCAGCGGTGGCCGAACGGTTTGCGGAGCGGTCTTGATATCGGAAGGTCACTAGTTCGTATCCCCGGACCGGCACGTTAAAATTACCACCGCTGAAGTGCCCTTGGACAAGGCATTGAACCCCTACCATGAAATGTTCTATGAGCAGGGCCTGGCTGTAAACAAGTTCTTGAGCTTAGTCCAGTTAACCTGGGTAAACATAGTACCTTTCCTTACCTTTCCTTTTTCCTTTCCATTGTGAAGGCCTGCAGCACCACCACGTCCAGCATGTTCGACTTCGACGGGAGAGAGCGCTCGACGGCGCTCGGCTTCGTCGGAGGAGGCGGTGTCGGCGTCCACTTCCGAGCGCAGAGAGCGTCCTCGGGCCAGTTCTGCGTCACGTCTTCGAGCTACACGTCCTCGTCGGACGCGTACGGCCACATGAGCAACAAGCCCATGGACGAGCGGAGCGCCAAGCAGAGCGTGTCCTGTCCCATCCTGCCGCCACGGACGCCCAAGTCGAACGCGACGACGGATTCTCTGGCTCGCGACACAGAGCGAGGAGGAGGAGGAGGAGGCGGGACTACTACTCCTCCTCCTCCTCCCAAGGAGCGGCCGCTCAGCCAACACGAGCAGGGCACCACCAGGAACGTCTACTCCGCCTCGTACTCGCCCAACTACCTGTGCGTTACGCCGACGACGCCGACGCCACCCGCGCCGTGGCGGCCACCGGCGGAGCTGAGCGGCCTCTCCATCGAGGAGGTGTCGCGGTCGCTGCGCTTCATCGGGCTGCCCGACGACGTGGCGGGCCTCTTCGCGTCGGAGAAGATCGACGGGAAGCTCCTGCTGGAGCTCAGCGACGAGATCCTGAGCGAGGACTTCCGGCTGAGCAGGCTGCAGGCCAAGAAGCTCCTGCAGTTCATCGACGGCTGGAGACCTAAGATATAAAGTCCCCCGCCCCGCGTCGGATGTTATATCGACCGATAATCGATCCCCCCCGATGAAGTTCCTCATCGAGACCATGCGATGGAGGCAATGTCGTAATTTCCTACATACTGCCTATATTACCGGGAAACACGGATGTGGAATGACTGCCGCCGAAGCGAAACCAAGGTCGAGCGGGTACAGGGTTTTAGTTTCCGACACACCAAAGGTCCGACAGTCATTAGACCGACGACCTACCCAAAACCCTAACCTAACATATGCATGTGCATACTTAGTTTAGACTAGTCATTGGTTAGACATGGGTTAATGTTAGGTTTAGGGTGAGGGTTTGAGAGAGGTTGTAGTTGTAGGACTAATGACTGGTCTAACCAATGACTAGACTAGTCTAAACCAAAAACTGTCTAAACTAAAGTACTGCACCCAACCTAACCGCAAGGACGACGCACTCGGGAGCATGGCGAACCTTTGGTGTGTCGGATAAAGCGTGCTCACCCCGTGAGTCATTGGTTAGCTGCCCCGTGGGAGGTTAGGTTTTTAGGGTGAGGGTTTGAGATAGGTTGTAGTTGTATAGGACTAATGACTGGTCTAACCAATGACTAGTCTACTCTAAACCAAAAACTAAGTCTAAACTAAGAAGTACTGCACCCCCATGACACTGCGCTTATACAACAACTTCAGGCCGGTTAAGACTGAGGTTAGAGTTAGATTTAGGGTCAGTAATAGGGTTTAGTAGTCGGACCAACGCTACCGACAATGGCCGACAACAACAACATCATGTAAGGAGATGTCCATACTGACTCCATTGCATGGTCTTTATAAGGGCTGATGACGGAGATTTATAATCGTCTGGCAGCATCCGAAACCGGCCATAAAAAGTACAATAGAAGACACTACAAAGATATTGCATTTATTGAAAAGCCCGGGAAAAAAACGAAAAAAAAAAACTGACAACCTTTCAAAAAAAACCACAACGCTATGCACACACGTGGTTGTCGCACAGGGCTATTTTTTTGTTTTTTTGTTTTGTATACTAAGATGAATATGAAAAAAAGAGCTTTTGTTACCAGGTCCTGGAGGTGGGTTTGGTTCTCAGCCCACTTGATAAGTCAGTGACTGTTATTTCATAACTGAATGGAATCATTTGGCACTTTTTTTCCCTCCTACCGACATTCTCGTGTTATTTTGATTATTTCCCATCATGCTCTCCGGTGTCGCCCGCATGTATAGAAGTGCTGTGGGCGTCGCCACTCCCGTCGTTTATTATTTAAGCCAATGGGAACTAAGCCAGTTGGCGAACAACGCAGCTATCATCATTATGACCCTTGACCCCTGGGGTCACTGCTGCTGCTGGAACTTACCTGGTCAGCTCGAAGACGAGGGCATTGTGTGTGTGTGTGTGTGTGTGGCTTTGTTCTTAAAGGAGAATACCACCCCGTTTTAGGCATTTCAACGGCAATACCACCCAGTTTTAGACATTTCAACAGGAAAACTGGACCATTGTTTTGCCTCAGATTGTGGCATCCAGCACCATCTTAACCCATTTAGTCCTGACGTCGAAATAAAAAAACGATTTTTCAAAAATAGCAGACCTACAAGCTCGTAGCGCGCCACTCGCTGGCGCGCTACGAGCTTGTGACGGTGAGCTTGTGAGCTCGAGTGACGGTATCGAGGCCTGCCGAAATACATTTCAGTCGACTAAATCAACTGTAGATTTAGACGACTATAATCGTATGGTATTTAGTCGACTAAAACACTGAGACTAACACTAAGACATTCCAGGTACTACAATCACATGTTGCTGTCAAAATGAACACTGGTCGATTGGCCCAGTGGGTGGAAGTGGCTAGTGGTGAATAATTCTGCGGCATTCAATTGTCGAAACGTGGTGGTATTCTCCTTTTCTAAAGGGCGACCCAGTGACGCTCACACATCCACTTAACTATGTACAGTTGCCAAGCCAGTGTGTGTGTGTGTGTGTCTCGTTTTTTATTTGATGCCTTGTGTCAATTTCTATAGAGGGGAGTCCTTGTTACTTTATCCCAGTGTCTCCTCAAAAAAATACTTTTATTTATGAAAAAAAAAATAATAATAACTTGAGGCCTTTTTAACCAACTAAAATATTTCTGTATCCAACACTAATATGCATTATAACCACGTGACTAAAAATTATACAGACCACAACACTATCACACATCGACGTCACGCATTATGCACTTTGGCCATTTTGTCATCCATCCACCCATCCATCCATTCATCCATCCATCTATTCATCCATCCACCCACCCACCCACCCATTCATCCAGCCATTCGCTGTGGTCCATGATTAAAGGACCACTTCACCACTTTTCAACCTGTCTTCATATAATTTGTCCTCACTAATAATTTGTCCTCACTAACTAAAACAACACAATTTCTTTCCTACCCAGTCTGTGTCTCATATAGGAGGGCTGTTGGCAGCTCAGAAACCACCAGTCCACTGTCCACCAGTGACATCGTCGATGTCGGAATCCAAGCTAATAGAAACTGAGGGGTTTCTGTTCCTGGAAAATTGTGGAAAATAGCGTTCTCACGGTAATAAAAATCTAAATATTTCAAAAAATTATAATAATAATAATCTTGTTTGCCTAATGATGATGTCACTGGTGGCCATTTTTCTGAACTGCCCACAGCCCTCTTATGAGACACAGACAGAGTAGGGGAAAAAAGTGTTATTTTATCATGAACATTCTCGAGGATCAATTATATGAAGATAGGTTGAAAGGTGGTGAAGTGGTGCATTATGGCTGATTATAACACGATACGAGCCTGGTACGACGATAGAAGACATTAGCGAAGAACCTGAATGCACTACATATACTTTTGCAAGGGTGAAAGGTACTTATCTTTTTCTTGGGTTTTTTTTCATGTATCAAGTGTCCTAAGAAGTAGTAAAAGAATAATAATAATAAAATAAAACCTTTTTATGCCTTAACCAACTGACCTTAAAACTATTTAAAATGAAGGCGATGTTTCACTTTGGTAGAACATGTTCACGAGGTGTGAGTGACCACACTAAAGGCTCATACATACTCCAGTTTTGTAGTTTTTAAAGGGTTGGAAAACTACACTATTACGTCAGTCGCGGACACAGACCCATCTCTCTGGTTTTACTATCGGACAAGTCTTTTCACTCTGGAGCCATCACCCCGTTCACTGATTGGTCTAGAAGTTGGGTAAACCACAGGGAGGCGGGGTCAATCCTTAAGGACATCACCGCGAGTATGATGGCCTCAACTCTTATCACCGTTTTAGGTGATAAGCTATCACCTAAAACGGTGATAACCTATCACCAAAAACTGGAGTATGTATGAGCCTCAATGGGGGATTCACACTATGGTCCCTGGTGCGCATTCGGGACCGCTTGGCAGATGTGGTAGTGTGAATTCTGCGTACCGTTCCCCGGGAGCGGATCACCCAACCGTATACCCGGGATCCATTGAAGTGAACTCTGGTACGGATCGATGCAATTATGTGAAAGCATTGAATACAGTTGAATGAAGTGTACTCTGGTACAGATCGATGCAATGTGAAAGCATTGAATACTGTTGAATGAAGTGTACTCTGGTACGGATCGATGCAATGTGAAAGCATTGAACACAGTTGAATGAAGTGTACTCGGTGCATGGAAGAATCAAGGCCAATGTGAATCATGGCCAGCGGGGACCAGGCAATTGTTTTACTTCAAGGAGCATTCAGTGATGTCGGGCGTGTCAGCGTCAGGGAATGTTCCCTTTTTAATCAATGAAGGGTGGCTCCACTGCCCGCGTTGCGTTGCGTGACTCCATTCAAATTGCCCCGGTTCGCTTTTTTGACGCACGCGACGGAGACGCAACTCGGCCGGTGGAGCCCCGCCGTTATATGGTTAGCGCACTCTATAATAGGGAGGGATCACAACAAAAGAAGTGAAATCACTGAATATACCTTTAAAGTAAAATTATAGCAATACTGCAACGTAGAATTACTCCTTTACAAGTAAAAGTCTGGAATTCAAAATGTACTAGTCGCTTCTGCGACATTTTTTTCCAGTTTGTCACTCACTGCCTCATCAGATGTACACTAGGGCTGTCACCTTACACATTTAAGTTTAATTTAAGATTAATTGTGACACAAATAATTGCGATTAACGATTTAATAGAGCACCGAAGTCTGACGTCACTTTCAGTAGAGGGCGTCAGTCCCCAGGTTCATGTATTTGTTTAGTTGCATTGAAATCCCCATTGAGGCGATTTTAGATCGCCTCATATAACAACTGTGTTTGAAAAATAAACATGTCACCCCGGCCGCTTCACTCATATGGATATGAAGAATCAACTGACTGAGAGAAAACGCTAATGTTACTGCTGCTGAATTAGTTAGATTTTCGCTAGAAACAGACCATGTATCATATATGAGTGACTGACTGTTGCAAACGATACAGAGACACCTCCCTAACAATAACGCCGAGACAGCTTGTTTATTTTTGGACCACAACGCTTATAGTAGACGATATTAAGATCACCCCATGTTATTCTCCATAGAGAAATTACTTCCGCGAACCAGGGGAATCGTCGGGATGAGCCAGTTATGTCAGGACTTCGGTGCTCTATGGTGTTGTTTTTTTAACTTTGGAGCGATTTAACAATTTTTCCTTTTTTGCCTTTTAGACTTAATCACAAATTGCACAGGACTGATAAGACAAATATAAGCATGAACATGATACAAAGAAATCCCTGACACAATTAATAATTCTTTCTTTACAAAAAAATTATAAAATAGCGGTATAAACTAGTTTACAATTTTGTGACGTGTTGTAAGCTTGTACATCAACTATTTCCTGCTATTTTTGAAAGAAATGTTTGAAGATGTATATGGACATTTTTCAACATGAAAATGATTGACGATTATGCAAAAGTGTATTGCAATTATCTCAAATTATTGCGATGATGCGATAATTGTGACAGGCCTATAGCGTATACATGCAGATTATGCCAAACGGTTGGAACTGGATGGTCCCCGTGTTTGGTGGTTCCTGGATTCTATGCTAAGTAATATTCTACCAGGGTGAAATAATTGCTGCTTTGTTTCTTCCTACCAGACGTACTATTTTCTATGGCCTCGATTCAGAGCTGACCGACACTAATGCAACTGATCGGCTCAGATATATAAACTATGCACAAGTAGTTTAAAAAAAATAAACATTCTTCCTAGTTTTCTTCATTGGTTAAATGTTGTCTCTGCGGGGTGGAAATCTCGCAATGTCCAGAACTGTGACTTTTCAGGATTCACATTCATGAACAAGCTCGAGATGGTGGATGTGGTGCTTTTGAAGCTTTTGTGGGACGGGAAAATCGTATCGAACGTTAACAAAATATGCTTTGGTCTGAGAGGCTGAATCTCGTCAAATGGTGGTCCGTGTGGCTCAAATGCTGAATCGATAATGGGCTTTGTTGTGATATGAAAAGGGTTGAAAACCCACTGCTTTAAAGAGAAAATAAACTCTGTCTAGGATGGTTTCTCAGTCACGGTACATTGCTGTGTTGACCACAGTGTGATAATGCCGTGTAATTGTGCAGCTGTTTTTGTCTTTCTGTACCCACCCCCCCCCCCCCCCCAACCCACCTGTTGCGCTGTTTCTCCAGCAGTAAACATCTTGGCCAGTGGTTCTCAAAGTGGGGTATGGGACCCCGCAAAAAAATATAATCATTTTACACTTCAAACCTGGATTATTTTTATTTTTTAATTTTATTGTTATTTTTTACACCACTGAGCCTGCCTGCTTGCTCTGTCAGATGTAAAAGTCAAAACGTATTTATTTAAAAACCTTTAAGCCTCGGACAAAGCCAACAGCCGAGTTAACAAATCATGACAATAAATTACAAATATAATTAGAAGAAAATGAAGGGGAAAAAATCTATCTGTGCTCGGACGGACCCAGTGAGGGACCCAGCCAGCCAGGGGGACACACATTGCTGGGCAATGGAGTGGCTGCACCACTCAAAAAGAACAGGGTACAACCCTTTTTTTTTTTTTTTTACAGTTTTTCTTCTTTATAATTATATATATTTTTAAATACATAATAAGTAGTAGGTCTTTGAAGTGAACATGTTTGACAACCCACTGGCCAAGGCCACCTGGTAGGCTAATCAGATTTATTTTGGTAATGATGACCTATGACATTCAGGGAAAAGGCCAAATAACTCAAGGCACCCGTATTGTGGAGAACTGGTTCCTAGTGATGTGAACATTAGCGTTTGACTTGCAACGATTATGACGGGTTTAACCTGCAGCATAGCACTCAATATCGCTAGGTGGGTATTGCTTTGTTGCTTGTACGCTGATCCACAGTCTGAATCGAGGCCTACGTGAATTATTGCAACTTTATGCAAAAAGAGGGATACGATGCAAAGTGTCACTGGGTTGACAGTACAATAACAAACAGTTATGGTATTGGTACATGTCAGTATTATAGAAGAAAACAAAAAAAAAACTGGCAACTTATGAGTGGTCATCTGTTTTATAATTAACTCGTCCTTCTGTTCCTTCCTTTTTCTTTGGTTGTACATTCTATTAAAATGGATTTATTGATGTCTGGGTGTTTTGTCTATATAATTAGATCACGTTAATGTCCATGTGGGGCCAGGCAACGAATGAACAAGGGATCCTTTTGAGATTTTTTTTTCTTCTGTGCATCTGAAGTTTTACCCTAACGTTGGATACAAACGTCTGAACACATGTACAAAGCATTAACACTAGAGCAGTGGTTCCCAAACCTTTTTCATGTCAAGGACACCCAAATTGACACTAATTAGCCTGCGGACCCCCATGTGAAAAGCTATGCCAGAGACCCCAATAATAGAATAATTTTACGGCTCTAGCAGTGATTCTCAACCCGTTTAATTTCAAGGACTCAGAGAGTATACAAATGGATCATTTGTACACTCTGAGTTTCAGACCCATAAGGGTCCATTGGGTTCCTAACTATCATTTAGCCGGGGACCCCCTGGAACTCCCTCACGGACCCCTGGGGATCCCCAGACCCCAATTTGGGAACCACTGCATGTGTCTGTGAGATCTTTTTGACCCATTTTGAGATTTTGAGGTTGATTATCTTTGCCCATGAAGCTCTCAGAAGGTTCCCCTTCCATGACGTTTCCTAAATATTCGATTCAAATCATATGTTTTTCTTTCTTTCTTTTTCCATCTGAAACATTTTCTAAACATGAATTTAGGCATACTTGTATACCATCTCTGCCTGTTCGTTTTCGGTCAAACTGACCCCTGGCCTTTCTCCCCCATGGGAGTGAACTTCACACCTCCAGACAGCCCCTGGGGAGGAGAAGGTGTCAAAGTGTCTTGTAGCTCCAACGGGATACAGTAGCGGAGTAGCAAATATAACATTGCAGTGGAAATGTTTTTGACCTGAAGTCAGTTTGTGTGGCACATGGTGGTACCTGGCCTTGCTAGTGAGTGTTGTATGTTTGGGACACACTTTTATTTTATATCCAAAAGGAACAACGCTTGACAATATGAAAAAGTAAACAATAAGCGAACAGGACAGAGTTCAAGGAATTGCATAACCGTTTGACATACGGTAGTTTCTATGTTGCCAACGTTTAGCATTGATGTCCCAAATCAGACATAGCTTTCTCCCTGCTACTGACTGACAGCTTTCTTAGCCACTTATACTTAACCAAATGGACCTCGGATGCAAAAGTACTCCTGTCTGCTGCTCTCGTTTCCTTCTACACCAAATCTCTTCGCTGGAAATAGTCAATCTAGAAATTCCTGGCAAATGTTATGTCCCCCTCCAACCCCAGATTAAGTGTAATGGTCTCTGTTGGGTGTAAATCTCATAAGTCCATGGGCTAGAGGACTATTTCTGAGATATCGGTACCACTAAAATGGACATAGGTTGCATTATGATTTTTGCATTGCTACATGTCTGTAGTTTATGAAATGATATGATAGCAATCTTAAAATGGCAGCTGATTGCTTGTTTTCCGTTTTTTTATACCGGGTATCTGATGAAAGCAATTGGTACATGGTGAATGGCATAACTAATGGGCCGATGTGGATGATTCTGCTATCAAAGTGTATGTTTTCTGGGGGTGCTGAGTTGATTTCTGAGATGACTGAAGCAATTCAAGTTCGGTCAAAGGTCGAAGGTCAATGCCACGGTCATTTTCAATCCAAAATGTTAACGGAACTGGCATATCTTGGCCTTCATTTTTATGTTGACCTTGATCTCAATAATACGTAACAAATAAAATAAAGATTTGTAGCGAATACACAACAAATAAGCTCAATAGTTTTCGTTTTTTATTATCAAGATAATGAAATATTACATCAGTCTCATTTACTTCCAAATACTGTATTTTGCCGTCTGTACTCCCCTTGCCTTTTCAGTCATGTCCTTATTTTAAGGCAAAGATTAGCCCAGGTCATAAACCGGAAATTAGCAAATGGCTATAACCTTTGATCTCTTCATAATTCACCCGAAATGTAACCCCAAGCTAATCAGATGATAATAATTTCAGAGACCTTTCTGAATTCATATAACTAAATATTCTGTGGGTCTTGAAAGATTAAAGTAAAAAATGCTGGCAGTGTGTGCAGACTCATTCAAAGAGCACCTACGGGTTGCTGCAATTTGAAACTGGCCCCTGTAAAAAAACAGTTAAAGTCCCCTTCCCACCACCATTTCCCCATACTGTGCACTACACTGTACATCATTATCAGACTTAATTTTGTCCTCGAACTTCTTGTTTATGTGCCAACATGACTGGATATACAGGTTTTGTAGCAGTTGTAGAAATATTAGACCTAAATTGTCTAATGTTAAAGCTCTTCTAATCATGCAAAGCATACTTTTCTTAAAAGCAAACCTTTTTTAATATATTTTGGGGGAAAATAGCCAATTTAACACAGAGATGCCCACTATTCCTTGGTGCCCAGTCTGCCCACCTATCCTCTTACCGTACTGTAACTAAACTGTGCCCATGATATGACTAATTAAATATGTCTAGCGGCAGATAGATTTATTTCATCTTTCTATAGAACAAATATAATGTTCCCAGCTAGGAGGTCAGGGCCAGGCTTTTACACTTAGCAAACTGGAACTGAGTTGAGTCTGTAGGCCTACTTGAGTATTTCCAATTTCCAATACTTTTACATCTACTCCACTATATCTCGGATCCAAATATTGTACTTTTACTCCACTACATTTATTTGAAAACTTTAGTTTCTAGTTACTTTGTAGATTCAGATTATTATAACAACACATACAGTAACCACTTCAGTCTTCAACACTAGGCTATATAACAAGCTCGGAATGTGACGCATTGTGAGCTTGTAGATCGGCTATTTTCAAAGGATGTTTATATACATTTTACATCTTGAAATGGGACATTCTTCACAATGACTAGCCTACTTTTACTTTTGGAACTTTAAGTATAGCCTACATGTTGAATTCCGGACTTATACTTGTAACAGAGTAGTTCTACATTGCAGTATTGATATTTTTACTTAAAAAACCATTTGAGTAGTTTTTTCACCACTGTAGATTGAATAATGTTCCCTGGCTGGAATTTTAGATGCTGGGGTTCTCAAATGGTTGTGTAGTGTACACATTCTGAGTTGTTGTCCAGCAGGTGGCAGTAAAGGGTTAACAGCTACAGTTGCTCAGTGAGGAAATGAAATGAAATGAAATCTGCATGGTGAAACGAAAGTTAACAGATAAAAGTTTGGTGGCATGCAGCGACGCTCTCTAGTCTAATACTCTCTACAAAACCTTTCTACAAGACGTTATACACAAAGTCTCTACAGAACCTTTCAACAAGACATTTTACACAAATACTGACAAAAGCATTGGTGAGTAGGCTACTACACTACGTTTACTTAATGATTTATCCTTCACAAGGAAACCTGCCTCTCAGTTAGCCCCATATGTGCCCTCTTTCTACGCTCATTCTCCAAGCTACAGAATGAGCGTAGTGCTGAGGGAACATACTGGGGCTACCTCTCAGTCAGTCTGTCTATTCCTCACGTATGACTATCATAGCGTTTTTCACTTACCCTAAATGTGTGTGTGTGTGTGTGTGTGTGTGTGTGTGTGTGTGTGTGTGTGTGTTTTAGGCCGCATCCAGCTATCTAAATAGGTGACGGGTAGTCTGTGTGGTTAAATATCAACTTGAACAGGTGTCAGATCTGTACAGTCTGTAATCCTTCTAAAAGTCAGGTAGTGATTATTCTTTTGCTATTTTCTTGTAGTGTCTTAATGTTGATCTTGCCTCCTTTTAATTTGTTCTTAATCTTGTGTTTAATCTGGTTTAATATTATGAATGTTATTTTTATTTTGTTCTCTATTTTATGTAAAGCGCTTTGGGCTGCATAACCTGCATTTGATAAAAGTGCATACAAAAAATAAGAATCTTCTTTGGCCTATTGATAATCACCTGTCAGGAGAAGTGATTATTTCCTCTCCCTGTGGACTGCTGTTTTAAAAAACAGTGATCTGCATTGTTGAGGGTCAGGACATTCCACACTTGGGTGGCAGTGCTGTAGAAGGAGAATTTACCCATGTTTGTTTTTATAAGATGACGTTCTAGGGCACGGTAGTATTGTGGATTTGGGTGTTTTTAGGTAATTAGTCAGATACTCAGATATCTGTGAGAAGTAGCATCCAAAAATAAAATATGTTTTCCCTTTTGCCAATTGGGAGTACTGTATATGTTTGCAAAGTTTTACATGGATCAGTCCTGTGGTGCCAGAGATTACCTGTTCAAAGACAGACACACAAATGATAATCTCCGGCCTGGTAGAGATACAGTGTGAGAAGTAACATCCAAAACTAAAATTGTTTCACTTTTTTTTGCAGTGTGTAGAAATGGCGTGTGCCAGCAGTCTCCTGTCTGAAGAGCAGTTCCTGTGTTCTATCTGTCTGGATGTGTTCACTGATCCAATCACCACTCCATGTGGACACAACTACTGCAACACCTGCATCACACATTACTGGGACACTCGTGATGTGTGTCAGTGTCCTCTGTGTAACAAAACCTTCTGTAATAGACTAGAATTCTCTGTTAATAAAGTCCTCTCTGAGATGGCCGATCAGTTCAGGAAGTCAAAGCGGCAGAGACAAACTTCCAGCACAAACCCAGAACCTGCTGAACCAGATGAAGTCTCCTGTGACGTCTGTACTGAGACCAAAGCCAAAGCCCTGAAGTCCTGCCTGGTGTGTCTGACCTCCTACTGTGACACTCACCTGGAGCCTCACCTGAGACTCGCAGGGTTAAAACGACACAAGCTAATCGAACCTGTGAAGAACCTGGAAGACATTCTGTGCAAGAAACATGACAGACCTCTGGAGCTGTTCTGTAAGACTGACCTCATGTGCATCTGTCAGTTCTGCACTGAGTCAGAACACAAGTTACATAGAACTGTATCTCTGAAAGAGGCATATGAAGGAAAGAAGGCTGAGCTGGGAAAGACAGAGGCTGAAGTTCAGCAGATGATCCAGGAGAGACAAGTGAAGATTCAGGAGGTCAGACACTCAGTGGAGCTCAGTAAGAAAGATGCCGATACAGTCATAGCTGTCAGTGTGCCGCTCTTCACTGCTCTGATCAGCTGCATTGAGAGAAGCCAGGCTGAGCTCATTGATGTGATTGAAGAAAAGCAGAAAACAACAGAGAAACAGGCTGAAGACTTCATCAAAGAGCTGCAACAAGAAATCACAGAGTTAGAGAAGAGAAGCTCTGAGCTGAAGCAGCTCTTACACGCTGAAGACCACCTCCACCTCCTCCAGAACTTCACATCCAACACTCCTCCACCTACCAAGGACTGGACAAAGGTCAATGTCCATCAGTCTTCACATGTGGGGACACTGAGGACAGCTGTGGCTCAGCTGGAGAAGACACTCAGTCAAGAGATGGAGAAGAACCTGCATGATGCTGAGCTGAGGAGGATCCAGCAATATGAGGTGGATCTAACTCTGGATGCTGATACAGCAAACCCTTATCTTATTCTGTCTGAGGATGGAAAGCAAGTGAGTCTTGGAAATGTAAAGAAGAATCTCCCTGACAACCCAGAGAGATTCTGTACATGTGTCGATGTCTTAGGAAAACAAAGCAACTCCTCAGGAAGGTTTTACTATGAGGTTCAGGTTGGAGGGAAGACTGACTGGGATGTAGGAGTGGCCAGAGAGTCCATCAACAGGAAGGGAGACGACACACTGAGTCCCACCAATGGTTACTGGACTATAAGGTTGAAGAAGGGAAATGAGTACAGTGCTTCTGCTGGCCGTCTTGTCCTCCTCCCTGTAAGAGAGGAGCTCCAGAAAGTAGGAGTGTTTGTGGATTATGAGGAGGGTCTGGTCTCCTTTTATGATGTGGAGACCAGAGTTCATCTTTACTCTTTCACTGGCTGCACCTTCACGGAGAGACTCTATCCATACTTCAGTCCACATCTTAATGAGAACGGTAAAAACTCTGCTCCTCTGATCATATCTCCTGTCAATCACACAGATTAGACTAATCCGCACCAAAAGGTTGTTTTTCTTTCAATTTCAATTTGTATTCCTGTTTTCCTTTTAGGCTTCGTAATCACAAATTGCACAGGGCAGATTTGACGAATAACTTAAATATACAAAGCGATCACTAACACGTCACAACGTGTTGTAAGCTTGTAGATCTGCTGTTTCTGCTATTTTTGTAAAAAGTTTTTTTCAACATGGAAACGATTGACGATTATGCAAAACATAATTGCGATTATCTAAAATAATTATGATTAGGCGATGTAATAATTGTGACAGGCCTAGCAATGCTACGCTTTGTGAGCTTGTTGATCTGCATTTTTTGGTGAAGAGATTGTTTTGTATGGGGGGATGGGTCTGTTTTACGTATAGTGGGTATAAACTGTGATTTGGGTGTTCTCTAGGTTACAATATGTCACATTGATGACCTTGACCTTGATATAATACTGTATATGTTGGTGTTCATTTTATGTGGAATTATGACAACATGTTTTGAATGTACTGTATGGGATTTGCTGGTGAGGAAGATTCTGATGTTTGAATGTAACAATGAAAAATACTATATTGTTATTGGGTTGATTTACACTAAATGTTCATGGGGAAATTATCCAGTGTGTGCAGACTGTTTTTCTTTCCAACACATGGTATTTTACTGTTTGTATGTACAGTACATGTTTAATGTATTATTTATTATATATTAACTGTCGTGCAGAGACATGGCGTCCCAGACAGTGTATTCCTAGAACTTGAAATGTCCTTTATTGTAACACTTGGGTCATTTAAACATCTGCCTCACACTGTGACAGACAATAGCCTACATGCAGAGACCTTTGGAACAGTGGACCGTCTGAATTATGGGTGGGCCCTGGGGTGGGTCCACTTTTTGGACTTTAGAGCTACTTTCAAAATGACCAGCTTAACAAGATCTAGCCACCCAAAAATATAATAATGCCATTGCTGAAAATAGTTTAAATATGGAATAGCGGGGCTGGCGTTACATATTATATAAGACAAATGCCCTTGGAATGGGAAGGGGGACAAATGGAATAAGATTTGTTTTGTATTTAATTTGTAATGCTACCGACGTTTGAGCACAGCAACATTCTTGAAAACAAAATATTGCATTGTGGGTTTGAGCTGACGGGCCCTTTTTGATGTCAATCAATCAAGTCACCTTAATTCAAGTGCTAGATGCCATAAATAGTTTTTTTTTTTAAATCAGGTAATGATCACAGGTGATCTACCTGCACAGGCTTTGTGATCTACTGGTAGATCGCAATCTACTTTTTGGCACCCCTGAAGTAGGGTGTCAAGAGGGTTTCTGCCCAACAGCCTATAGCTGTCAGTCAGTCACTAGCAGCTATAGGGAGAAAAAGAGTAGCCTATAGTTGTGGGACCAAGTGGTTAAGGTCAGACCAGGGGTCAAATGGGCGTAGTTTGAACTTGACCCCAGGAGGGAAGAATGTTTCTTCACACACACTCACACGCACTACAGCCGTACAGCGAGTCATCATGTCATGATAAGAGCGATGATTACAAACTACAGTCAGAACTTCACTTCAGTGTCTTGCCCAAGGTCAGGACACTTCGAGTCTTCGACATGTGGACAGGAGGAGCCGGGACTCTAAGTGCCGACCCAGGGATCATTGGACGACCTGCTATACTTCCTGAGCCGGCTGGTTGAACTATAGCCAGACCTGTTCCTAAATATCATTATCAGGTCATTATCCGTATCGAATTGATAGAGCAGCTCTGAATAGGCTATAGACTTACTTAAGGCCCTCCTCCCACAGGCCACAACTGATTGGAATGCCCAGCTCTTGCGCCCACGCAGAGATGACCTAATGTATTAGTCAGGCCCGTGCCACGGGGGGACAAAGGGGGGTGTTTGCCCCCCTAAATCAACCTCTTTGCTCCATTAGATCAAAAGTGATTTTTTTTAGTTACAGACAAAACAATGGTACATTTCCAGGCATTCATTTAAATTCCATTGCTTGAAAGGAAGGAAGTAAGGATGCATCTTAATACAGGATGCAGCAGCATCTTAATGATCTCCCATCTAGAACTGCAACATTCCTCACCTATAGGCCATCCTTGGGTTGGGGAGGGGTGCTAATGTCATTGTTGCAGTGGTCAGGGTGCTTAAGTGGGCAGCTTAGCTACTGTAACTATAGCCTATTTATTTGTTTGTAAAAATGTCAATAATAAAATGTAATTTTACTTTGTGTTCTGGATTGGTTTTATATTTGGCAATTTTGGCAGTGCCATTGATTGATAAATTGCAGCATTTGATGTGTGTAGTTCTTTATCTAGCCTCTTCATTTTTTATCTCAAAGTGCACCAGATTGAAGCATTTTCACTGGGGAAAAAAAAGATCTGGAGCCTGATATTAGTTCATCATTATTTCAAGTGTTACCAATTATTTTAAGCCTATAGAATCAAGCCTTCCAGGATCCTCTAATGACCATAAAAACCTTTTATTCTGTGAATAAATGAAAATGAAAAACGCTAAACAAAGAGCTTTTTTTTATCATAATAATTCAATATGCAATCTTGTTGTTTGTTTTCTCACAGAATCAGAGGTGTTATGGTCATGACTCACTCAGGATCCTGCATGGATTGATTCTAGACATTTATATAAATAAATATTTCAGTAAATCTCTATGGGAGAGTTTTCAGTTCCATAGCTGCTCCCCACTGTATTACACTGTATCATGGCTCCCCCTAGTGACCGTTTATGGTACGTGCAAAGGGCACGTACCATAAACAGGTAGTGCGCATGCGCACAACCCTTATGCACACACACACACACACACACACAGCTAGCTGTTTGCGCTCGTTTTGAAAACACTTTAATAATAAAAGTAAAACGTTTGAAAACAGTGTCGTCGTTAAGCATCTCAACCCTGAAACACAGCAGGTAAGATATGAACTGATTCACAGCTTGTTCTTACTACATATATCTTTTATAGTATTGACTCATCTTTTAACATGGAACAACGTATAGCTACATGACTATAGTCATGTAGCCTTAATTGTTCCATGTTAAAAAAGCAGATATGAGAAAAATAGGCTACTATAGTAGCCTATTATTCTCATATCTGCTTGTTAGTTATACATTATTCTAAACAAGCAGTAGTTAATACTAGCAGCAGTAATATTATTGTAACTCGCTCCTCCAAAGGGAGCTAGCTCTCTTGGCTGCGTTGCCTGCCTGCTCTGCTGAGAGAGAGAGAGAGAGAGAGAGATGAACATTGCATTCTCAGTATGTAGAGTGGGTACATTTCAAACGAATGCACAGGTCAATAATACAAAAACTGCTTATTTGAGGATGAAACCACGACAAGCACTAAGACTTGTTTATATCAGGGTCCACCATTTTCAATTCATCAGAACATTTAAAGACGTACAGAAAAAGATAAAAAAGGGAAACGTTTTTTTATTTTTACGGAGGCCAGTTTCAAATTGAAGACCCCCGTAGGTTTTGACCTATTGTGTTGTGCACCTGCACACACCATTGAAATGTAACCCAAACCCTAACAAACACCTATTGTAACAAGTCTTAACACAAGACTCCTTGAAACCAAAGTGTTTCCAAATAGATGAATTGAATTGGTTGTAGTTTTCTTGTTGACCAAAGGGTGTCTTTCTTTCACTCATCTGGGATAGATCTGAAATAAACATCTCACTGAGCTTTAGGAGGCGGGAAAAGAGGGCGCCCCTTACTGTGTGAAGTAAGGGCGCTCTTATCGTCGTATACTCGTATATACACTAATGTATACTATGCCTATTTATTGCTCAGACACTATGACGCTGAATTCTTCGTTCATTGTCAATGGAAATTTAATTTAAAGGGCTTCTGTGTGGAGTTTGCATGTTCTCCCCGTGTCCCCTAGGGTAGGTACCCTCACAAAAAACATGCAGTAATCCTCGTCTCTAAACTACCTCCCCCTGGCCAGCCGGGGTGCCTGACAGAGGGGAAAGGAACTGGTTGGAATAACGTGTTCCTTCCACGTGCTACGTCCGGCTGGGGAATCTCTCCCCTGTCGGGTGTAAAGGAGCAACTTGGACACTCAGTCATGAAGGAAGCATGAGTTCAAGTCCATTGCTCCCCCCAGTTAGGCGGAGGGTGTGTAGAGCCCAGGATCACATTAGATAATTGACACAGGGTTGAAAAATGGGTTACAAAATCATGGGATAAAAAAATAGAAAAAAAAAATAGAAAAAAATTCCCACTCCACATCCCCAGTTGCCGGACTATAGGTCTCCAGTTATTAAAGTCCTTCCTTATTCACTTGATTTCAGATCAGAGTCCAGACTGCAGATGAAGAAGAACTCTCCAGACTCATAAGAACTATAATACCCATGATGCATCACTCCCGGGTGAAGATGAACTCTCCAGACTCAGCCAGGGACGTTTCTATTAAACAGGAAGCTGAAGACGTTTCCATTAAACGGAAAGCTGAAGACGTTTCTATTAAACAGGAAGCTGTAGACGTTTCTAATATTAAACAGGAAGCTGAAGACGTTTCTATTAAACAGGAAGCTGAAGACGTTTCTATTAAACAGGAAGCTGAAGACGTTTCTATTAAACGGGAAGCTGAAGACCACCCACACCTCGGTAAGTTGCATGTGCTCTTCCTTTCTTTTTTTGTTCTGTAGGGCTGCCACAATGTCTTAATTTCACTGTACAATAACAATGGCAAACTAGAACGTATTGTAACTAGTAGTATAAATAGTGCAAATTCAGTTTGACTTGGTATCTATGTCTGTGTGTCTGGGAGTAGATTTGCTTCCGGCTCATCAGATTGGGAGCATCTGTTATTATTCTAATTGTCATCAGTTACACACCTGCTTGCATAGCTGATGGTTGACCCTGATCAACTAAGTATTAGTTCCTGAAGTACAGAGGCTTAGTTCACTAAGTATAGACTATAGAGTGTTTAAGTACAGAGTACTATAGAGTGTTTAAGTACAGAGAGTTAGTTCACTCAAGTATTGAGTGTTTAAGTGGTTAACAATTTTCAAACAAGTATTTGTCTGCACTTTCTTACTCTTTACAAAACTGAAACATTATCATTATGTGTGACGCAACTTCTATCAGGTGTGGAAAAATACTTGCTTGGTAGCGGGGCAGATAGCAGTAATATTCCTTCACTTGCGGATACAAGCACCAAAATTGGCAGACATACTCCTCCTCTTTTCATAAAACCATCTGGCCAAATAAAATTTCTAGATGGCGGCCATTTTTCAAGATGGACATTGAACATACAGTAATCTTGCATTTCGCAATATAACCCCATAGACATGTCCTATTTGAATGATCTTGGTGTCAAATCATACATTTTTCACTATGTAGAATCCAAATTTGGACCCATGGACTTACTCACTGGCTTTCTTGTACCATATATCAGTCCCGGAAATCTTAATATTCTGCTAAATTAGAGGTTTGTGTTATGTCTGACTCGGGTAAAATGGATGGTAGTGTATATCTTAGTATTGTTAGAGGTTTATAGTTTGTGTGTGGGGGGGAGGGGTTATGTAATGTAGTAACTCAACAGAGTGGATGTCAATGCACAGTAGCTGACGCGGCTAAAATGCATGGTACCGTGGCGCTGTGGGATCACTCTTTGTCTAGTCTCTACCCTTTGACCTTTTCCACTTGGGTAACCCTGCCAGGAGTACAAGACTCCTGCCGACATAGCTCTGGGGGTCATGGAGACACTCAAACTGCCCCACCCGTCGAGGCAGGAGCCAGTCTTTTTTTTGCCTTTTTCTTTTTTCAAATTTTCTTTTCTTTTCTTTTCTTTTTTCTTTTTTTAAAGTTTTTTTTTTACATGTAGG
This sequence comes from Protomyctophum bolini, assembly GCF_963924005.1. Lineage (NCBI taxonomy): Eukaryota > Metazoa > Chordata > Actinopteri > Myctophiformes > Myctophidae > Protomyctophum > Protomyctophum bolini. The sequence continues at coordinate 26,785,716 of NC_137882.1, forward strand.
CAGTAGGCCTATACTTGTTATTTATAGTACAATAGTATAGTAGGCCTATACTACAATGCTTCTAAACCTCACACCTGCAGTTGAACAGTGCCATGCAGGTCAGACCAAAGGAGTAGCATTTGCATCGACAGCAGCATTCCGACTTGCATCCACACTTGGTCAACTGTCAACTCTCTGCAATGGGTGGGAGCTCAGTCCAATCAATCTGCAACAGATCTCCTTTCTTGGTCCAGCCCCAGTTGGTGGGAGTCTGCATTTTTGGTTGACATACTGTTGACTGACTACAGATGCAGGCCGCTTGGTAGGAAGCACGCTTCATATGTTGCTTCAGTGCTGATCGGGTTGGAGGAATGGCTTTGTACGGCCTTTGCTTCCGAGCAAACAAGTTCAACCTCGCATCATTGACACCTTCAGCTGTGCTGGATCGGTCATACATCATGACCACGAACCTCTCCAAGGTTTTCAGGTCTTCATCATCCACTACAGGATGAGTTTGCTGAAGACGCCGGAAGCCTCATCACAAACATTCCAGGTTTGCCAAGCAGACGTCTTCCCTTTTCCGCGGAATGCTGAAACAACATCGCAGCCAGTGAAGGCATGGAAGAAGAGCATCCCTTTGCTCTTTTCTGCAAGAGTGCAACACAGGTCATGAACAGGAATCCACTTTAAGTTCTGTCTTTGGCCAAAGGCAACCCACAACTGCTGCAGATTGAGCTCCTGAAGTGCCTGCAGAACACTGACTGCGATGACAACAACATCTGTGTCGTTGGTTTTGACCATGATGACCTTGCTGCCTGCTTCTGTGGCATGCCTGGCATGCTCAAAGATCTGTGTGTCCGCTACTTCGTGACTGCATGGTGCCACCCCAGCCAGATTGATAGTGCTGTTGCTGATAGCCTCTTCTTCCCTGGTCACAATGACTACATTTGGTGAGGCCACACATGCTATCTTATCAGCCAGAAAGTTGAATAGCTCAGCTTTGTTGTCATTTCTTCTCATACGGTTTTGCCATTTTGTGGGAATTTTGCCCAAACCTGTCACCCTGCGTCTCACCCCACGTCCACACTTCAATCTAGTTTCAGCTTTCAGACTAGATGGCCGGTAAACATCAAACACAATGTCTGTTCTCTTGTACTTGGTCGAGTATGCTTTTATTGTAGGAAGGACATCAATCTTACCTGAGTCAGTCATAACACAATCCTCTAATTTAGCAGAATATTAGGTTTCCGGGACTGATATATGGTACAAGGAAGCCAGTGAGTAAGTCAATAGGTCCAGATCATTCAATACAACAAGTCTATGGTATTTTATTTCAAAATGCAATATTACTGTATATTCAATGGCGGCCATCATGAAAAATGGCCGCCATTTTTGGCCAGATGGTTTTATGAAAAGAGCAATGCCTAAGGAGTATGTGTGCCAATTTTGGTGCTTGTAAGTGAACGATTCTCATGTAATTTGCACTTTATCTGCCCCGCTATGGCCGACTGGCAGCATGAACAAGACATTTGGCACTGATCGCTTGTGAAATTTGCCCCAGACACACAGGTAGACCGATTCATAGACACAGTTCCAGACGTACAGAGCTACGCAGTTGAAATATTTTACATAGATTGTTAAGCTACCATCGGTCCACATTTCAAGCTTTCATTGTCAGAAGTGTTTCTGTTTCATGTTGTCATGCACTGAGTGGCATGACTAATTTACTTCCAAATCAGAGGTCGGGTGTGAAGTATAGTTTTGTAATTGTTTTGTAAATATTTGCTGTAACATCATTATTCATTTTGGTGTTAAACTAACTAAATATATTACTAAACATTACTTTTTCAGTATTTTTTGCTAAAATCTTTCAGAACAGTAATAACCTGTAGTTAAAAACGGTTTAGTCAATCTTATCTTGGTAGGTAATGTTTTATTTTGTACATGGAACATGGAAGAAGAATGGATTTACATTTTAGGAATCCAGTGTTGACCATCATGTTATGTTTCTGCTCCTAGACATCCTGCACATGGTTGTGTGTAAAGAGGAGGTTTCTCCTGAAGAGGAGAGGAGCCACAGTCTGCTCCAGGAGGAACCAGAGCCTCCACACATTAAAGATGAACAGGAGGAGCATAAAGAACAACAGGAGGAGCTTAAAAAAGAACAGGAGGAGCTACGTCAAAGACCAGAGGAACCTGTTGAGTCAACGCTGACAGTGAAAGGTGAAGAAGAAAATGTTGAGGATGATGAAGAAGACATATCTTCCCACTGCTCTGAGATTGAAGTTCAACTTGAATCTGATAAGGATGATGAAGAAGACATATCTTCCTACTACTCTGAGATTGAAGTTGAACTTGAATCTGACACTGAAGTCACTGTAGACAGTGGTGATTGGGAGGAGACCAATGAAGACGATGATGACGAACAGCATGACAATAGTTTCAGTGACTCAGGTTCCCTGAAGAAGCACCAGCTTGTCCACAATGGAGAAAAAACATTCCAATGTAAACATTGTGACAAGAGTTTCAGTCGGTCAGCTGACCTGAAGAGACACGTTTGTGTCCATACTGGAGAAAATCCTTTCCAATGTCAACTTTGTAGCAAGAGTTTTACTGTATCATCCTACTTGAAAACACACCAGCGTGTCCACACTGGAGAAAAACCTTTCCAATGTAAACATTGTGACAAGAGTTTCAATCTGTTAAAACACCAGAAGGCACACCAGCGTGTCCACACAGGAGATAAACCTTTCCAATGTCAACTTTGTGACAAGAGTTTTTATGATTCATCCTACTTGAAAACACACCTTCGTATCCACACTGGAGAAATACCTTTCCAATGTAAACTTTGTAACATGAGTTTTACGGCATCATCTTCCCTGAACACACACCTTCGTGCCCACACTGGAGAAAAACCTTTCCAATGTCTACATTGTGACAAGTGTTTCAATCGGTTAAGTAACCTGAAGTCACACCTTCATGTCCACACTGAAGATAAACCTTTCCAATGTAAACATTGTGACAAGAGTTTTGGTCATTCATCCTACTTGAAAAGACACCTTCGTATCCACACAGGAGAAAAACCTTTCCAATGTCAACTTTGTGACAAGAGTTTTAATGCATCATCCTACTTGAAAACACACCAGCGTGTCCACACTGGAGAAAAACCTTTCCAATGTAAACATTGTGACAAGAGTTTCAAACAGTTACATCACCAGAAGGCACACCAGCGTGTCCACACAGGAGAAAGACCTTTCCAATGTCAACTTTGTGACAAGAGTTTTGCTGATTCATCCTACTTGAAAACACACCAGCGTGTCCACACTGGAGAAAAACCTTTCCAATGTAAACATTGTGACAAGAGTTTCAGTCACTTACATCACCAGAAGGCACACCAGCGTGTCCACACTGGAGAAAAACCTTTCCAATGTAAACTTTGTAACATGAGTTTCAGCGATTCAAGTAATCTGTGGGGACACCTTGGTGTCCACAGTTCTCACAGGGCAAAACTTCAAAAGGTGTGACCAAAGTCTTCCCTGATGCATTGTCACAATGTAAACATTGTGACAAGAGTTTCAGTCAGTCAGTTAAACTGAAGTCACACGTTCTTGTCCACACTGGAGAAAAACCTTTCCAATGTAAACATTGTGACAAGAGTTTCATACGGTTAAGTATCCTGAAGTCACACCTTCGTGTCCACACTGGAGAATAACCTTTCAAATGTAAACATTGTGTCAAGAGTTTCAGCAATTCAAGTAATCTGTGGGGACACCTTGGTGTCCACAGTTCTCACAGGGCAAAACTTCAAAAGGTGTGACCAAAGTTTAAATATCTCAGATCACTTGCCATTGCTTTCACACCACTGCATTAAAAAAAAGTTTCCACTATTAATGAGCTCGCAGGGAAGATCAAATTAAACAGCTGTATGTTCGTAGGGAGTTCGATAGACAAGGACAATATTTATTTTACTGCTCCTATATTTCAAAACAAATATAGGTAAATTCTCCTTCTACAGCACGGCCACCCAGGCGTGGAATGCTCTGACGCCTTCCCTCAAAAAATGCAGATCACTTGCATCTTTTAAAACAGACCTGAAAGTCCACCTTTCAGCAGGCCCAATGAAGAGAAATGATCACTTCTCTTTTAAACAGGTGACCACGCCCCCTCATAACTGTCTCCCACTCTGTACATATAGCGTTTTATATTTTCCTGTAATGATATATTTTGTTGTTGTTACTGATGATATTGATTTTTTGTTGAGGGGTGCTAGTTCGTCCTATTGGGCTTTGTCTTTGTGTGAACACAAACACGATGATTTGATTGGCTGATCATCATGTCATAGAGATGATTTTATTTATTATGTACATATTGGGGATAAAAAGAGGGGGCAAAAGTGAAGACGCCAAAAGTGATTTGTAATGATTTGATTGGTTGAGCATGGAATGTGATGTATGAGATAGGAGCACCCCTCACTTCACACAAGTGTGATTGTCGTTACTGTATTCTTCATGTCTATGAATGGATTGCATAGGGTCTGAATGGAAACAAGACCGCAAGGACTTAAGTGTTTGACTGTACTCAACTCTGTGCTGTTTTTGATCCTTCAGCTATTGGTGTAGATTTTCATTTTACACCAAAATTAAAATCCCATTGAAAATGAATGGAGAATTTCACGTCATAGTGTCTGAGCAAATACTTTGTGTCTATTTTACGTTATGTTGATGTAAAGGTTTTACCAAATTGTACGGCTATTTCTTTGCATGAGGAGTCCAAGCTGCTTCTAGTCACCTGACAGGGGAGAGCTTCCCTGACTGGACGTAGCACGGGGAAGGAACACGTTATTCCGACCAGTTCCTTTCCCCTCCATCAGGCACCCCGGCTGGCCAGGGCGAACTAATATGAACTGCAGTTGCTACCAGTTCATATATTTTTTATTTTAGGTTTTGGGTTGGCAGCCCAAAAACACTTCTTCTGTGAGGAGGAACCCAAAACGCTACAGACTGCAGTAAAACCTGCAAGGAGGGTTTAAAATCAGCCCGAGAGGCTGGCTGTAGCTGGAGTTGTACTGAAGCTGATGCCACTAGGACTCAGGCCGGAGACAGTGGGGGGGCTGTAGTGTAGAATGCCACTGTTGAGAATAGATTACATTATTTGTTTTGTAACAGGTAACAACCATATGACTAGACAAGCCAGTTCAGGTGTTTTGGTGTCACTTAAACCAAGAACAAATATTCTTAAATCTTCTATTATCTGTAGATCAGTAATAGGTTGGAATGCACTACTAAAGTGTATAACCAATACAAATACAAAATTCATCTATAAAATTTAAAAGTTAAAAGAACACCTTATGTAAACCATACTGCAGTAACCCTGGGGAAAATAATAATTCAAATGTATAATTTGTTAAGTGATTTTTGCTATGTTTTTCTATGTTTTTTTTAAAATTTCTCATGTGTTTTATATTTTATATTTTATTTTAAAATGTTATGTTTTATTTTGAGTTAGTGTTTGTTAAATGTTTGTCTGTGTCGGACCCCAGGAAGACTAGCTACAGACGGCGAGGGCTGTAGTGTAGCATGCCACTAGGACACAGGACAGAGACAGTGGGGGCTGTAGTGTAGCATGCCACTAGGACACAGGACAGAGACAGTGAGGGCTGTTAAGCTGTAGCATGCCACTTGGACACAGGACAGACAGTGGTGTCTTATTTCAAAACACATCATGTACCATAGATTTACTTTTTTCTTATATTCTATTTGATAAAAAGAAAATGCAAATGTACTCTAGAATAAATATATCGATTGATTCATTGTCTAATAATACATTTTGATTTATTAATTGATTTACTATACAGTGTAATGAAGACACAGCACTGCTTTTTCCATTAGAGTAAGCATATTTGCATGGGCGGCGGGTGGATTTGGTACTTGGTATTTCCAATTTCCAATACTTTTACATCTATCTCGGATCCAAATATTGTACTTTTACTCCATTACATTTATTTTAAAACTTTAGTTTCTAGTTACTTTGTAGATTCAGATAATTATAACAAAACGTACAGTAACCACTTCAGTCTTCAACACTAGGATATACATTTTGGCCATTTGAAAATAGCCGATCTACAAGCTCGGTGACGCATTGTGAGCTTGTAGATCGGCTATTTTCAAAGGATGTTTATACATTTGACAACTTGAAATGGGACATATTCTTCACAATGACTAGCTTAATTACTTTTGGAACTTTAAGTTCTTTGAATACTTTGAATTCCGGACTTATACTGTCTTGTAACAGAGTAGTTCTACATTGCAGTATTGATATTTTTACTTAATAAAACATTTGAGTAGTTTTTCCACAACTGTAGATTGGATAATGTTCCCTGGCTGGAATTTTAGATGCTGGGGTTCTCAAATGGTTGTGTACACACATTCTGAGTTGTTGTCCCATAGCACTTACCCCACCCCCTTAGATAGCAATTCTAGTAGTCATAGCACGTCATAGTACATATGTGTAGCATAGTAGTATAGATGTATAGCTTATATGTATAGTTTCATTATAGATATTCCACTGTTACTTTCTTAGCTACGCATGTTTCATGATAAATGTCTTTATGTGATGTATTCCCATGCTTTTGTTCTTGCTTAATGTAAGTCGCTCTGGATTAAGAGCGTCTGCTAAATGCCTAAATTGTAAAATTGTAAATTGTAAATTGTAAATTGTCCAGCAGGTGGCAGTAAAGGGTTAACAGCTACAGTTGCTCAGTGAGGAAATGAAATCTGGTGAAACGAAAGGTAACTGCCTAACAGATAAAAGTTTGGTGGCAGCGAGCGACACTCTCTAGTCCTTAGAGTATAAGCTCTAGTCTAGTTAGTAGCCTACTCTCTACAAAACCTTTCTACAAGACGTTATACACAAAGTCTCTAGTCTACAGAACCTTTCAACAAGACATTTTACACAAATACCAAGCATTGGTGAGTAGCCTACTGCATTTAGTTGATGATTTATCCTACACAAGGAAACCTGCCTCTCAGTCAGTCTGTCTATTAAACTCTAACCCTGATTATTTTCCTCATGTATGACTATCATAGCGTTTTTCACTTCCCCAAAGTGTGTGTGTGTGTGTGTGTGTGTGTGTGTGTGTGTGTGTGTGTGTGTGTGTGTGTGTGTGTGTGTTGTAGGCCGCATCCAGCTATCTAAATAGGTGACAGGTAGTCTGTGTGGTTAAATATCAAAGTGAATGAACAGGTGTGAGATCTGTGAGAGTCTGTAATCCTTCTAAAAGTCAGGTAGTAATTTATTTTTTGCTATTTTCTTGTAGTGTCTTAATGTTGATCACATCTAGGGATGTGTAAATGTGTCCAAAATGAAAATCGATTTGTATAATTCAATATTATCAATTAATCGTTTGGAGGGGGGGGATTTTTATTTTATTTGTATGAACCCTACAAATAAAAAGAATCTTCCCCCCAAGGGGTACCTAAGTCAAACAAGTTTGGGAACCCCTGATGTAGTTGATTAACAATCATTTTAACTCTTGAGAGTTAATAAAGGTTACTAACTTCATCTTTTAAATGAGGACCACTGGTGGTCCCTGGACCAGTGTTGAGCCAATTGATCACAATAGCAACCCCAGCCTAGGCCTGATTAGGTAAATTCCCAACACCTGCTAAATCCTCCAAACCTGTATCTTGATTGGAATCAATCTCCACTCACACTCAGTCACTCCTCTCAGTCATGCAGCCACACAGACACATCCCGGGCACACTTTGGTAGGCCTGTCCTGTTTGGATGACAATATTGCCTTTACAACAGATTTTCATAAAAAAGCAAAAAAAAAATATATATATCGATTTTATTAATTTTCATAATCGATTTCGGGTCCTATTAACGATAATCGATGAATCGGACCCATCCCTATAGTTTAATCTGGTTTAATATTATGAATGTTATTTTTCTTTTATTCTCTATTTTATGTAAAGCGTTTTTGGCTGCATTTGATGTCATTATAAAAGTGCATATACAAAAAATAAGAAAATCTTCTTTGGCCTATTGATAATCACCTGTCAGGAGAAGTGATCATTTCCTCTCCCTGTGTGCCATGGTCTCTCGAGACTGACGGCCGCTACTGGCCTGCTGAAAGGTGGATTTTTAGGCCTGTTTTAAAAAACAGTGATCTGCATTGTTGAGGGAAGGGGTCAGGACATTCCACACTTGGGTGGCAGTGCTGTAGAAGGAGAATTTACCCATGTTTGGTTTTATAAGTGTGTAAGTGTTAAGGGGTTTTATAAGATCGTCGTTCTAGGGCATGGTAGTATTGTGGATGTGGTTGTTTCTAGGTAATTAGTCAGATACTCATATCTGTCTGATATTTCTGGTGATTATCAAGCATCCAAAAATACAATATGTTTCACTTTTGCCAATTGGGAGTAGCCTACTGTATGTTTGCAAAGATTCACGTGGAATTGGTCCAGTGGTGCTAGAGATTAGCTGTTCAAAGACAGACACACAAATGATAATCCCCGCCCTGGTAGAGATACCTGTGAGAAGTAACAATATCCAAAACTAAAATAGTTTCACTTTTTTTTGCAGTGTGTAGAAATGGCGTGTGCCAGCAGTCTCCTGTCTGAAGAGCAGTTCCTGTGTTCTATCTGTCTGGATGTGTTCACTGATCCAATCACCACTCCATGTGGACACAACTACTGCAACACCTGCATCACACATTACTGGGACACTAGGGATGTGTGTCAGTGTCCTCTGTGTAACAAAACCTTCTGTAATAGACCAGAATTCTCTGTTAATAAAGTCCTCTCTGAGATGGCCGATCAGTTCAGGAAGTCAAAGCAGCAGAGACAAACTTCCAGCACAAACCCAGAACCTGCTGAACCAGATGAAGTCTCCATTGACGTCTGTACTGAGACCAAACCCAAAGCCCTGAAGTCCTGCCTGGTGTGTCTGACCTCCTACTGTAACACTCACCTGGAGCCTCACCTGAGACTCGCAGGGTTAAAACGACACAAGCTAATCGAACCTGTGAAGAACCTGGAAGACATTCTGTGCAAGAAACATGACAGACCTCTGGAGCTGTTCTGTAAGACTGACCTCATGTGCATCTGTCAGTTCTGCACTGAGTCTGAACACAAGTTACATAGAACTGTATCTCTGAAAGAGGCATATGAAGGAAAGAAGGCTAAGCTGGGAAAGACAGAGGCTGAAGTTCAGCAGATGATCCAGGAGAGACAAGTGAAGATTCAGGAGGTCAGACACTCAGTGGAGCTCAGTAAGAAAGATGCCGATACAGTCATAGCTGTCAGTGTGCCGCTCTTCACTGCTCTGATCAGCTGTATTGAGAGAAGCCAGGCTGAGCTCATTGATGTGATTGAAGAAAAGCAGAAAACAACAGAGAAACAGGCTGAATACTTCATCAAAGAGCTGCAACAAGAAATCACAGAGTTAGAGAAGAGAAGCTCTGAGCTGAAGCAGCTCTTACACACTGAAGACCACCTCCACCTCCTCCTCCAGAACTTCACATCCAACACTCCTCCACCTACCAAGGAATGGGCAAAGGTCAATGTCCATCAGTCTTCACATGTGGGGACACTGAGGACAGCTGTGGCTCAGCTGGAGAAGACACTCAGTCAAGAGATGGAGAAGAACCTGCATGATGCTGAGCTGAGGAGGATCCAGCAATATGAGATGGATCTAACTCTGGATGCTGATACAGCACACCCTTCACTCATGCTGTCTGAGGATGGAAAACAAGTGAGTCATGGAAATGTAAGGAAGAATCTCCCTGACAACCCAGAGAGATTCTGTACATGTGTCAGTGTCTTAGGAAAACAAAGCAACTCCTCAGGAAGGTTTTACTATGAGGTTGAGATTGGAGGGACTGACTGGGATGTAGGAGTGGCCAGAGAGTCCATCAACAGGAAGGGACAGATCACACTGAGTCCCACCAATGGTTACTGGACTATATGGTTGAGGAATGGAAATGAGTACCGTGCTGCTGCTAGCCCTCCTGTCCTCCTCCATGTAAGAGAGGAGCTCCAGAAAGTAGGAGTGTTTGTGGATTATGAGGAGGGTCTGGTCTCCTTTTATGATGTGGAGACCAGATTTCATCTTTACTCTTTCACTGGCTGCACCTTCACAGAGAGACTCTATCCATACTTCAGTCCATGTATTAATGAGAACGGTACAAACTCTGCTCCTCTGATCATATCTCCTGTCAATCACACAGATTAGACTAATCCGCACCAAAAGGTTGTTTTTCTTTCAATTTCAATTTGTATTCCTGTTTTCCTTTTAGGCTTCGTAATCACAAATTGCACAGGGCAGATATGACGAATAACTTAAATATACGAAGCGATCACTAACACGTCACAACGTGTTGTAAGCTCATAGATCTGCTTATTCTGCTATTTTTGTAAAAAGAAAGTACAGTGCCAACTCGGGTCTGTTTATGTATAAGTGGGTATAAATTGTGATTTGGGGGTTCTAGGTTACAATATGTCACATTGATGACCTTGATATAATACTGTATATGTTGGTGTTCATTTTATGTGGAATTGTGACAGCATATGTTTTGCATGTATGGGATTTGCTGGTGAGGAAGATTTTGATGTTTGAAAGTAACAATGAAAAATTCTATATTGTTATGGGTGAATTTACAATAAATGTTCATGGGGAAATTATCCAGTGTGTGCAGACTGTTTTTCTGTCCAACACATGGTATATTACTGTTTGTATAGTACGTTTAATGTATTATTTATTATATTAACTGTCGTGCAGAGACATGGCGTCCCAGACAGTGTATTCCTATTTCCTATAGAACTTGAAATGTCCTTTATTGTAACACTTGGGTCATTTAAACATCTGCCTCACACTGTGACAGACAATAGCCTATACATGCAGGGACCTTCGGAACAGCGGACCGTCTGAATTATGGGTGGGTCCACTTTTTGGACTTAAATATGGAATAGCGAGGCTGGCGTTACATATTATATAATAAGACAAATGCCCTTGGAATGGGAAGGGGGACAAATGGAATAAGATTTGTTTTGTATTTAATTGGTAATGCTACTGACGTTTGAGTACAGCAACATTCTTGAAAACATAATATTGCATTGTGGGTTTGAGCTGACGGGCCCTTTTTGATGTCAATCAAGTCACCTTAATTCAAGTGCTAGATGCCAATATATATATATATATTTTTTTAAATTCTATCTGGGATTCGGGGAATGATCACAGGTGATCTACCTGCACAGCCTTTGTGATCTACTGGTAGATCGCAATCTATCTTTTGGGCACCCCTGAAGTAGGGTGTCAAGAGGGTTTCTGCCCAACAGCCTATAGCTGTCAGTCAGTCACTATAGCAGCTATAGGGAGAAAAAGAGTAGCCTATAGTTGTGTGACCATTGACCAAGTGGTATATATGATGTATATTATTTATTTATTGTTTCAGCAATGATACTGTTCTAACCGTTTACGTGAAGGCTGTGCTCTGGAGAGAAGCACAGATGTGGTAGTAATGGGACTATGGGAGTGAGGTTTCCGACAGTGCCATGGATTCAGTCTTTAACCAGAGGGGGGCGCCAGAGGACCAGTCATCACCAGGAAAACCCCACTGGCACTGCTATAGGTAAATTAAGACCAGGGCCTCCTTCCCTTACATCCATCTAGCCTCCAGATTACGGCACATTACTAGGAGTCCAACTAATAACTATATTACTAGTGTGGTTCTAAAACGTTGTATTTGCAAGGTTAGTCATTTATTTTATGTTTGTTTGCTAAATCAACCATCAATTTGGTCGACTAACTCTTACATTTAGTCGACTAAAACTAAACTAAAACATTTCAGATGACTAAAATATGACCCCAACTAAATTATATTTCACTCAAAAGCCTATGACTAAAACGAAATGAAAATGTGCTGTCAAAATTAAAGTTAGTAGTTTTTTGTTAAAAGGTTAAATCTCTATATTCTGATAGTAATCATTGCTATGTGTGTGTTGAGTAACAGGGCTCTCCCTGTTTCTCCAGCTCTTTAATAAACAGAAAATACATTTTCAGCTATGGGTGACACATTTTCAGCCAAACAGGAGAGAGTAGCTATTTTTTATTTTCATAGTGTGCCAGTTCCAATTCTGTCTGCTCATTTATTTGTGTCATCACTTACAATTCCACTTGTATACTCTGTATTCTGACTGCGTTTTCTATCCTGATTGGATAAAACTGCATGTTTCTGAAAATGCTTTTTTTTGTTTAATAAAAAGCTGGAGAGACAATTAAGGAGACTCCGGTTACTGAACAAACACTCTGCAATGAGTACTATCACAATATAGAGATTTTTGACCGGTGCCTCCACTCCATTACGTAGCTATGTGTGTCCGTAATACTCCGTATGTGCATGTGTCCCTATCATAGACTGTAAAGGTGTGTCCCTGCATGTGTCCGAGCACGGAAAGCTGCAACACCGTCATTTCTCGATCGTTTCGGACGCTGGAAGGCCCTATAATGTTCCAGGGACCCCCGGGGACCCCTTCACGGTAACTCTTTCTCAAAGATCTTTTCCAAAAAGAATCAAAGTACAGTACAGAGCACAGTATAGTACAGTAACTATATAACAATACATGTATCACTTCACACAGGTGTGATTTTAACACTCATTTTAACCATTGAAAATCACTTACACTATACCTTTAACACTACTACAGATATAATTTATGGGGTTCACTGTGTGAGTTACTAGGCCTGTCACAATTATTAAATAATCGCCTCGGCACTTTTTCTAGTTTCCATTGTGGTGCTCTGCACAAGCAAACAAAAAAGTGACAATCCACATATTATGGTGAGAGGCATATCTAAAAAAGAAAAAACAACTATTCATGTCAAACATCACACAATTACATTATATCAAATAAGATAATATCTGTCTTCTATCTATATAAATGCACCAAGTCTCTGTCTGTCTGTGTGTAATCCACGTAACTCGAGAACCGTTCGCCCCACCGACTTCAAATTCGACACACGTGTTCCACACCACCACATGGAGGTGCAGTGGCCGGTGTCGAGTCGGTCGGACCCACGGTTGTCCAGAACCGCCCCAAAAAAGGCCTCTGCCCGGGCTCTGGACAGGGCCCCTGCCCAGTGTCCATATATGGATACTGGGCATATATATAAAAAAACGGCAGGTTACAACACTATTTTCGTTGTTTTTCTCCTTTGTAATTATTTGTTTGGTTCAAAATATTGTGTTTGTTGTCATGAGTTGTCACGACTCGAGTTGGCTTTGTCCGCGGCGTATAACCGTCTTTAAATAGATACTTTTTGAAATGTCTATGGGAGAAATGCATTGGGCATGATTTCCTGCAGGCCTGGCGTCGTCATGAAAGGGGACTGCGATGCTCTATAGCAGAGGTCTATAGCGACCACAATGACATCACAACATCCCGTCCAATCAGCGACAAACTGTGACACACCAACATCGCAGAGTACGTGGGAATATAAATAAACGTAAACGTCCTCATTTCCCCCGTTTCCAACCGTAGACGTTTTTGTCAGTTGCGCCGGCGTTACCTGAAAATGGCCTCCGGAATCAAAGTGACAGACGAAGTCCTGGCGATATTCAACGACATGAAGGTCCGCAAGGCTCAGGCCACCAAGGACGAGAAGAAGCGGAGGAAGAAGGCCGTCGTCTTCTGCCTCAGCAAGGACAAGCAGAACATCGTCCTGGAGGACGGCAAGGAGATCCTGCAGGGGGACATCGGGACCACCGTCCAGGACCCCTACCAGCGCTTCCTGGAGATGCTGCCCCTGGACGACTGCCGCTACGCCCTGTACGACGTGACCTACGACACGCGGCAGGGCGAGATCGAGACGCGCAAGGAGGAGATGGTGTTCATCTTCTGGGCCCCGGAGAGCGCGTCCCTCAAGAGCAAGATGATCTACGCGAGCACGGTGGACGCCTTCCGGCAGATCTTCACGGGCCTCAAGCACGAGTGGCAGGTCAACAGTCTGGAGGACATCAAGGACCTGAACACGCTCGCCGAGAAGCTCGGCGGCACGGACGTCGTCGCCCTGGAAGGTTGTGCTATAAAGTATTAAAGAAGGAATGCCGTGTCCCCCCCCCCCCCCCCAAATAAAAACACCAGGTATTATGATTTTACTAGGAGAAGGATTTGTTTCAAAATAAAAAGGTGGACAGTAAAAGTGATCTTTTTATGTGGCCACACCCCACCAGTTCTTTAAGTATGCCTGGTTTTCCCACTTGAACCGAAGCTGCACCCGCAGCCTTTTGGGCCTTTTGACTCGAAGGCTTTCAGAAATACACAGGGAAGACGTATTTCAATATTCTGACCACACCTGGAGGTCTATTAGAGTAATGTTAACTCCATAGACACATACAAAAATCATGGCACCCCATCTTCGAGGCCTATACCATAGAAGAGACATCTATCAACCTAAAGTAGATCTGTTGAGAACTGAAATTACTAAGGAGGTTCTTCTCATCGCTGCATAAACTCTATCTAAACACTGCAAGCACAGAGACCGAGAGCCTTCTGCCTGAGAACAACTGAAGTTTGACAGCATGTCAGAGAATCCAGACATATTTGACTGCATCAGAGCCACTCCCCGTCCACCCCCCAGTAGCCTCTGTACCTGGCTTTCTTTTTCGTCTGCACAAAAGTGAAAACCTGGAGGAAGTCCAAATGATGTGACGTAGCGCTGCAATAGGGGGAGAGGAGGGCCCGGGGATTACTGACGGATCGGTGAGATCCAACCTGGGTGTGCGGAAATCTCTGCTGCGACCCGCCCCTCTAGACCAGAAACCTAACACATTAGCTCAGGCTAACCCCCCAGTAACGGTATCCATTATACTGTGTATTAATATACAGTGTTCTGAAAGTGTGGTCCAGGGTTCATTGAGCGACTTCCAAATGGACCCTTACAGGTCTGTAACTCTGAGAGTGTACAAATGGAACCAAATGGACCCTCACACAGGTCTGTAACTCTGAGAGTGTACAAATGGAACCAAATGGACCCTCACACAGGTCTGTAACTCTGAGAGTGTACAAATGGAACCAAATGGACCCTCACACAGGTCTGTAACTCTGAGAGTGTACAAATGGAACCAAATGGACCCTCACACAGGTCTGTAACTCTGAGAGTGTACACATGGATCCAAGTGGAAACATGTGCATGCATGCAGTGAACACTGCATGCAGGCCATGAAAAAGTTATTTTTTTGAGGGGCGCTAGCCGCTCCAATGCATGGCTTTTGAAGATTACGTATATGGCGGCCAAGTCTATGGACATTTTATAATGTTGCTTTAGAGCCCTTATGGTGTAAATCGAATGGCAGCCAAGTTCATGGATGTGTCTGTCATTCAGCAGTTAAACAATCATTGACGCCGTGAGACGCCGTGACCGATAGAAATAGAGTGGGCGCCCCTCACTTCACACGAGTGTGATTTTTTTCACTATAGCTCTGAGCGAAGGTATAAGAACTACTCTGGAATAGTTGTCTTGAATAGCGATTGGTCAAAATGTCACACATCTTTTTTTGGTTTTTGTTTTTGAATTCAAGACGTGGTTTTGGCTTTCCGGCCAGTGCCACCAGCCCGCGAACACCTTTTTTTTGTAAACATACATAGGTAATGTGGTCTATGAGCAATGTTCAAGGTTATACAATTGTGTACAGGTAGGCTACATGTAGTATTTATGTAATTAGGAGTATTTATTTTGCTTATTTTGGTTTGGCTTCCTTTAGACAGAATGAATAGTTTATTTCGGTCTTATGCATGTACTGATCACAACAAACTTTGCAGAAGATATTTTGACCAAAAAGGTGTATAGCTGAAGCCATAACTTATATTATACTAAAACAATTATAGCAATGACAAAAACAATAACAAAACTTCAGATCAAACAAAGAAGACATTTCTAATTTGAATCACATGGTGGAAACAATACATTATTTATCATGATGTTATAGGCCTATATAAATTGGCGTTTTATATTTATCAACTTATATTATCTTTCCAGCAGCATAGACACTAACAACAGAATTATGATAAAAAATTAATCGTAAAAAGATTTAGATAAAAGAGACTGCAAAGAAGAGCAAAAAGAGAGCATGCAGGTGTGTAAAGCAGGAGCCAGTTGCACCACCCCTCACACTAAAATGAACTTAACCTAGTTATATCTTAAATGGCTTTTAAGTCAAGAGTCATGCATTACGCCATTTAAGCTCCATCTGTTTTGTTGCTTTTACTTTTCCTAATAAAGTTGTCCTTTTAGATGTTCTCCCCTGGCCCCAACACATGTAAAGCATCTTTGAGGAGGCCTACTCAAGAAAAGTGCTATATAAATCGCAGATATTATTATTATTATTGCAATGAACTGGCTCCAGAGCATCAGATTTGGACGGTAACGGTATGTTATCAATGGATCCCATTCCAATAAGAACAAGATAAAAAGGTGGAGCTAAAATCCCACAAAGAGGAGATTGTGGCAAAATGTTTTCAATTCACAGATTGCCCCTCAGAATTCAGATTCTAACCAAAGCCTATTTCAGAATTCATTGTCTTTTTGACAATTAATGAACTATAGGCCTATAGGCTATACTGCCTCTTTTACTCTTTTTAGCACAAACAATTAATTGAACAAAACCAGTCAACCAACTATAGCTATACCCAGAGCCTTAGAGCAGTGCTTCCCAAACATTTTCATGCATCAAGGACCCCCAAATTGACACTAATTAGCCTGCCTGACTCTCATTTGAAGAGATATGCCAGGAACCCCCCATAAGAGAAGATTTTTTACGGCTATAGCAGTGATTCTCAACCCGTTTAATTTCCTAGGACCCCCAGTTTGACATGCATTAGTCTACGGACCCCCATTTAATGGCATTTCCATCTCTGGGACCCCCAATATATATTGTAAAATCAATGTTAATTTAACTCCATTTGGACACTCTCAGAGTTACCAAACTATCATTTAGCTGGGGACCCCCTGGAACTCCCCCAAGGACCCCTGGGGCCCCAGACCCCACTTTGGGAACCACTGAGTTGCAACATTTTGGAGGCCCATAAACTTCAATGTAACTAACTAACTAACTAACTAAACTAACTAAACTAACTAAACTAACTAACTAACTACCGGTAACTAACTAACTACACCACATTAATTTGAAATGTAGTAAAAAAAAGTCAAAACAGACAGACACAGCCAGGTACACAGGCTAGCACCACTCCAAAAATAAATCACAGTTCTGAGGTGTAATATAGCAGAGTAAGTATTTTATTTTGAAACGTGTCACCGGAAATCTGGGTATTTCCATGCGGTCTCACGTCACAGTCAATAAGGAGGCGTGGTGTGTGTCTTTGTTGTGATTCGAGACAGCAGCAGCAGCACTGCAGTTTGAGTTTGTTTGGATGTTATTTAACATTAATGCAGTCTAGAGAGAGCCATGGCTTCTTCTTCCTCCTCCATGCAGGCTCTGCTGGTGAAACTCCACGCGTGTCTCTCAGAGGAGGAGAGCCGAGCCGCGGCGGCCGTCAAGTGTCACGACATCATCGGGGACGTGGGGCAGGAGTGCATGCTCTCACACACCGACAATGAACTATGTAAGAAAGACCGTCGTGTCTGTCCGAGCGCTTATACGTTTAAAAATACAATTCATTATATTATTGCATGCTGCCTGCCCCCGCCAAAAAGAACATAGGCTACTATTTACAAGCTCAACAACTTTTTGGTCAAGCAGTTATTGTATGTTCCCGGGTGCAGCAGCTTCTGAAAGGTTTTTTTTCCTCCACGGGGATTTTAGAAAGTGCATACAGATTATTGTGTTTATAAAGATTACGGTATACTCATTGTTTGTCCATAAACAAGCCATAAAGGATTAAAGATAAATAAGGGTACATATGATGTAGGCCTATCTATTTATAACAGTGTCTAGGCCTATTATTGAGTATAGGAAAGTATAGCTTCAACTATTTGTATGAATGAATGAAAGGCGCACCCGCCATTTTCCCCCTTCCAAAGTGCAAATAAGGTGTCACATATATGTGCAGTTTGAGGCTGGTAGAATGATATGCAGTGGGATTAGTTATTGTAACTTTAATTAGCTTCTCAAATCTCAATAGTGTGTATGTTGTAGTATACTTGTACAGTCACTTAAGTCAGTGGTTCTCAACCAGTGGTCCGGCCGGGACCAGTGGTCCTTGAGGGGGTTCCAGGAGGTCCCCAGCTAAATGATGGAGAGTTGGTAACCGAATGGACCCTTATTAGATCTTGTGCTTTTTTGGGGTGTAGTTGCTTATTTGGGCTTGTTAACTCATAATCTTATTTAAATCAGTGGGTCTCAAACATGCTGAGTTAGGTTTAGGAATAAGGTTTCTGTAGGTTTAGGCATAGTTTTGCTGAGGTTATGTTTAGGAATAAGGTTAGGTTTAGGCTAGCTCTGGTCCATAGCTCTAATGCGTTTCATTTAGAGCTATGTTACTCTCAACTCCCGCCCCTCGCATGAATGCAGACCAGCCTCTACTCTTTAGTGTAAATAAAAATAACGTTTTTGCTACTCACCAAAACAAAGGCGGGTTGTGTCATTAGAAAGTCTACTTTCCTTACTGGAAGCACTCTGAGCCCCCCACCACATTGTATAAACTGTACTTTTTGTCCAGAATGGGATTTTCTCTATATTATATTTATAAATATTCTCTATGAGGCAATTCACTGGGCAATATCGGTAGAAGGTGCAGTGGAGTCCCCTTTTGGCCAAAAAGTACAGTTTATACGTTGGGTGGAGGGCTCAGAGTGCGTCCACTAAGAAAAGTAGGCTTTCTAATGACACGACCCACCTTTGTTTTGGTGAGTAGCAAAAAACATTATTTTTATTTATGCTAAAGAGGAGAGGCTGGTCTGCATTCATGCGAGTGGCGGAAGTTGAGAGTAACGTAGCTCTAAATGCAACGCATTAGAGCTATGGACCAGAGCTAGGTTTAGGCCTAGTTTTACTGAGGTTACGTTTAGGAACAAGGTTAGGTTTAGGCGAGGTTAGGTTTAGCACTGCCTTTTAGACCAGCTCTACCTTATTTGACCACTGGGCGAGCCTTCTTGTAGTGTCTGATAGCCTATGTGATGCTGCAATTTGCCAGGTACATGAACTATGCACACCCACTTCTTGGAAGCTCTTGTTTCATATTGAAGTTATTCGTCGCTATTTTGTCTCAAAGGTCTACAGACATCCTTGCTGTTCTCGAAAGAATATGGACTGCTCGTTTTCCTCAGAAAGTCCCTGGCGTTGGAAGAGGTAGGTCTCTCAAGACAACCGGCAAATGACAATAATAAAATAAAATGAGTGAAATTAACTCGTGTCGTCGAGCGATCTTGAATGAACCCAATCTGTTTTTCCAGCTCCGGGATACCAGAGTTGAGATCTTGTTTTTCCTCGATAAGTTCTTGGAGAGGATACGTGGAAGAGTCAAAGGATGGGAGATGAATTATGCCGTGGAGATACGGGTATGTTTACGCTATGTGTGAATTAAGGTTGACTTGACTTGACAGAATTGTAGTATTTTTCCTTGCTGAATGTCACGATCGTCAAAATGTATGGGATGTTTTACTTTCATTTGAAAAAGAAGGCTCATAGCTCGCTTTGTTTCTCCAACCTTTTTCAAAGATTTGCATGATGTCACCTCTGTCGGTTGGAAACCTCATTATGTCTAAAAGTGTTACGTTTCAGGATTCAAAATAAAAAGCATCTACAAGCTCAAAACGTGTCGCTTTGCGCTACGTTTGATGCTTTATGTGACGCTGTAGTGTGTAGTGTGATCGCGTTAATTTACGTATTTACTTTTGTGTATTTACTATACTATACTATACTATACTATACCATACCAGTGATGTAAATATAGGTTTTCAATGAGTCCCGGGATGCAGGAATGGTCTTTTATAAAATGAGTCGCAGGGACATTAGTCCCACTTCAACAACGTTAGGAGTCATACTTTGCCATTTGTACAAATTGCAGCATTTAACTCTTATTTCATTTGATATTGTTATAATGTGGTTATACTCATGTAGAAAACAGTAGAAGAAATGATTATTATTATAACTAAAGCTAGTAAAATAAACTAGAATAAAAAAACAGTACAGTAGTACAGTAGTGCATCCCGTGGATTCAGAGGTCGTTGTTTTATTGCGTCCCTTGACTATAGACTGTTTTGATTTTAATCTCTGCTAATACTATACTCTCTCATGCAGGACACATGCATGGCTGTGTATACCAAGGAAAAAGCTGCAAAAAGCCGAACCCAAGGGATGGAACTTCTAATCAAGGTTTGGCTGCTTGTTTTTTTTGCCATGGTCTCCACCTGGAGATGTTGATTGTGTTTTGATTGAATATGTTATTAGACAATAAGAAAAGAAAATGCAAACAGCACGAGATTTCCAAAGAAAGACCTTGTGGTCTTGTTTCCATTCGGGTCCCATGCATTCACACACACATACAGTCGTGAACAATAATCTAAAACAGTAATTAGTCACCTCCTCTCCCTCTGACCTGCGGACAGGTGACATTTTAGGTCTGTTTCAAAGGAGGCCAGTCATTTGCTTGTTTTAAGGGAAGGGGGTAGGGTATTCCACACCTGAATATAGAGTATGCACATGATTTTCCCATCAGGACACGCCCCCCCCCCCTCATCTAGACTGAGTGGCAAAACATTGAGCAGCATGGAGTCAGTGATGGAGTTTGGAAGCGCTCGTTGGAAATCACTCAACTGTCCTGTACCACCTCTCTCTAAATGTCACATAATGCAGGAGGCAGCTAAATGTTGTGTTATGGAAAACAAGCACTTCCAAACTCTGACACTCATAACGTTTCTATGGTGGATTTTTATGAAACAAAAACGTTGCAGATGGAGGATAATTCAAGCTTTTCGTACAGCTGCAATGTGGTGAGTTTAATGCAATCAGACAGGACTTTTCTGTTTTGGATGAATGGGCTGTCAAGGCCAGAAAGTAGTTTTTTGCCACTCTGTGGGCGTTCCTGCGTAACTTTCAGGTACGATGATGTCACGCGCATAGCAGTGCTGCGGAAGGTGAATTTACCCATATTTGTTTTGTAAGTGGGCGGCACCAGATCATTGTTTACGCTATGCCTCTAGTTTTGTGTGCAGTGCTAGCTGGTCTAGTGCTGCGCGATCCTTTCCTTTGCTCAAATGGGGAATCTCAATTTTCCTCCACAAGAACCGAGATCACGGTTCTCACACAATTCTCATATTTTCCATGAAAAAAAAAAAAAACGTATTGTCTTTAGTCTGTGGTTGCTGAACATTACTAAATTCAGAATGTGGCACCTGGAGCCATAACTACTGGGACTTTAAACAGACAAAAACAGTGCTTGACTTAAACCTCTCTTAAAGGGTTATTAGTTCAGATTTTTGGCCTTAAAGCTGTAGGAAATACTGCACTTGAAGAAATAAGTGGAATGTCCGCACACAATATAATTCTGCTCCCCGTCTTTTTTATTTCAACCTAATACAACAACGTTCTCAAGTTCAACCTAATACAACAACGTTTCGCCCCTCCGGGCTTTCTCAAGTTGGAAATACTACACTTGCCATTAATATAGTGGTTGGCTGATTGCAAAGGTATTAATTGGCATTTGGTGGGGGTCTGGGGGCCACGCATTAACACATTTAGTACCGGAACTGCATCAAAATAAAGGCGCTGCTTGCGCCAGAGTAATCGCCAGAGTAGTGATCGCTTCTATTTTGAAAGCCATGAACCGGAAATACTTTCTTAAAAAAGTTGACTGACAAAGTGACCTCACAATCTCCGATCATCTTAATATATTTATATACGCTCCAAAAAGAGTTCATATTTTGCGGGAGAGACGGATGAGGAGCAGAAATGCAGCGCCAGCATATCGATCCATTCATCACCACGGAGAGCGCCCTGGATCAGGAGATACGAGTCATTCTTTCCGCCGCGCTAACATGGGAGTCAATGACAAGCTAATAGTTTCACAGAGCGTTAGCATACGGCAAGCGAAAAGCGAAATGCCAAAATCCGGATCGGTTCCAATCCTTATGACGTTTCAGGACGTATTATGTACAAAATGTGTTAAACATAAATTAATCCACAAAACTAGCGTCAGTTGTATACTTGACCTGGCTATTTTTACCATATGGAGCAACTTTCGTTGAACTTGGAAGAGTTAAAGATCTATAAGGGTCCATTTGGTCACCAAACATCATTTACCCCCTCAAGGACCACTGACCTACAGTACTTTGCACCTTTTTAGGCCATTTCCAAAATCGTGAAAATGCGTCACAAATCTTTGAATATATATTCTTTCAGATTATTTTTACATTTATTTCGACGTCGGGCCTAAATGGGTTAACTCTTGTTGTCTAGGTTCTTCTTCTGACCAAGACGTCCAGCGTCGCTTCAGACATGAGAGTCGGCGAGATATTCAACAGATACTACATGGAGCTCGGCCAGAAGACCAAAGTGGCCGATTCCGGTGAGTGTTGTTACGCTTGTCATTATTATCCCCGTTGCCTTTAACCAGACCTGGGTTCTTGTATCCGCCCATTACCAATGTTTTGAGCTTTGAGCTATTTTTGAAAATGTTTGCCTATAATAACATGCCCAAAATCGGCATGACCGCCTGGTTGAAAGTGGTTAGAAATGAGGACACATCGGGCCGCGTCATTGCCGATATATTGGCCGGGCCAGTCCCCACCCCAAATCCCACCCCAAAAAGCGATTGTCCAATGCATATCCAAATAGTTTAGCAACTGTTGCTATGCAGGTCAAGCTTTCGCCACCTCATAGCTGTCAATGTTATTTTGCATGGCTGTGTAGTGTGTTGTTGAACATACTCTATACACAGCTTAACGTCGGGAAAGTTACACGACTGACCCACCCAGGTGATGGCAGTAATACTAATGACCGTAGTCGGGTTGTCGTTAAAAGTTGATTTCTCCCTCCGTCATTTCCTTGTATTTTTATTTAAATGATAATATGCAAATTGGTCCAGTGTGTAACATCTGTGCCCAGAGTCACATTGGTTCCATGCATTTTTTGTTTGCTATGCACCATTTTTCATGTATTTTATTATTTTCTACCAATCCGTTGCGCTATGAAATGTTTCTAATTATCTGCTGGACTTATGCTACAAGAAGCCAGTTGGATACATGGGTTGCTATGGCAACAGTCAGTGATTGTGAAGCCCCGCCCACAGCTCACCTGGGGTTGAGGGGCAATCACAATGTTTGGGCCACCTGGGGGGAGTTTGACTCAGGCAGTGCAGGGTGAAGGAGCAGGGAGACAGACAGGCTGCTGCTGTGGGCAAGAGGAATATTTCCCATGTTCTTGCCATTCTTTCCCTTTTGGATTATTCCCTTGGAGTTGGATTATTCCCTTGAATTTGGATTAGACCTCTGGATTTAGAGAACTTCTTCCTTTCCTGGAGTGTGGATATTGGACATTTGACCAGACTTTTCCGAGGAGTTTAAGAGTGGCCAGAGGAGACTGGCCACACTCTACTGGTTTGGATTTGCGTTATTTTTGGACACTTTGAGTTTAGTTTGGACAGTGCTACCGTTTGAGAGTTTTATTTAATTTTGATCTGATTAAGTGAACATTATTTGATAGTGCACTTGATTTTCTTTTGATTTAATAAATCACAGTTTAAGCTTATTTGCTGATTTGTTTAGTGATTCTTATTCTGAACTGACCCACCATCTCCCTCATTTTGCTATAATTGGTTTATTTAATTGTCATTATTGTAATCGTTATAAGTGCATAGCCTATACTGCAGGCCTGGTTCACTAGATTTTAGAAGACATTTTGATGCTCTTTCTACTGAAATGATGGATTATTTATATGGAGAAATCCTGTCATTTAAAATGTATCTCTGTGGGGGAAAAGGACAGCTTGCACTGTCGCCTCGCTGCTGCCGTGCCTATTGGACAAGGACGGGTTGGGGAGGGACTATTCTGGTGTTAGCATTATGTTATGCTTTAGCTGTTGAAAAATAGCAGATCTACAAGCTACGAGCTTGCCTTGTAGGTCTGCTATTTTAGAAAAATCGACTGACACAGAAACATGGCTTTTTCAGAAAACTGTCAGGATGTACAGTAGAATACATTTTTTTAATCTGATCTCAGGTCAAAAGGGGTCAAACCAAAGTTGTATATACCGGCCGTAACTTCATCATCCATCCATTCCAAGACTTTACTCAGATGTTGTTGTTTTTTTGTTTATTTTTATCTGTTGCAATGTAGTCCTTGGTAAAATCTACGAGCTGCTGGGAGTCCTAGGCGAAGTCCACCCCAGTGAAATGGTCAACAACTCTGAGAGGCTCTACAAAGCCTATCTGGGAGAGCTGAAGGAACAGGTCAGTGACATGGTCAACTCTGAGGTCTCTTTTTTTCCACCGGGGTTGAACCGGTTCGGTTTTTTAAATGTTGTGATATAAATGGCATTAAATGGGGGTCAGTAGCCTATATGCATGTCAAACTGGGCATCCTTTTCAAATGGGGTCTAGACCTCGACCTCGCGCGTGCGGACTCTGCCCCCAGCCTGGTACCCTAGTCAAATTATGGCCCTTGATGAAACTTAATTGGGAACCCTGACCTATGTGTTGTTCACCTATGTGACGTTAATGAACACCAGTATGAGTACCAGTACAACGCTGTTGTGCCAGAAACGGAGAGAGAGAGAGAGAGAGAGATAGTATTAGTGCTGCACTGTTGCCTACTAATGAGAGAGAGAGAGGGAGGGGGGGAGGGTAGTTGCACCACTAACACTAAGTGTCACACTTATTTAATACTACGACACTATGGCATATTAGGAGTCCCAACTAGCACTAGTGGTTCTCAAACGTTTTTTATTTGCAAAGAAAAACCTTCACTCTGAGAGTGTACAAATAGTGTCATACCGTTACAGACATTATGGTCATTCAGGCCTAGCTCTTTATGGGTTTCTGGTAATATTATCCCATTTAGGCCTGACGTAGAAATAAAAAAAACGTTTGCTCTGAAAGAATATATACCTATTCAAAGATTTGTGCCGCATTCTTACGATTAAAAAAAAATAACAGACCCACAAGTTCATAGCTTGTAGATCTGCTATTTTTCAATAGCTAAAGTATAACAGAATGCTTGAAACACCAAAAGGGGTTCCCGCCCATGCAAAATGGGTTATTGTCCTGTCCGTAGCAAAAGTGGAATTTCGATGAAAAATGTCCACCACAAGCCAGCATGGCGATTGCCCCATGGTTCAGTTATGTTCAGACGTGTTGCCTTTCCAAAGATGTGTGTGCACTGCATTCACGTTCAATGTCTCTTTCCCGATAGATGACCTCCTCCACGAGAGAACCCAAACTGTTGGTTGTGGGTGGGTGTTTGAGGGGACTCACCGCTCTGATGGTCAATTTCCCCAAGACCATGGAAGAAGGTCAGAACTAGAACAAAATGTCAAAGATATTTGTGTGTCAAAGATATTTGATATATTCTGGTTCCAGTATGAACCAGAACATGTGGACAGGTGTCGCCATGGCTTTCACAACTCTATACTCGCAAGGCGACATGTATTGTCGCAGTGAGAAGATTTTTGTCCACCCTCACACATGCAATGGCTGTTATTTCCTAATATTTGATCATGTAACCACCTGACCTTATGTGTGTGAAATGATGTGCTTACTTACTGTGTGTGTGTGTGTGTGTGTGTGTGTGTGTGTGTGTGTGTGTGTGTGTGTGTGTGTGTGTACAACTATACACCTAAACTATATGGTCGTGCTGTGTGTTAGCCTGGCTGACTGAACCACTATTATGTTGATTATTTTATGTTTTTATTAAATGTTTATGAATTGTTTTGTCTCTGACTCGTGCAGACCCAGCAACATCGAAGCAGATATTTGAGTATGCCCTGAAGACGATCAATCCACAGGTACGGTACCTGTCCTTTATACCCATTATTTTAAAGTCTGTTTTTGTGGCCGTGTGTTAGGCTTCGTACACACATAAAGAACAACTGTCCTGTGCTCTGCCTGTGTTTCATGGCCGCCTCAATGCTTTTCCAATGGAAGTCACGTGGTTTGACCAAACACTTGTGTTTGATTGCCCCCCTCCACCACATCAAACGCATCAAACCACGCGACTTCCATTGGAAAAGCATTGAGGCGGCCATGAAACACAGGCAGAGCACACACCAGTTGTTCTTTATGTGTGTATGAAGCCTAATGCTCAATTTGTGCTCTTGTCGTGCAATGGGTGTCCCGTGCCGAAAATAGCCGATCTACAAGCTTTTCGGTACTCGGTTTTCGGTACTATAAATTGGGGCTTAGAAATCTCTCTGCAGTGGAGTGCCTCTTCTGGATTATACCGTATTGTCCAGAATATAAGAGGACTCTGATTATAAGACGACACCCACTTTTCAAGACTAATTTGTGGAAAAAGAACTTGACAATAGTCTAGTCCCCGATTATAATATGACCCCGGTGTTTATTAGGATATTTCCATTGGAACATCCTTTGTAGATGAAATCCGCAGAGTCGAGTGTAGAACAGTTGATTTAACTTTTTGTTCTTTACTTATCAGTTATGGTACTGATCATCTAATATGTTAATGCTGTCGAGGCATATTTGGTGCACACTGATCTTTTTTTATGTCACTTTATGTAACCAATTATTTGCAAGCAATACGGTTCAACAGATTGTTCTCGCAACTTTCTTGTAGGTGGAAATGAGTCGCTATGCTGTCACATTTGGTAAGTCCCTAAACACTGAATTCCCAAAAGAAATGGTATGATATTATAGGCATGTTATCAACTATCCACATTCTTATCTTTCTGAGGGGCGCTAGCCTCTCCAACGTCTGGCTTTCAGACATGACGTCATGTGGCAGCCAAGTCTATGGACTTTTAATGTTTAACCCATTTGGGCCTGGGGAAAAAAGTCTTCTAAATCCTGACAGTTTTCTGAAATACTTATGTTATAATGTTTCTAGGCCTATATCACTCGATATTTCATGTCAAGGATCCCAAAAATGATCTGTAATTGGCTGCCGACCCCCATCTGAAAATATGTTGTTTCAGGGACCTCCCCAGAAGCAAAGATTTGAGTTAAAAACGTTTGTTCTGAAAAAAAAATCAAAATTTGTGGCAGCCACACTGACCGCTAGCCCCTCTTATATCCAGCTTTTAGTGACTGTGTATGTTCACAAACTTTGTCCTACACAAACATTAAATTCCCATTGACAATGAAAGGAAAATGTTACGCCATAGTGTCTGAGCAAATAGACATAGTGACTATTATACGTCATGATGATGTACGACGATATAGTGTTGCTTTCGTCGACTAATACTAAGACGAAATTGTAAACTAAATGAAAACTAAGCTATGATGACTAAAATTATGACTAAATATATCTACAATTTCGTCAACAAATAAAAAATATGTTAGGAAGGTACTATAGTGGACAAGAGATCCAGTATAATTCATTTTATCAAGGCCCGCCAAAATGCATTTCAGTCGACTAAATCAACCGTAGATTTAGAGTACCAAAATCTTATATATTTTTATATATTTAGTCGACTAAAACTAGACTAACACTAAAACATTCCAGGTGACTAAAATGTTTAGGTGACTAAAATGGGACTAAAACAAAATGAAAACTATTCAAGAGACTATATGAACATTTGCTGCCAAAAACAACACTAGCTTCACACGGGTGTGATTTTCATTCACTTTTCCATTTTCCCAGCTGGGCTGAAGCTGTTGTCCAAGCATGCGGCTCAGTTTGGTGGCTGCCTCATGGACCACTACAGGTCCCTGTTTGAGGTCATGTCCAAGCTGTGTGGACACAACAACGCCGAGATGAAGAAGAGCAGCTTCTATGCACTGGAGGCCTTCCTCAAACAGGTAGGATCGTTATTGTAATTCATCATGAACCCATTTTGGGGCGGGAACCCCTTTTGGTGTTTTAAACATTATGTTATAATTAAGGCTGTCAAAAATAACGCGTTAACGGCGTTAATTAAAAAAACAAAAAGCATTCCAAAACTAATGTATATCCGCTTTCTGTCATTTATATTTCCATTTCCACAACAATAAATAGGAAAACATGGCATATTTTGGACATAGTTCGAATGGTGATTAATCATGATTAAATTATTTTTTAAGCTGTGATTAATCTGATTAAAATGTAATCATTTGACAGCCCTAGTTATAATTTAGCTATTTTTTTAAAAGTCGTTAAAATGTGGTGCAAAACATTGAATATATATTTCAGAGTGAACATTTTTAACTAAAATATTTGCTTCTGGGAGGTCCCTGGAACTACATATTTTGAGATGGGGGGTCGGTGGCCCAATAGAGATAATTCTGTGGGGGTCCTTGAAATGAAAAGGGTTGAGCACCACTGACATAGAAACATAGGTTTTTCAGAAAAATGTTTTTATTTAGAAGCCTTTTTTTATTGGACTCCAAAATGGGTTAATTAAAACCGGAAAAAGGTGTCATTTTCAGATGTCAACCACTTTAATCCTTATTTTATCCCTTGAAGTACAATGAGCTTATTACCAGAAGTACAAGCTCATAGCACGTCACTTTGTGTCGTGCTATGAGCTTGTAGTCGTAGATATGTTATCTTACACTGTGTGTGTGTGTGTGAGTCTGTTGGATACACGGTTGTCCAGAACCGCCACAAAAGGCTCCGGTCAAAATAGCAGATCTATAAGCTCACAATGCATTGCGATCCGACGCTATTTTCAAATGGCCGACATTAATTGGTTAATGTATGTTTTGTCATAATAATCTAAATCTACAAAGAGTGGAGTAGAAGTAAAAGTATTGGAATTTGGAAATACTCCAGTAAAGAAAATACATGGTGCCTCAACATGTTACTTAAGTAACGGTACTTTAGTAGATGTACTACAGTATCCACCACTGGAACTCTTGTCGGTATCTCATTACCCTTAACTGTAACTTTTACAGGTTGCGGCTCTCGTGGCCGAAAACATCGAGGAGCACAAGGGCAAGTTGAAGTTCTTCATGCAGAAGTTCTGTGGCATCATTAAGACCATGGACTCCTCACACAAGGAGCTGTCCATCGCCATACGGGGATATGGATTCTTTGCAGCGGTAAGTTCCTCATTTTGCACGTCATGCTAGTATAGAAAGCCGTATAGCCTTGCATAGCCAGCCGTCATTTTGCCCCAGGCAGATATACATGTAGTGATATTAGCCCATTTTGGGGCGGAAACCCCTTTTGGTGTTTTAAACATTGTTATAATTTAGCTATTGAAAAATAGCAGATCTACAAGCTCATAGCGCGCCACCGAGTGGCACGCTACGAGCGGCGCGCTACGAGCTTGTAGGTCTGCTATTTTTTGAAAAATCGTGAAAATGCGGCACAAATCTTTGTATATATATTTCAACATTTTTAACTAAAATATTTGCTTCTGGGAGGTCCCTGGAACTACATATTTTGAGATGGGAGTCTGTGGCCCAATAGAGATAATTCTGGGGGTCCTTGACATGAAAAAGGTTGAGCACCACTGACACAGAAACATGGGTTTTTCAGAAAAATGTTAGGATATAGAAGCCCTTTTTAAATCGACCTCAGTCCAAAATGGGTTAGTATCGCTACGCGAGGCTAAGAAAGCGCTGGTTAAAGCTCAGCCCAATTTGCATATACGACAAAAATGCAATTGCAAAAAACAAACAAACAAACAAATAAAGGATTTAGGAGTTAGGATACAAATAGAAAACTGTGGTATGAGTTGGAAAAAGTGTACGCAACTTGTGGATGTGACTGACTTGTGGGGTGGGACATAGAGGTGGGACTTGTGGGCTAATCATTCAAAAACACTGGTGTTGTCCTTTTTAACACTCTTTTTACGTCTTTTTTTTTCCATTGACGCTCGCCGCCAAGATTGTCTTTTGACATGTTTTTATATATTTATTCATTCAGAATGGTCTCGCTGACATCCACCGTCTAGCAGAGTCCGGCCCGTCGCCAAGTAAATGCTTGGCTCGGCCCAGGTGCCCTGACCAAGTCATATTTTAAGCATCTGAATTTGAGGTTTTAGTCAGCCAGGTAGTTTTAGTCGACTGCATAAGATTTTACTCTACTAAATCCACTTTTTTGTCGCCAAAAACATATTTTGGCAGGCCCTTCCTAGGCTCCGACACTGAGCCCAAATATCTTCCCTAGGGCTGTCACTTTGAGAAAAAAAGAGTCAGCGTCATTATATTTAGAAAATACTTTTAAATGAAATAGATCATTGATGTTGTTTTGTTTCTTAAGCCTATTCTACAATGTTATGTAATAAAAAAGACAAGCATTCATTTAAATGAATTTGCATTTATTTCTGTGTAAAATTAGAAAACAAACTGAAATATAAAATACAACATTATATACAGTAGACTTCGTGTCAAATGTGCCAAAAAATACAACTGATACAATCTGATTTAAGCATTTTGTTGTAGTCACTTTGAGAAAAAAATCTTATTTTTGTCACGTGTAAGTGGCAAAGTAAAAATAACAATAATTAAAAAATTATTATTTTATTAAAAATACATCCTCCAAACAGTTAAGAATTTAACCTTATTCTACAGTATTTTCTGTGTTGGCCACACTCCCTGTCATCCAGCTGGATAGGGTGAATGACAATGAACCTGAACTTATCAATTGGTCTTGAGTGGTCTATCAGCAGCATAGTCTGGCAGTGAGCATAACATTAGCATGTTACAATGGAGTCCATTTGTCCAGCCTGGGCGTGGTGCTGATTCATTGTGTTTTGAGAGTGTTTCAAATTAGCATTCTATACAGACTTGATTGGCCCATCAAAATCATGATTTTCCTAAAGAGAGAGAGATGAGATGGTCACCCCTGCCCACAAGAACGTGAAAAACGACATTCCTCAGGCACAGACACTACAAACTAGGGATGCACCGAAAGGGAAATTCTTGGCCGAAACCGAATATAAGAAACAGTTGGCCGAAAACCGAATACCGAATATCCGAATATATTTAATATTATATATATTTTTGCCTACCATTGCTGTCATTGCCGTACCTTAAAGCTACCTGATTTATGGTTATGGCAAAACTTAACTTCAATAATAATCACTGTTATGGGTCCATAAAACATTTATTCAGCTCATTTGAATGCATTAATTGCATACACTATTCGGTGATATATTTTCTGCCTATTCAGGCCGAAACCGAATATGCCGAAAATGCTTTTTAGCCATTTTCTGCCGAATATTTTCTGCGGCCGAATATTCGGTGCATCACTACTACAAACGTAACATATATCTCCATTATTGTTCATGTTTATATATCACTGTTAACAACTTTAAAAAGAGAAATGAGGTGATACAGAAAATCACGTGCGTTATGTATAATGTTTGATTTATACCACAAATTAATAAAAACCCCACCCACAAGTCATTTTTAGTCTCTCTCTCTGTTGATGCTTTGACTGGTCGCAGATTTTTATATAGCTCTCTACTCCCCCTAGTGGACATAATAATCTACATTGTGAAATGCGCAGATCACGCAAACCTCTGCAAAATAAAAGAGACAATGTCAATGGCCCGCAACGGCACGTCTATGGGAAAAATGCATGGGAAATTATTTTCCGGGCCTGTCGTCATCATGAAAGATGAGTAATTTCTGGTTTTTGTGTTTTTTTTTCTTAGTCCTGCAAGAAGGTGTCCCCTGACGACGTGGACCTGATGTACACAGAGCTGATCCAGCGCTGCAAGCAGATGTACCTGACCGAGTCCGACACGGACGAGGAGAACTTCTACCAGCTGCCCAGCTTCCTGGACTCCATAGCCAGCGTCCTCATTCACCTCGACAAGGTACGAACGAACCCACTCTCATGGATTCAGTGTTGTTTTTGGCAGCAGATTTCTATTTTAATTTTAGTCGTAGTCTCTTGAAATGTTTTCATTTTATTTTAGTCGACTAAATCTACAGTTGATTTAGTCGACTAAAATGTGTTTTGACAGGCCTTAATGTCGTTGTAATGACATATTTTACACTTTGGTTGCATGCTGAAAATAGCAGATATACAATCTCGCAACGCGTCGCAGCACGACGCGTTGTGAGATTGTATATCTGCTATTTTCAGCATGCAACCCAGGATAAAATTGGATCTCTTGTCCACTAGTCCCTTCCTAACATTTTAGTCTAGTTTTTATTTGTTGACGAAATTATCAGTATATTTAGTCTTAGTTTTAGTCATCATAGATTCGTTTTTATTTAGTTTTAGTCAGTGCGTTTTAGTCAGTGCGTTTTTAGTGCGTTTTAGTCAGTGGTAGTCGACGAACATTTTTCGTCTTAGTTTTAGTTGACGAAAACAACACTGCATGGATTCAAGTTCTCAAGTCGACACGACCGATTTCAGTCACTTGGATTCCATGGAAGCCGGCGTGTGAAATGCGCATGCTGCGCACCGGAATTAGCAGATCTACAAGCTCACACAGCATGTTGCGCTGCGATGTGATGTGAGCTTGTAGATCGGCTATTTTCGGTGATACGTTAATTTAAGATGAACGGGTATTTGAAGTGATTGAACTAGTAATAGAATACAAGTTTTGAAGCATCTTCCCGGAACAGGACTGGTCTCTTTCCCCCCCCCCCCAGCTGGTCGGCTGGTATGTAGAACAGCAGCAACAATAGGTTTAGAATATGTAACGATGAGACATTTTGGCCGATATCGATATCCAATATAACACTGCTGGTATGGCCGATAACCGATATAACCGATGTCGATATGATCTTATTCTGTATTAAGAAAATATACAGTAGTCATTTTTGCCATTCTGAAAAAGGCTTATAAACTTCCCCAGAAAACATTGATATAATTTGCAGCCTTCATCATAACAAAAGGCTTTTTCGGGCTTTTTTATTCTTTTTTTTCCAACATAATAAAAATAAAATATCTGCTAAAACCAAAATATATTATTTCACCAATTACCGATATATCCTTTCGAGGCCGATACTGATGTGTTTGC
Source organism: Protomyctophum bolini (assembly GCF_963924005.1). Classification (NCBI taxonomy): domain Eukaryota; kingdom Metazoa; phylum Chordata; class Actinopteri; order Myctophiformes; family Myctophidae; genus Protomyctophum; species Protomyctophum bolini. The sequence goes on from NC_137882.1 coordinate 26,818,735, forward strand.
CGATTAATCTCCCATCACTAGTTTAGAAACATCATTGGAAACTCCCCCCCTGTCAGCTGTAAAGGAGCAACTTGGACACTCAGGCATGAAGGAAGCATGTGTTCAAGTCCGTTGCTCTCCCCAGGTTGGCGGAGGGTGTGTAGAGCCCAGGATCACATTAGATAATTGACACAGGGGTGAAAAATGGGTTACAAAATCGTGGGATAGGAAAAAAAAAGAAACATCATTGCATTTTCAGCCTTGAGATTTTATTTTCGCTTTGTTCCGCTGTGTCCTCATTCACCTAGACGACGTCTACCAAACATAAATAAAACATCTTTTCTGTATCGCTCATTCTAAAGATCCCCGAGGTCTACACGCCGCTGCTGGAGCGCCTCCTAGTGGTGCAGATGGACAGCTTCACGCGCTGCGTGGAGAAGATGCAGTTCACGTGCGTCCGCGCCATCATCAAGGTCCTGGTGGCCATGGCCTCCAAGGGCCCCGTGCTCTGGAGCTTCATCAGCAGCGTGGGTCAGTGCCGTTTCCTTCTGACCTGAGATCAGATTCTAAAAAATGTCTTCTATGTCAGTCGCTCTTCGTTTTTTCAATTTTGTTTTAATAATATTTGTTTTATTTGGAAAGAGCAGTACATTACATTTTCACATGACACACGAGCAATTCCCAAGATTTCCCTTTTTTCCCCACCCCTCTTCCCTCCCTCATCCCCCCTCCATGTGGCTCCAACTCCAATGTCTCTGTATAGTCCTTTTTCTTTTAGAAGATGACATCAAGTCCACACTTAAACATGGACAAACAGGGCAATATCACTTCGAATCGTACATTTCAGGAGGACAAAAAGAAAAGAGTCGATCTGCTATTTTTCAATAGCTAAAGTATAACATAATGCTTAAAACCCCAAAAGGGGTTCCCGCCCAAAATGGGCCTATAAGTTTGATTCTACAAATGTCTTCTAAAACATGACAGTTTTTTCTCAAAAAACCTATGTTTCTATGTCAGTCGTATTTACGTTCAAAGACCCCCGATATCATATGTAATTGGCTGCCGACCCCCTATCTGAAAATATGTTGTTCCAGGGACCTTCCAGAAGCAAAGATTTGAGTTAAAAATGTTCGCTCTGAAAGACTATATTCAATGATTTGCGCCACATTTTCACGATTTTCAAAAAATAGCAGACCTACAAGTTCATGTTCTATGAATTCTCCCCTGTCAGGTGGAAAAAAGCAGCTTGGACTCCTCATGCATAGAAGGAAGCATGAGGTCAGTCCGCTGCCCCCCCCTCCCCCCCAAGTTGGCAGAGGAAGTGTAGCGCCCAGGATTACATTAGATAATTTACACTGGGTGAAAAATGGGTTGCAAAATCGTGGGATATATATATATATATATTTAATAATAATGATAATTCTAGGACAGTCCTACGTCCATTCCTGCATAATTACTGAACTCAATCATTCTAGGGTCAGTCCTACGTCGATTACCTGCATATTTACTGAACTCAATAATTCTAGGACAGTCCTAGGAAAGTAAAGCTGTGTTTTTGTCTTTCCTTTTCAGTGCACCAGGGCTTGATCCGTGTCTGTTCCAAACCACTCATCCTTCCAGAGGTCAGACCCTTTTCCCTTTTAGATAGAGTTCACAACGTTAACCGTCTTACAATTCAGGCATTTAGCATTTATTCCAGAGAGACTTAGTTCGCAGAACGGGTTACAGTTCAAGGAAAGTACAGGCCAATACAAAATCTGCTAAGAGGATAAAACCAGAAAAAGCACCAAGACTTGTTTACATGAGGGTTCCTCCATTTTCAATTAATCAGAAAGTAATTTAGCGGGTAATACATCAAATACATAGACGTAGTCATATATCTTTATTGATAATGAGATTGATAATCTTTATCTTTCTGATTTCAACTTTGCCACTTGCCACCCACTGAGTGTAATCACAAAACAAAGTAGATTTAGGATTCTTTACTCTTACTGCATGTACTGTCGGTTCATATGGAAATATAATGACCAATGAATGAACCCGTCCTCCTCAGGACAAGGACGGTGACGGCGACGGCCAGCACCGCGGCGGCCCCGGGAACAGGAAGGTCCCGTCTAGCCTGGACTACCTGGCCCTGTTCAAAGGTCTTCTGGACTGTGACCAGCTGAAGGTACTTAACCACTTAACCACTTTAGGCCTGAGGACGATTCTAATTATGTTGTTCCAGGGAGCTTTGCTTTAGATTTTGGACTACATTTTCACGATTTAAAAAAAAAATAGCAGACCTACAAGCTCGTAGCGCGGCACTGAGCTTGTAGATCATGATAAGAGTATCAATTAAATTAAACACATATTTTACTTGAACTTTCTACGTTGAACATGGCAGGAGTACGTCTTAATGTTACAGTGCATACTGTCCATTGTACTTGACCTGTGACTACATGTAGTCTAGATCTATCGTATAATAAGAAATGCTTCATGTTCTAACAATTATGTGTACGGATGGTGACACTTCCCTTAGTCATACTGTGATGATGGTTAAAACTATGACCAAATAATAGTAGTTGTCGACGTGAGTTGATATGTTATCTGACAATTGGTATGAATGAAACGTGACCATTGGTGGACAATTGAGTCAGTTGTGTGTAGAGTTCTCATCGGGCCCGAAATTTGAAGCCTGGCACGGCCCGGCCCTAACTGGGTCAGCCTGAAGCCCGGCCCTAAAAAATACCATAATGTTAGGCCCGAAGCCCTATAAAGCCTGACAAAGAAAAAAAAGTACGCCACTTTTATTGCATGGCCAGCGCAGCAGCATGCGCCGTCAGTGAACCACTGACGGCGCATGCTGCTGCGCTGGCCATGCAATAAAGTGGTGTTCTTTTTTTTCTTTCAGTGTGTGTCTGTGTGAGAGTGAGAACGGAGTTCAATGGACTTATCGCCGAAATAAAGGATTTATGTAGCTCATTTATGTACCATTTCTATATCATTCTAATGGATTCCATTTCCAGTGGTGGTGAGTACTGTAGCTCCCCGTTTCCTCTGAAGTGAAGCTATGTCCAAGACCCCAAGTATCGTTCCCGTTCGGTGTCCAAAAGAACAAACATAGCCTACAAAGTTTACAAACCATACATGCACCCGCTCATGGCGTGTCTCGACAGCTTAGAGATCTGTTATTTTAAATTGGGCACATATAACGAGGAGCGCTGAGGGACGGCGGTTATAATACTAATCATTTTGTAAATCAAATAGCCATTAGCCTGTAGCCTGCAGTGGACTGTAACATTGCGTGGTCAGATCATACACTACAGAATATGGATCGTTGGTGACTATATGACGTTGATTAGGCCTAATGATTAGGTTATTCATCGCAGCCAGCTGGGTTTAACGAGATGGCTCAGCGCAACTGTTTTTGTTATGTTGCAGTCTATCGTGTGATAATCCGATTGATTTATAAAACATTTAGCATTATGAACTGAAGCTCATTTGGTGCGCCGCAAACCAGAGGCCAGCCAGCGGTATAAACATTAAACAACCACCCCACCGTTCACTTCTCTCTGCCTGCGCAGTCAGTAATCCATTCCAAGCCCCCCACCTCCACTCCTCCGTCTTCCTCCTGTCACAAGTGAATCGCCATAGCGCAGCCCTCTTCATAATAAATACATACTTGTAGGCTATATAGCCTACACATTACACAAATAACAGAATTGCTATTTTTATTATAATAACATTTTTGAAAAAAGAAAATAAGAAAATCACAGAGCCCGAGGCTTATGTGGAATGTTTGTTTAGGAGCATGTCTGATTGTCTGTCCCATTGTTAATGGACAGGTGTAAATGGATTAGGGTGTGCCACCCTATTGCTGAATGGATCGACCAAACAATTTGCATGTGATCCTTTTAGTGTGATAAGTAGAGTGCATACATTATTTGCATTTAAATGATTTAGACTGGAAAATTCTTAGCATCCCTGTGACAACATCTGAAAGGTGAAAAAAGCAACTTGAGCTATTTGTCACCCCTATACATTTGGACTTTACAAGCTGAAGGTTAAGCATTCCTAATCCTAAATTCACCACACCCACTGCACACAGCAATAGTCATTGTATGATGTCATTCTCTCATGGTAAAAATGTCACACTTCAGCCCTTATTTTTAGTAGTTTATGTGGGACATTTGTGTTTTTAGATATTTTAGTATTTCAAAGTGTCTGTGATGTCATGGACACTGGTCCCACTGCTGGATTACTACAATTACCATAATGCTTTGCTGCACTTGTGGAGAGGGAGAGGACTCTCTTTCAATGATTTCCATGACATCATTGGCACTTTGCAAAACTAAAATATCTAAAAACATGTATGTATTACACACAACGTTTATTGTTTCCCAAACCTCATTAGAATAAGATATGGATGCAAAAGGGGTGAAATGGCCCTTTAAACGCAAGGCAGGCACGGTTTTCTCTCCATGTTTATCCAGTTAGTCTTGTTAGTAAAGTTACAAGTGTGCAGAACAAGTCAAAACTACTACAGCTACATTCTTCCTATTTTGATGACAGGTGGAACATCATCATGTTTTCATTGAGAATTATTATTCTACACTGACAATGTATTTAATGTATTTAAATTATTTAATTAATTTCCGTTCAAATCCAGGGTCGAATAGGAAAGTTATTTTACTGTATCTGATTGATATAAAACACATTTCATTAAGAAAATGAAACATTATAAAAGTGAAAACACATTGCATTGTTGTTGTGAGCAGTGATTGGCCAGTTTTGTTTTTGGTGTGTCCCGCCCCACTCACTCTGATTGGCCCACTGTTAGTATTTAACAAGAGCTTGGTCTGCTTTGTGTCACTTTAATCTCTGCTAGTTGTTAAGAGCTGAACTTCTCCTCTCTGCACTAGCTGAAGCATTTAGTTTTTGTTTTGGTTCTACTTTACTACATACTTTTATAATATTTTCGCTCAATTTAAAAATCTATTTCTGCAAGTTTTGAGTTATGGCTTTACTACAAACATTGAAGTCCTTGGTCAACCAGAGACTATCTGCTGCTGCTGAAGAGATATTTGGGGTCGTTGGAAGAATTCTAACAGAGTACGAGGATGAAGCTTTCCACATCAAGCAAGAAACTGACCGCCTACACAGACTACTGGATATTGTTTTACAACCAATCGTCAAACTACACAGAGCTGGTTGGTAAACCTTTACTATGTTTGATTCGATCCATTCATGTTGGGGTTAAACTTGCATTCAACATTCTCTGTGGATATACATGATAGCAATAGGTTGTAGCTAATGATACATTATATTTGAGGAACAAGGCACTCGTTTTAGAAATTACGCGTTATTGAGGTAAGAAACAATCATTTTGTGACACTTCACATTGAAATCAAAACATTAGGACCGCTATGGAACTAACAGCAGAAGTTTCATGTTCAAACATGTAATAATGTGTTTCTCTACTGTATCTTCTGTCTAGACTCCATACACCTCCTTGTGTGTAAAGAAGAGGTATTTACTGAGCAGCAGGAGAGAACATCCAGTCTGGTCAAAGAGGAACCAGAGTCTCCACAGATTAAAGAGGAACAGGAGGAGATAACCTCCAGTCTGATCAAAGATGAACCAGAGTCTCTACAGATTAAAGAGGAACAGGAGGAGATAACCTCCAGTCTGATCAAAGATGAACCAGAGTTTCCACAGATTAATGAGGAACAGGAGGAGAGAACCTCCAGTCTGATCAAAGATGAACCAGAGTTTCCACAGATTAAAGAGGAACAGGAGGAGATAACCTCCAGTCTGATCAAAGATGAACCAGAGTTTCCACAGATTAAAGAGGAACAGGAGGAGATAACCTCCAGTCTGATCAAAGATGAACCAGAGTTTCCACAGATTAAAGAGGAACAGGAGGAGAGAACCTCCAGTCTGATCAAAGATGAACCAGAGTTTCCACAGATTAAAGAGGAACAGGAGGAGATAACCTCCAGTCTGATCAAAGATGAACCAGAGTTTCCACAGATTAAAGAGGAACAGGAGGAGATAACCTCCAGTCTGATCAAAGATGAACCAGAGTTTCCACAGATTAAAGAGGAACATGATGAGCTACTTCAAAGATCAGAGGAGGATGGTGGATCAACGGAGACATTGCTATCAGTGAAAGATGATGATGAAAACATACAAAGAGAACCTGTAGCCAGCTCCTCATCTCAACACATGGAAACACAACCTGATGTAGAGGACAGTGGAACATCACAACCAACTAGTGACAATAATTTGTCTTTGAGCAACAAGCTGCTCCATGACCTCGAATCATCAAAACAAAGTCACTCCACGAGTCACATAGGTAAGAAATGTTTTAACTGTGCAGATTGTGGTAAAATGTTTAATCGCAAGGAACATCTAAAAAGACACATGACACATCATACAGGGGAAAGGCCATTTGCTTGCACAGTTTGTGACAAGGGTTTTAGTTTAAAGACTGATCTAAAAAAACACATGATGACTCATACAGGGCTTTACCCCTTTATGTGTACAGTTTGTAGCAGGGGCTATATTAATACCCGGGATTTAAAAATACACGTGAGGTCTCATACAGGGGAAAAACCATTTACGTGTACAGTTTGTGAAAAAAACTTCAGCCATAGTAATCTAAAAACACACATGAAGACGTGTAATAAAGAGGAAAAAGATGTTAAATCACAACCAACTAGTGACAATAATTTGTCTTTGAGCAACAACCTGCTCCATGACCTCAAATCATCAAAACAAAGTCACTCCACGAGTCACCTAGGTAAGAAATGTTTTAACTGTGCAGATTGTGGTAAAATGTTTAATCGCCCGGAACATCTAAAAAGACACATGACACATCATACAGGGGAAAGGCCATTTGCTTGCACAGTTTGTGGCAAGGGTTTTAGTTTAAAGAATGATCTAAAAAGACACATGATGACTCATACAGGGGAAAAGCCCATTACGTGTACACTTTGTGGCATGGGCTTTAGTCATAATACGTGTCTAAAAATACACATGAGGGCTCATACAGGGGAAAAACCATTTACGTGTACAGTTTGTGAAAAAAACTTCAGCCAGAATAGCAATCTAAAAACACACATAAAGAGGTGTCATAAAGAGGAAAAAGCTGTTAAATGATGATTGTTTTTTCTTCTTCTTCAAATAAGGCATTATGTTGACATGTAATGTCAATTATTCAGTTTAGTCCAGCTACATTAAACATGATGGACTATACATACACTATTTTAATCAATTTTCAACTTGCATAATGACAATACAATATGAGAAGCAGTGTTTGCCCACATTCTTCAGCAATTAAAATGTCACATTCATTGATATTCACGGACTAGTGGTGCACTTGTCTGTGTTGACGTGTGTTGTTTGGACTAACATATCATCATAGTGTATTTCAATGACTTAGTTTGATTATATGTTTATATTCTCTGCATTATGTTGTCTTCATAAAATTGTAAGAGAAAATATTTACTCTGTAAAAAACACTGTCCGTAATTTCTTCTTTTTCAAATAAAGGGTTGACAGCTACACATCCTTTGTGTGTTCATTACATGTGCTTCACCTCCTTTAAATATTGACATCTTGTACTGTGAACAATACAGTGACAAAAGCTGCTTCATTTTACATACTTCATGCCAAACTTACTAGAGCATGATAGGAGTATTAATTAAATTAAACAGTCTACACATATTTCACTTGAACTTTCTACATTGAACATGACAGGAGTAAGTCTTAATGTTACAGGGTGCATACTGTCCATTTTTCTTGTACTGTAAATACAGTTAGATCTAGCGTATAATAAGAAATACTTCATGTTCTAACAATTGTGTGTAAGGATGGTGACACATTCCTTAGTCATACTGTGATGATGGTAAAACTATGACAAAATAATACTAGTTGTGGACGTGAGTTGATATGTTATCTTACAATTGTGGTGAGGGGGTCTGTGGGTGGGGTTGGAGCCCGACCCTGCTGCCCGGCGCATTCTCTAACGGACTCACGAGACAAGAACTGTAATGATTCTGAACGATATTCTGCTGCATCTGGGCGGCATCATGATCCGCGGGGAAAAAAAACCTGTTTGTGTGGACGCAGGACTTGGCGGGAGTTGAGACAGACGGTCCAATTTCGACACACTGTGACTCGCCAGTCAATCCCATAGTTTAGCTGCAAGTACTACTAGTTAGCATTAGCAACGTTAGCACCTTGCGTTATACTGTCTGTGGTGTGGACACACCGGTGTCAGTTTATCTCGCTGTATGTAAATAAATAAAGCACGCGCGCGCGTGTGTGAGTAAATAATAAAACGCTTGATACATACAACTTGTAGTCCTACATCCCCCCCCTAGGGCTTACATATACTAAATAGATAGATATTAAAAAAGAAAACATGCAGCTCAACTGTTGGATAAGGAGAGGATGTTACTCCACATAAAATAATGAAGTAAACTGACCCTGTTGACTGTAAAGTCAACAGGGTCAGACATATATTTTCTATTTTACATGATGGGAAGAGTGTAACAGTAAGGGATTTTGAGATGGGAGTGTTGGACCTGTTTAAAAAAAAATCACACCCATGTGAAGTGAGCGGCACTCTTATCATACATCATCCATTTATTGTCATTTTTGTGACAATGAATGTGTAGGATTGTGTAGGACAAAAATAGCCGATATATGACAATAATTCTCCATTCATTGTCAATGGCATTTAGGACAGAAATCTACACTATAGCTGAATATAGGAGGGGCTAGCGCTCCTAATGAATTGTTCTTCTATGACTATCAGGAAATTAATGTTAACATCTTGCTCAATACTCAATCCTTAGGACTGAGGCCCATTCTAAAACAAAAACGCCTTCTAAATCCTGAACCCCTTTTGGTGTTTTAAGCATTATGTTGTACTTTAGCTATTGAAAACTAGCAGATCTACAAGCTCCAAGCTTAGTTCCTTTACACCACTGGTATATGTTCGGCCCGGTCTGCTCAGGGTCACCACCGCACTTGCAGGCCGTGCGCGGGGCCTGAGGCATCATTTCTCCCATGGCAACAGTGTTGTTTTTGGCAGCAACATTTTATTTTAGTTTTAGTCATAGTCTTTAGTTTTGGTTTTCATTTGGGTTGTAGTCACATTTTAGTCAACCGGGATGTTTTAGTGTTTGTCTAGTTTTAGTCGACTAAATGTCATGAGATTTTAGTCGACTAAGTCTAGTACGGTTGATTTAGTCGACTAAAATGTATTTTGGCGGGCCTTGATGCGTTGATGCCTTTTTTTCCACTTGCTAAATCTACAAACCCACAACGTTGTGAGCTTGTAGATCGTCTATTTTCAGCATGCAACTATAATTGTAAAATGACTTATACTGAATCTCTTGTCCACTAGTCCCTTCCTAACATTTTAGTCTAGTTTTTATTTGTTGACGGAATTGTCGGTATATTTAGTCTTAGTTTTAGTCATCCTTTTTTTTTCCTGCAGGATTCCGGATTCTTGGACGCGGCCTTTGAAAGCCAGAACGCGGCCCTGCCGTCACTGAGTCGCCTGCTTTATGATGAAGTGGTGAAGTCCATTCTGAGGATCGTGGAGAAGTTGGACCTTTCTGTGCAGAAAGTGGCCTCAGCCGATGATGTGAGTTTCTCCTTCATATACTTCTCCGTGACGCCGGTTACCTGCATTCTCTTGGCCTTGTCATGTAAACTCCTAAAAAAAATGGCTCGGAAATTTAACTTTGGTCCGTTATTTCTCCCCTTTAATAATACCACATTTCTATTGTTAATTAGTCACCTTTACAACGAGGCATAGCTTGTAAGGATCGGGCATTGCTGGAAATGAGCACCACAGCATGGGTAGTGCCTCCAAAATGGCAAATGGCTGGTATTCACCCTTGTTTTGAGTTGCTTAGCGGATTGGACGAATGCACTCTCCCACAGTAATAAGGAAAAAACAACACATATTGGCCATTTTTACACTTTATAAATGTTATGCTAAACTCTGTAGCGTGTGGAAGATCCATACATACCAAAACCAAATTTAAGTTTGGTAAGTAGCTTAACTCTGGAGTTTATATGACAAAGTGGCCGGGAGAACAGTTCCCAGCTGTGAGTTCAGATGTATGGAGGGGGGGCTACGCCTTCCGTGGCCTAGGCTGGTACGTATTAATTTGGTGGTCTGTCTGTCTGTCTGTCTGTCTGTCTGTCTGTCTGTCTGTCTGTCTGTCTGTCTGTCTGTCTGTCTGTCTGTCTGTCTGTCTCTCTCTCTCAGGGTCCAGATGAAATGACCAGCGTAGTGCTGCCCTCCTCCGACCCCACAGCTCATCTCCTGCCCAACAAGGTCAAGGACTTCACCGCTTTCATCAACCTGGTGGACTTCTGCAGGTATACACCAGACCAGTAGTGGAATTGAGGTTCATATAACGTGACACACGCGTCACGTTGTGAGCTTGTTTAACTGCTATTTCTGCAGGAACGTTGACATGTTTCGCATCATTATTTGACCTCACGAAGTATGAGTATACTTGCTTGTTGGGAGGTATTATTGCCCATGATGACATGAATCTAGAATCTCGGCTCCCTTTTCACATTTCTCATGCCCTCTCTCTGCCCTAGAGATGTCTGACATGTGTGTGTGTGTGTGTGTGTGTGACGACGTGCGTGCGTGTGTGACGGCGTGCGTGCGTGTCTTTCTTTTGCAGTGAGCTGCTGCTGACCAAACACGTGGAGTACTTTGAGCCCTGGGTGTATCCGCTGAGCCACGAGCTGGTTCTCCTCTCCATCAGGAACCCTCTGGTCAGCGGCTTCTACAAACTCCTCTCCGTCTCCATGAGCGTGGCCAAGAGGATCAAGTACTACCAGGTATAGCATCACCCATTAAAGTTCTTAAGTCGCTGTGACTGATTTCACTCATTAGTATTCCGCACAAGTCAGAAGTACTTATTTACAAGCTTGCGACGCGTTGCAAGCTTGTAGATAAGCCTATTTTGGTTATTAATTATTTTACTATTAAATAGTCATATAAGTGGTCAAACTAGTCATGGAATACACGATTCATCTTCCAGAAAAACCCTTCATTGATCTTGGATATTCCATGATAGCAAAGGTTAAAGCCTCAATCTGCAATTTCTTTCAAACTGTTCCTTTGTGTGTGTGTGTGTGTGTGTGTGTGTGTGTGTGTGGGGGGGGGGGTTATTTTGGCCTGTCACAAAGATGCTATACTATATCTGATTGACGTTCATACCACTTAATACCACTTAATGAATGGTGTAAACGATCGGTTTCTCCAGATCATGGGTAAATTACCGATCGAGTCATTTTTTAGTGAATATGGGCTGATCGATCGGAGCACCTCTAATTCTTGCGTAGACTCCATCCAGGGCTCTTTCCTGGCGTGCTTTGAGGATCCATGCCTCAGCCCCATTACCAGAGTAATATAGTAAGAGAGTGGCGACACTATAGCGTTGAGTCCCGTTGTAACAATGGAATGCGGAAGTGCACATTCTATCTCAATGGGATATAGTTCCAGCCATAGGAGCAATGTTTGGAACTATAGCCCATGGAGGCAAGTGTGTCGCTACTCTCCTACTCTACACTCTGGTGTTTTAAACATTACGTTATCATTTTTTTTTTTCGACGTCAGGCCTAAATGGGTTAAATCGATGAAAGGTTGGTCGACTATGAACGTCCCTATGTAATCCTGTTTTTCTTCAACAGGGAGTCGGCCCAAAAAGCTCCACAGCCCAGAACGTTGACTCGGTAAAGAGCGCCAGCTTCGCGCTGTACTCCAAGTTCGGAAAAGAGGTGAGTGATCCGTTTGTGTCCTGTAATCATTCCGGGGTGGACGTTGACGTGAGAAAACAAGTTTGAGAACCGCTGACATAGAAACATAGGTTTTTCAGGAAAACGGTCTTAACTGGATTTAGAAGACATTTTGTAGACGTCATGTTTAAATGGGTCTTACTCTTAGTCTTAACCCATTTTAGGCCTGACGTCGAAATAAAAAAGAGGTCTTCTGAAAGAATATATATTCAAATATTTGTGCCGCATTTTCACGATTAAAAAAAAATAGCAGAACTACAAGCTCGTAGCGCGCCACTCGGTGGCGCCCTATGAGCTTGTAGATCTGCTATTTTTCAATAGCTAAAGTATAACATGCTTTGTTAAAACACCAACATGGGTTCCCGTTCAGGTTAACGGTATAGCCTATCCAGAGCTGCTCTATAAATTCGATACGGATTGATTCAATTCAATTTAAAGTATTGCATAGATTGCATTACTGACTAAATCTAAACTTAGGTCAAATTGACACAACAGTCTCCCCTATGTGTATTACAGAGGGTTCTCTGTCACATCATTGCTGGCAGTGAAATAATCAATCTCTGGGTAAATATATTCAATTGGTTCTCCAGACAACTGGGAAAGGATATTCAGTCAGTTGCTGTTTAGCTATATTTGGTTGCTCTGATGAGACGAAGGCCCTTCCTTCCCACCAAACAGTATCATTGCTGAAAAAATAAATAAATAATATACATCATATTATACCACTTGGTCCCACAACTATAGGCTACTCTTTTTCTCCCTATAGCTGCTATAGTGACTGACTGACAGCTATAGGCTGTTGGGCAGAAACCCTCTTGACACCCTACTTCAGGGGTGCCCAAAAGGTATATTGGGATCTACCAGTAGATCACAAAGCCTGTGCAGGTAGATCACCTGTGATCATTCCCTGATAGAATAAAAAAACTATTTTTGGCATCTAGCACTTGAATTTCGGTGACTTTTTTGATTGACATCAAAAAGGGCCCGTCAGCTCAAACCCACAATGCAATATTTTGTTTTCAAGAATGTTGCTGTGCTCAAACGTCGGTAGCATTACAAATTAAATGCAAAACAAATATTATTCCAAGGGCATTTGTCTTATGTAACGCCAGCCCCGCTATTCCATATTTAGGTCCAAAAAGTGGAGGCATGTAGGCTATTGTCTGTCACAGTGTGAGGCAGATGTTTAAATGACCCAAGTGTTACAATAAAGGACATTTCAAGTTCTAGGAATACACTGTCTGGGACACCATGTCTCTGCACGACAGTTAATATATAATAAATAATACATTAAACGTACTGTACATACAAACAGTAAAATACCATGTGTTGGACAGAAAAACCGTCACACTGGATAATTTCCCCATGAACATTTATTGTAAATCCATCCAATAACAATATAGTATTTTTCATTGTTACTAGTTCTAAACATCAAAATCTTACTAACCAGCAAATCCCAGGTCATCAATGTGACATATTGTAACCTGGAACCCCCAAATCACAATTTATACCCACTATACGTAAAACAGACCTGAGTTGGCACTGTACTTGGTGCGCCCCCCCCCCACCATACAAAACAATCTCTTTACCAAAAAATGCAGATCTACAAGCTCACAACGCGTGGCATTGCTAGGCCTATCACAATTATTACATGATCGACTAATCACAATTATTTGAGATACCGGTAATGGCAATTATTTTTTGCATAATCTTCAATCGTTTCCATGTTGAAAAATGTCCAAACATTTTACAAAAATATACAGATCTACAAGCTTACAACACGTTGTGACATGTTAGTGATTGCTTTGTATATTTATGTTATTCGTCATATCTGCCCTGTGCAATTTGTGATTACGAAGCATAGAAGGAAAACAGGAATACAAATTGAAATTGAAACAAAAAAAACCTTTTGGTGCGGATTAGTCTAATCTGTGTGATTGACAGGAGATATGATCAGAGGAGCAGAGTTTTTACCGTTCTCATTAAGATATGGACTGAAGTATGGATAGAGTCTCTCCGTGAAGGTGCAGCCAGTGAAAGAGTAAAGATGAACTCTGGTCTCCACATCATAAAAGGAGACCAGACCCTCCTCATAATCCACAAACACTCCTACTTTCTGGAGCTCCTCTCTTACAGGGAGGAGGACAAGACGGTCAGCAGAAGCAGAGTACTCATTTCCATTCCTCAACCTTATAGTCCAGTAACCATTGGTGGGACTCCGTGTGACCATTCCCTTCCTGTTGATGGACTCTCTGGCCACTCCTACTGCCCAGTCAGTCTTCCCTCCAACCTGAACCTCATAGTAAAACCTTCCTGAGGAGTTGCTTTGTTTACCTAAGACACCGACATTGGAATTGAATCTCTCTGGGTTGTCAGGGAGATTATTCCTTACATTTCCAAGACTCACTTGTTTTCCATCCTCAGACAGAATAAGATAAGGGTTTGCTGTATCAGCATCCAGAGTTAGATCCATCTCATATTGCTGGATCCTCCTCAGCTCAGCATCATTCAGGTTCTTCTCTATCTCTTGACTGAGTGTCTTCTCCAGATGAGCCACAGCTGTCCTCAGTGTCCCCACATGTGAAGACTGATGAACATTGACCTTTGTCCAGTCCTTGGTAGGTGGAGGAGTGTTGGATGTGAAGTTCTGGAGGAGGTGGAGGTGGTCTTCAGTGTGTAAGAGCTGCTTCAGCTCAGAGCTTCTCTTCTCTAACTCTGTGATTTCTTGTTGCAGCTCTTTGATGAAGTCTTCAGCCTGTTTCTCTGTTGTTTTCTGCTTTTCTTCAATCACATCAATGAGCTCAGCCTGGCTTCTCTCAATGCAGCTGATCAGAGCAGTGAAGAGCGGCACACTGACAGCTATGACTGTATCTGCATCTTTCTTACTGAGCTCCACTGAGTGTCTGACTTCCTGAATCTTCACTTGTCTCTCCTGGATCATCTGCTGAACTTCAGCCTCTGTCTTTCCCAGCTCAGCCTTCTTTCCTTCATATGCCTCTTTCAGAGATACAGTTCTATGTAACTTGTGTTCTGACTCAGTGCAGAACTGACAGATGCACATGAGGTCAGTCTTACAGAACAGCTCCAGAGGTCTGTCATGTTTCTTGCACAGAATGTCTTCCAGGTTCTTCACAGGTTCGATTAGCTTGTGTCGTTTTAACCCTGCAAGTCTCAGGTGAGGCTCCAGGTGAGTGTCACAGTAGGAGGTCAGACACACCAGGCAGGACTTTAGGGCTTTTGGTTTGGTCTCAGTACAGACGTCACAGGAGACTTCTTCTGGTTCAGCAGGTTCTGGGTTTGTGCTGGAAGTTTGTCTCTGCTGCTTTGACTTCCTGAACTGATCGGCCATCTCAGAGAGGACTTTATTAACAGAGAATTCTGGTCTATTACAGAAGGATTTGTTACACAGAGGACACTGACACACATCACTAGTGTCCCAGTAATGTGTGATGCAGGTGTTGCAGTAGTTGTGTCCACATGGAGTGGTGATTGGATCAGTGAACACATCCAGACAGATAGAACACAGGAACTGCTCTTCAGACAGGAGACTGCTGGCACACGCCATTTCTACACACTGAAAAAAAAAGTGAAACATATTTTATTTTTGGATGCTACTTCTCACAGATATCCGAGTATCTGACTAATTACCTAAAAACACCCACATCCACACTACTACCGTGCCCTAGAACGAAGATCTTATAAAAACAAACATGGGTAAATTCTCCTTCTACAGCACTGCCACCCAAGTGTGGAATGTCCTGACCCCTTCCCTCAACAATGCAGATCACAGTGTTTTAAAACGGGCCTAAAAATCCACCTTTCAGCAGGCCACAGGGAGAGGAAATTATCACTTCTCCTGATAGGAGATTATCAATAGGCCAAAGAAGATTATCTTTTTTTGTATATGCACTTTTATCAAATGCAGCCCAAAGCGCTTTACATAAAATAGAGAACAAAATAAAAATAACATTCATAATATTAAACCAGATTAAACACAAGATTAAAAAACATGATTAAGAACAAATTAAAAAGGAGGCAAGATCAACATTAAGACACTACAAGAAAATAGCAAAAGAAGAATCACTACCTGACTTTTAGAAGGATTACAGACTCTCACAGATCTCACACCTGTTCATTCACTTTGATATTTAACCACACAGACTACCTGTCACCTATTTAGATAGCTGGATGCGGCCTACAAAACACACACAGTCAGACACACACACGCACGCACGCACGCACGCACACACACACACACACACACACACACACACACACACACACACATTTTGTGAAAGTGAATTACGCTATGATAGTCATACGTGAGGGGGAAAAAAAATCAGGATTAGAGTTTAATAGACAGACTGACTGAGAGGCAGGTTTCCTTCATCCTTGTGTAGGATAAATCATTAACTAAATGCAGTAGACTACTCACCAATGCTTTTGTCAGTATTTGTGTAAAATGTCTTGAAGAAAGGTTCTGTAGAGACTTTGTGTATAACGTCTTGTAGAAAGGTTTTGTAGAGAGTACTAGAGACTAGAGACTAGAGAGTGTGTCGCTGCCACCAAACTTTTATCTGTTTACTTTCGTTTCACCAGATTTCATTTCATTTCATTTCCTCACTGCGCAACTGTAGGTTAACCCTTTACTGCCACCTGCTGGACAACAACTCAGAATGTGTACACAACCATTTGAGAACCCCAGCATCTATAATTCCAGACAGGGAACATTATCCAATCTACAGTGGTGGAAAAACTACTCAAATGTTTTATTTAAGTAAAAATATCAATACTGCAATGTAGAACTACTCTGTTACAAGTATAAGTCCGGAATTCAACATGTAGGCCTACTAATAAAGTTCAAAAAGTAATTAAGCTAGTCATTGTGAAGAATGTCCCATTTCAAGATGTCAAATGTATAAACATCCTTTGAAAATAGCCGATCTACAAGCTGACAATGCATCACATTCCGAGCGTGTATAGAGCTTGTAGATCGGCTATTTTCAAATGGCCAAAATGACAGTACGGTAAGAGGATAGGTGGGCAGACTGGGCACCAAGGAATAGTGGGCACCTCTGTGTTAAATTGGCTATTTTCCCCCAAAATATATATAAAAAGTTTAGTTTTTAAGAAAAGACACTTAGCTTTAACATTAGACAATTTAGGTCTAATTTTTCTACAACTGCTACAAAACCTGTATATCCAGTCATGTTGGGGCATAAACAAGAAGATCAAGGACAAAATTAAGTCTGATAATGATGTACAGTGCAGTGTACAGTATGGGGAAATGGTGGTGGGAAGGGGACTTTAACTTGTTTTTTTACAGGGGCCAGTTTCAAATTGCAGAAACCCGTAGGTGCTCTTTGAAAGCGGTCTTGAAGGAGTCTAGGGATTGACATATCTTAACGGCTGTTGGTAGGGTGTTCCACATTTTAGTTTAGATGGTTGAAGGACCCTAGTGTTACAAGGAAGGACATTTCAAGTTATAGGAATACACTGTCAGTCTGTGAGACACGAGGTCTCTGAACAACAATATAACAGTCTGCACACTGGATAATCTCCTCATGAACATTTAGTGTAAAATCCACCAAATATAACAACATTGTATTTTCCATTGTTTCAAACATCAAATCCTCCTAACTACCAAAGGTAGATTGCGATCTACCAGTAGATCACAAAGGCTGTGCAGGTAGAGCACCTGTGATCATTCCCTGTGATCACTAATGCAAATATCTTCTGTTCGAAAATCCATCTCAGTCACTCTGCATCACTAAACCACATCAGATCTATATTTTTACATATGTTAAATAAGACAGAGAGAGAGAGGAGTGTGTGTGTGTGTGTGTGTGTGTGTGTGTGTGTGTGTGTGTGTGTGTGTGTGTGTGTGTGTGTGTGTGTGTGTGTGTGTGTGTGTGTGTGTGTGTGTGTGTGTGTGTGTGTGTGTGTGTGTGTGTGTGTGTGTGTGTGTGTGTGTGTGTGTGTATGTACGTACATGTGGGTTAATGGGTTAACCGTTAACCCATTTAGACCTGATAAAGGCGCTATATAAATGCACCATTTACCATTTACCATTTAACGCATCTGTGTCATAGCTTTAAGGACTTTAACCATTATTTTAAACTTTAGTTGTTAAATAAACGTGAAAATGTGTGCGGCAAATCTTTTAATATGTATTTTTTCACAGTGAATGTTTTTAACTCATATCTTTGCTTCCGGGGGATCCCGGAACAACATATTTTCAAATGTGGGTTCGGCGGCCAATAAAACATGTTGGGTTCCTTTTTATATGAAAAAAGTTTGAGATCCACCGATATAGATTTTTTTAAAACATTTTTCATAAAATTGTCAGGATTTAGAAGACATTTTGTCTAAATGGGTCTTAACCCATCCTGGGCGGGAACCCCTTTTGGTGTTTTTAGCTGGCAGATCTACAAGCTCATAGCGCGGCACCTAGCTTGTAGATCTGCTATTTTTGAAGAATCGTGAAAATGTGGCGCAAATCTTTGTATATTTATTTTTTCACAGCAAATGTTTTTAACTCAAATCTTTGCCTATGGGGCTCCCTGGAACTACATATTTTCAGATATTTTTGGGGGTCCTTGACATGGAATTGTTTGAGAGAGACTGGCATCGAAGCATGAGGTTTTTCAGAAAACTGTCAGGACTTTAGAAGGCATTTGTAGAATCCTAATGTCCCCGGGTCTAAATGGGTCTTAACCCATTCTGGACGGGAACCCCTTTTGGTGTTTTAAGCATTATGTCATACTAGCCATTGAAAAATAGCAGATCTGTCGTGGAAATTAAGATATAAACATTTAATAATATGATATCTGTCACACCCCTGTGGTGCTGTTTGGTCCTGGTTGTTTTATGATGTCACTGTCCCATTTATTGAATGTCTTGAGGCTATGTTGGGGGTTTGGTTGTGTCACTGTGACTCACAGAGTCACAGTGACTCTGTGAGTCAGACTGGGGTTTCCATGCATTAACAGGTCATGTAAGTTTGTCTCCTACTCGAGTAAAATCCTTATACTTCATCACTCTGAATTCTTGTGTTGCCTCATTATCATTATTATGAATTGACCTTTTTGAGCATGGGTCCCACAGACTGCCTTTACAGATCTACAAGCTCATAGCTACGAGCTCGTAGGTCTGCTATTTTTGAAAAGTCGTGAAAATGTAGTGCAAATCTTTGAATGTATAATTGTATATTCTTTCAGAACCATGCATGGAACTATGGGGGTCGGAGGACAATTTCATATATTTTCTAGGGGTCCTTGACATGAAATATTGAGCACCACTGATATAGAAACATGGGCATTTCAGAAAACCGACAGTATTTAGAAGAATTTTTTTGAATTTCGATTAAATGCTTTAACTGTATCCCGCCATGCAGGTGTGCGTGAGGATGAAGCAGTACAAGGACGAGCTGCTGGCGTCCTGCCTGACGTTTGTGCTGTCGCTGCACCACGGCATCGTCCAGCTGGACATCAAGGCCTACTGCCCCGCTCTGGAGGTCAGAATTTATATTTCATTTTATTTAACCTTTTATTTAGCCAGTAAAAAAACCCACTGCGTCTCTTTTACAAGTGGGAACTGGCCAAGAGGCGGAAATAAAATTACACTTTCAATACCTACATCGTCGATGTTACATTTTGGACCAGCAAATACTTTGTCCGTGAAAATCATATAGCACTGACCAAGGTCTTAGGACCTTTTTTCTAAGTCTCAGTCTAAGGAGTTTTACTTATATTTTCTAAAACTAGACTAACACTAAATCATTCCGGGTGACTAAAGTAAAATGTGACTTAAACTAAATGAAAACTATTCAAGATGACTACTAAAATAGAAATTTTGCTGCCAAAAACAACACTGCTCCCCGGGGTCACCAACATGTTTTTCTGTTTTACACACCATTATAATGTTCTCATTTTGAGACCCAATTACTGAATGTCAAGTGTGCGTGCGTGTGTGCGTGTCTTTTGTGTCTGTCTTTGTGTTGTGTCTGTCTTTGTGTCTGTCTTTCTTTGTGTCTTTCTTTGTGTCTGTCTTTCTTGTGTGTGTATGCGTGCGCGCCCCCTAGGCGGCGCTGAAACTGGGCCTGAGTCACATCCCGTTGGCCAACGTGGCGCTCGACGCTCTGGAGGCGTGGTCTTCCTCCATCCCCGCGGACGACATGCAGCCCTGCTACAGGACGATACTGCCCCTGCTGGACGGATACCTGAAGAGCAGCTCCGTCAGCGGTATGCCCGTATAACGTCACTGCAGTGGTTGGACCTGCTTGTGGCTCGCGGAACAGATTTCCACGGGTCCCTTTTATGTTTTTGTTTTACTTTTTATTTGTAAATGTCTCTTTTTAAGAGATTTCTTTTCAGAATCCTCCAAATAAACCTAAACAGTGCATTTTGTTGTGTTTTGTGGACTCTTGGTCGTTCCAGAGAAGGACGAGAGCAGCTGGGAGATGCTCTCCTCGGTGTCTACGAGGAGCGAGCGAGGACACGGCCGCATCATCACCCGACTGCTGAAGAAGTCCAAGCTTCTGGCCATGGTACTGCACCCTAATAGCACTTTGACCCATTCTGACCTGAGATTAGATTCTATAAATGTCTTCTACATTCTGAAAAAGCTATGTTTCCTCCATGAGGCCATTTAGAGTCCCTACATTTAGGAGAAACAGACCGAATATCTCATTTTTGTACATCGGCCTATCTCGCTTCTAAACCAAAATCGCTAAACCAGTGGATATGTTCTCGTTCCTGATTGTTTCTGTGATTTTTGGTTCTGTAATGTCTACCATCTTGTCTGTATCTTGAACGGTGACGTCATGGACGCAAAGCAAATTTCAGTCCAAGCTGACGATAAAGTTGTATCGTATCGTAGCTCAGAGCTGCTGTGTTCTCTTTCTGTGTCGTTGCCACCAGGATGACTCTCCCCAGGTGCTGGTGAGGCTGAGGGTGGTGAGGATCCTGGGTCGTCTCGGAGGCCAGGTCAACAGGAACCTGGTCACAGGTATAGGAAAAGGAGGGCATATAATACCAAATATCTAAATGCTGAATCAAGCAACTTTAAGAACTGTGAGGTTGATAAAATGACCCCAAACATGTTTTAACCCATTTTGGGGCGGGATCCCCTTTTGGTGTTTTAAAACCCATTTAGACCTGAGATCGATTCTACGAATGTCTTCTAAATCCTGACAGTTTTTCTGAAAAACCCTTGTGATGATCGGGGATCATTATATCATTATAGTGTATATTTGGGAGGATATATATGAATATTTATCAGAAGTTCTCATATTGTTCTCAACTACACAGTACTAGGGTGGGGGGAGTGGTGCCTGTGTGTGTTTTCCCTAATCATCCGCAGGTGGACTGATTCATAATTGACACCTATGAGGCTGGCCCGTCTGTCAGGGAGTGATCGGCCCTGACTGGCTGTCGGTCTAGAGTGGGAGTGCTCCTGATCATGGCTCTCCTACTCACCTACACTATATGAGTCAGTCTGTTCCAAGAAGACAACGGAGAGACAGGCCGGAACCCTCTCTCTCCCAGCCGCCACACAGTTGTGGACTTTTGATTATAGTTATTCCTTAATTTATTCCCTTCGGAAAGGAATTCGTTTTGCTTTAGTTGTAGTATTATTTTGTGTCTGTTTGTTAGGTTTTCTTTTGAGTTTAATCTGTATTCTGTAAAACATCCGTCTTTTCCCTATTTATTCATCCATATATAAAATAAATGTTCGCATTTTGAAGCTGGTGTCCTGTCGGTCCATTCAATGTTACACTTAATTACCCCTAGACTAATTGTGTCGTAACATATTGGGGGCTCGTCCGAACAAAAACAGTGTTAAGTCAGTTCGATTGTTTTTGTTGTTTTTTTTGTAACTGGTGGTGCGGGGGAGAGTTCATTAAGTAAATCGCGTTGCTTGCATCACTTGAGTAAGAGCTTGGTGGCGGTATAGTATGGACTCTGACTTTCAGAGTGCTGCGGTCGTGGATGTCTTGACTTTTGAACAACTTGAACGGTGTACATACTGGGAGTTGTGGGCAGTGGCTAAACAGTACAACGTTCCTTTGCCTGAAGGTACCAGGAAAAAAGAAGCAATTTTCTTGGCTGTGTCACAGCAGCTGTTATCACACGGCATTATCACTATGGCATCAGGAGCAGGTCAAGTCGGTGTGACCGACGCCTTAGTAGCTGAGGCGGACGAAGGGGAGCCTGGTCCATCCTCAGCGGCGGGCCTCGGGGGTTCTGGGGAGGCACGGCCCCAGAGCTCGCACCTCGACTCGCAAGTAGAGGGGGGGAGTCCTCAGGACGTAAGGGGGGCCATACGCCTTCGCGAAATGGAACTTCAAATCAAATTGGCCGAGCTGCGTACAGAGGAATGCAAATTGGCCCAAACGGAACGGGAGATCGAGAGAATTCGCTTAGGCCGGGCCTACCCTGACCTGTCGTCGTCGGCATCGGCGGCGGCTGCCCCCCCACAACTTGGTGACATGGTACCAAGAGGTTCGTCTGGTGGTTCCAGAGGAGAGTCGGCATTCGACGTAAGCAAGCAGATCGCTCTGGTGCCTAGTTTCAAAGAAGGTGAGATTGATGCGTTTTTCTGTGCTTTTGAGCGGATGGCTATAACTGTTAAGTGGCCAAAAGAAATGTGGGCCCTGTTGGTCCAAAGTAAATTGGTTGGAAAAGCCCAAGACATCTGCGCCAACCTCTCTGGGCAAGAGAGCTTGGATTATGATATTGTTAAAGCAGCTATACTTAGCGGATTTGAACTCATTCCTGAAGCATACAGGCAACATTTTAGATCCGCTGATAAAGCTCTTACTCAATCATATGTAGAATGTGCACGTGAGAAAGCGACACTCTTCAAAAAATGGTGCAAAGCAAGCAATGTGACTACTTTCGAGCAGTTGGGTGAAATGATTTTACTGGAGGAATTCAAGTGTTGCCTACCAGAGAGCATTGTCATTTATCTAAACGAACGTAAAGTGACCTCGATTGCAGAGGCTTCCGTTTGCGCAGATGAGTTTGAGTTGGCACACCGTTCAGTTGTCTCTCCGGGCCGTGATTTTGGCCCTGGTGCGGGGAGAGCGGCTAAGGCTAAACAGTGTGACAAGCAAGTGTCGGCAAAAAGTGTTTCACATTCTGGTAATGACAAGGGATCTGGCGGGGCACGGGAATGTTATTATTGCCATGAAAAAGGGCATATGATTGCTTCTTGCCCTGCGCTCGTACGTAAAAATAATCAGAGCTCTGGGGAGCTTGCTTAAAGCTCATTTTGATTTGGCGGTGTAGCTACTCCTTTTGTTTTGACATGGCTCGTTTGCTAGCGACGTGCCTTGTGCGGCTACATGGGAGGCTACACTGATGTGCATTTGCTTATTTATTTATTTTTTCCCGTTAGTAATGTTTTGTAAGTTCTTGTGAAATTGCAGGATCTATATATATTTTTTCGTTTCGATAGGCCTATAACTTTTTTTTTGGGTTACCTCCTGTCAACTGTGCCGTTGGAGGGGCGACGCACTTGACAGGGGAGAGATTGCATTTGTTTGTTTGTTTTTCCCCTTTTTCAGTGGTTGTGTTCAACCAACTCGTTAAAGCATCCTTTGTTTTGCGCTCCGAAAGGATTGGGCTATAAAGTAGTGTTTCAGAGTATCTGTAGTTTATTCATTGTGTGGAATGCTGGCCTGTTAGTATTTTGAAACTGTATAGTTCTAACGTGAGACAGGTTATTTATTTGATAACCTTACGGACCGATATGAACAAGTGTCGTTCGTTGTAAAATTAATTCTAACGTGAGACAGGTTATTTATTTGATAACCTTACGTACCGATCTGAAAACATTTTATTGGTGGTGAAATTAATTCTAAAATGAGAAGGGTTATGTGTTAGCCTGACGTACTAAAGTGGGTTGGTTTTATATGTCGACTTTGTCCTTAAGTTGGCCAAGCATACGTGTCCACACATGAATGAATGAGGTAAAATGGGTTCTATATTGTCTCCATTTAATGGATTTTAACGTGCTTAGTTTTTTTTTCTAAATGTGTTTTGTTGCATTTTTCAAGCGCTATGTAAGCTACAGTTATTGGTCATCTCGTATTCTTCTTAGGTGTAATGTTGCAAGATTCCTCTGCAGGTTTCTTTTAAATTATATTTGCAGCTGGGGTTGCGTGCCCATAACTATAGGTAGCCTATTCGGAAAAAATGTTTGCTCAAAAATGTGTTTTGTAGGATAAAATTAATCATATGGTCATAAATGAGAAGGAAGTTCTGGCTAGTCCTTATATTTCTGACGTACTAAGCGGGCCGCTGATGTTTGTTCTACTTTTGCCACTCTGTTTTGTTTTTCACTTGCCTTAGGGCTGTGTGTGTGTTTTGTTTTTTTTGAAAATTCTGAGCATGTTAAATGAGATGGTGTTAGGAAAGTTCTGAATGTCCCATAACCTTCCTCTGGGTTGGGGGGTGTGATGATCGGGGATCATTATATCATTATAGTGTATATTTGGGAGGATATATATGAATATTTATCAGAAGTTCTCATATTGTTCTCAACTACACAGTACTAGGGTGGGGGGAGTGGTGCCTGTGTGTGTTTTCCCTAATCATCCGCAGGTGGACTGATTCATAATTGACACCTATGAGGCTGGCCCGTCTGTCAGGGAGTGATCGGCCCTGACTGGCTGTCGGTCTAGAGTGGGAGTGCTCCTGATCATGGCTCTCCTACTCACCTACACTATATGAGTCAGTCTGTTCCAAGAAGACAACGGAGAGACAGGCCGGAACCCTCTCTCTCCCAGCCGCCACACAGTTGTGGACTTTTGATTATAGTTATTCCTTAATTTATTCCCTTCGGAAAGGAATTCGTTTTGCTTTAGTTGTAGTATTATTTTGTGTCTGTTTGTTAGGTTTTCTTTTGAGTTTAATCTGTATTCTGTAAAACATCCGTCTTTTCCCTATTTATTCATCCATATATAAAATAAATGTTCGCATTTTGAAGCTGGTGTCCTGTCGGTCCATTCAATGTTACACTTAATTACCCCTAGACTAATTGTGTCGTAACAACCCTATGTTTCTATATCAGTGGTTCTCAAACATTTTCATGTCAAGGACCCCCAAACATATATGTACGACCCCCATCTGATAAATAAGTCGTTCCAGGGACCCACCAGAAGCAAAGATTTGAGTTAAAAATGTTAGCTGTGAAAGAATATGTATCAAAACATTTGGGTCACATTTTCATGATTAAAAAAAAATAGCAGACCTAAGATCTACAAGCTCACAAATGTGTTGCAACACGACGCATTGTGAGCTTGTAGATCGGTTACTTTGGCCAAATAATTGCCAAAATGTATATGACGAGGCTGGAGTCTTACTGTATGTTTTGTAATACTGTAATAATCAAAACCTAGTTACACACACACATTGACACACCGATGGCGGAGGAATCCATGCAAGGCAGTTATGCACCTTCGTCTAGGGTGAAGGAACATAACATAATTCAGGAGGAGAAAGGGTTGAAAAGAACTTTAGTTTATTGTTGTAGCTCTTTTTTTTTCGTTAGCAGAGACAAAGTTTACATTACCTTGTTCTTTGGTTCACAACTGTATAGTATTGGCTTCAAGGTGCAGGTTCTATTCTAAGAAAACGGCTCTAACTAGAAATAAAAAGTTTACCCCTAACTAAAGGCCCTAACGGAGAGTTAAACAAAAATACAATTCTAAATCCCTAACTAACATAACTAACCTAAAGTACAATAAATGAGGGAAAAACCTGCACATCGGGAGCAATTATAGGCGTTCAGCGTCTTGCTCAAGGACAGTTAGTAGTGTAACTAACGTTTTCAAATGCATAAAGAGGGGGAAAAGTACAACATGTGTAGTAGCAGTAAAAGTACAAATACCTCAACATTTTACTCATTTAAGGACAACTTTAGTTTTTGTCAACCAAGGTTCATGTTTTAGGTTGTTATCAGAGAAAGTAAAAGATGAGTGTACATTTTTTTTCATTTGCTTCTTTCTTTCGTTTTAGGGATTTTAGCTCTTTTTGACAGGGGGGGGCGGGGGCATTCGAACATGGGGCTAAATATGTATTTTTGTACAACATTTTATGGTGATTTATTTTTTTAATTATATACTATAGTCCTGCTAGATCCCAGGAAATTACATCTGGCCACGGAAGATAACAGGATCTACTGAATATGAAGGTAGTCTACTGGGGGGAAGCCACACTGTGTGTATAGGCTCAATATGTCACCTTTTAGTTTCTCTAATAACGTCCTAAAACATGAACCTTGGTTGAAAAAACCTAAAGTTGTCCTTTAAGTGCAGTACTTAAGTAAATGCACTGGGTTGCTTTACACCATTGACTGAGCATTGCCGTGCCCGGTGTGCTCTTTTCAGCGGTGTCGTCGGAGGAGATGATGAAGAAGTGCGTGGCGTGGGACACGGAAAAGAGGCTCAGCTTCGCCGTGCCCTTCAAGGACATGAAGCCCGTCATCTACCTGGACCCGTTCCTGCCTCGCATCACCGAGCTGGCCCTGTCCACGAGCGACAGGCACACCAAGGTACTTTTCTACCTCGTATCACGGGCGACAGACACACCAAGCTTTACTTTACACGCGTGTCTTGACGTGACTTTTATCGGCATCTGGTTTTTTGGTCTTGATCCAGCGTGTTGTCGTGTGTTATCTGTTTCGCAGGTGGCGGCGTGCGAGATGCTGCACAGCATGGTGGTCTTCATGATCGGGAAGAGCTCCCAGATGGCGGACGGCGAGAACAAGAAGCTGCCGGCCATGTACAACCTCCACAAGAGGCTGTTCCCCGTGCTGCTGCGGCTGGCCTGTGACGTGGACCAGGTCAGTATGTGCCCTATAGCCCATTCTGACCTGAGATAAGATTCTAAAAATGTCTTCTATACATCCTGACAGTTTTCCATTCTGACCTGAGATTAGATTCTAAAAAATGTTCTTCTACATCCTGACAGTTTTCCATTCTGACCTGAGATCAGATTCTAAAAAATGTCTTCTACGTCAGTCGCTCTTCGATTTTTCAAAAAATAGCAGACCTACAAGCTCGTAGCGCGCCACCAAGTGGCGCGCTACGAGCTTGTAGATCTGCAATTTTTCAATAGCTAAAGCACGACATGATGCTAACACCAAAATGGGTTATGTACCAGGTCTTATTACTTAACTTAAGACCTCGAGGCGTGGTCAATGCCATTTGGCTATTCTGAGTGGCCAAAGATCATTGACCACGCCTCCAGGTCTTAGGTTAAGTAATAAGACCTGGTTACTTAAGACACGCAAAATACAGCCCCAAGTGTCTAATCCAGTGTTGTTTTTGGCAGCAAAATTTCATAATCGGAGCAAATATCGTGCCTAAAACAGACAGACATGCATATAGGCATACACACAACCAGTCATTGGAGCGCGCAAAACGCTATACCCGACATTTGTTTAATGCGTTTAATTCGCCGTTTTAAAATCATTAAAAAGAGACTCTGATCATAACAAACCATCGGACCGTTTGTCGCCGGATTTTCATGGTTGAAAGCTGCAAATACTTCAGCGTATATGCTCCGAAGGTAATAAAACAATCTCGGCGGCGTGGATAGAATATTTGATTAAATAGCGGGTAAAGCGTTTTATGCCCTCAAACTGTTTTAACTGGAATATATTGGATGTTTCTGTGTGTTTCCAGGTAACGAGGCAGCTCTTTGAGCCTCTGGTGATGCAGCTCATCCACTGGTTCACCAACAACAAGAAGTTTGAGAGTCAGGACACCGTGGCAGTCCTGGAGGCCATCTTGGTACCGATGTCATTTTTGTCTATTATTAGTATCTATCTTTCATTATTAGACATTTTCCCTTTTAAGTGACTAAATTCACTATTGTTCTGCATAATTATGCAGGTAGCACTAGAGTGTGTGTGTGAGGTCGCTCTGACCCATTTTGCGATTTTTAAGTTGATTTTTTTTGATGACTAAATATTCGATTTAACCCATTCTGAACGGGAACGCCTTTTGGTGTTTTAACTAAGCATTTATGTTATACTTTAGCTATTGAAAAGATTGCAGATCTACAAGCTCATAGCTTGTATAGGTCTGCTATTTTTGAATAGGGGCGCCTGATGGAGGGGAAAGGAACTGGTTGGAATAACGTGTTCCTTCCACGCGCTACGTCCAACCAGGGAAACTCCCCCCTGTCAGGTGAAAAGGAGCAACTTGGACACTCAGGCATGAAGGAAGCATTTCATTTTTTTTTCATCTGAAACATTTTCTAATTTCGATGTCATGTCACGTTTGTCCTCCTATAGGACGGCGTCATCGACCCCCTCGACAGCACCCTGCGGGACTTCTGCGGCCGCTGCATGGAGGAGTTCGTCCGGTGGTCCATCAAGCAGACCACCCCCCGGCAGCAGGAGAGGAGCCCGGCCAACATCAAGTCTCTGTTCAAGCGCATCTACAGCCTGGCGCTGCACCCCAGCGGCTTCAAGAGGCTGGGCGCCGCCCTGGCGTTCAACAGCATCTACAGGCAGTTCAGGTCAGTGCTGTGCTTTTCTGTTCTTCTTTTTTCATCGAGACCACGTGTGAGACCAGATTCCACAAATCTAGTCTTTTAGCACATTTTAGGCCTGACGTCGAAAAAAAAAAAAAGTTTGCTCTGAAAGAATGTATATTCATTTTTTGCTGCATTTTTTACGATTTTTTTCAAAAATAGCAGACCTACAAGCTCGTAGTGCGCCAACATGGTGATTTTGGAAAACTGGGCTCATATATCGATGGATCCTATAGTACATAATTGTAGTTATATTGAGTATTTGTGCCAATGAGACCATTGCTCAATGTGCTCTTCTGTCCTTTTCAGAGAGGAGAGTGCCTTGGTGGAGCAGTTTGTCTTTGAAGTGCTGGTCATCTTTGTTGAAAGTCTGACTCTGGCACACTCTGATGAGTCATCCGTGGGTAAGGGGTTTTGTGCTTTAAAAACACAATCAGTGCCCGGGATGCCTTCAAAATAGAAGCTTCGTCGTCCCGGGAAGATATGGCCGCTTTTACTCTGTACCATGTTGATCTGTTCCTGTATTGTACTGTATTGTGTTTTTGTATGGACATAGTGTTGGGTGCTTGCACATATGCACACATGGCATCAACGCATGGTGTTGTGTGCTGGCACACTACACACTGTCTTTCTTTTATCATTCATTTCTTTAAGAGCCTGCCCAGGGACTACAGATGAAATTTAGCTTCGGCTAACTCTGGCCCATTTACATTGAGGTGAAAACTGACATGTTGATTAATGAGCTTTGTCCCTGTCAAATAAATAAATAAATAAATACATAAATAAATAAATACATAAATACATAAATACATAAATACATAAATACATAAATACATAAATAAATAAATACATAAATAAAATTATGAGCAACTTTTGTCGGCTCGTAAACCAAGGAAGTGTCATGGTCATGTGACCGTGCTGCGCCATGACACTTTCATAGGAGCCACATCTCTCACCGGAAGTTGCATGAATACAAAGCAGTGAATGGAGCAAGCTGGACCAGCTCATAACAAACAATATTTTCTGAACCATTGAGACCTGTGTCACATAATCGCTTCAGGGATATAAAAGAAGACCTATCGCAGTTTGTTTTCTAAATCGCTTGCTTTTCGATGTGTGATAAATATGTGACATCTTGTATAGGCATCACATAACGTCAGTGTCCTATAACGGAAATCATTGCGGTTTGTTTATTAGCAGAGTTCAACTTAGCTGTATTTTAGGACACATATTTCAAAGTCCCTCCATGTAAGTTAATGTGAATGTCCAGAAGATGGTCACATATTTCGGCAGGTCACCAATTTCACCATAACTTGCCATGCTGGAGTGTGAGTGAGCGAGTGGCATAGTTTTGGCGTATTGGAATTTTGGCTCCGGTTGTTACCCTTGCAGTGCCGTTGACCATATATGGTTTGAAATTAACCCCTCAGGTACCGTGCAGCAGTGTTGCAGTGCCATTGACCACCTGAAGAGGATCATCAAACACAAGGCCGACGGCCTCAACAAGCACAACGCAAAGAGACGCGTTCCAAGGTTGGTGCCAAAAAAGGTTTTAGTTGTTGGTTTTACTTGAAAAAGACTGCAGGGTCGAAGAGTCACATATTTCTAGCTGTGCTGTGAATACAATTCGTAGTTAATGTAGCATCACAACCATTTTAATCATTTTGTCCATTTAGATGTTGGCTATTCAAAAATCTTTAATCTACGAGGGTGCCACTTCGTGCCACGCTGCAAACTTGTATAATTATGTTCCACTCTAAGGAACAGCAATGTCCGTGTTAAGCTATGTGACTATGTGGCTATGTGTGTGGCTATGAGTACCAGTAGGGGCAAAAGTGGCGCTGTTGTACCAGAAACAGAGAGAGAGAGAGAGATAGAGATAGAGAGAGGCAGGGGGAGAGGGGAGTTGCACCACTCAGTTCACACAGGTGTGATTTTTACTCTCACACCTATTTTTCACTCCGAGGAACAGCAATGTCTGTGACGGTCCTGTGTCGGTTGGTAGGCTAGTTGGTTCACCTATGTGTTGGTTAATGAGCACCAGTATGTACCAGTAGGGGCCAGTAGGGGCGCCAGAAACAGAGAGAGAGAGAGAGACAGTGCTGCACTGTTGAGAAAGAGAGAGAGAGAGGAGGAGGGAGGGGGGGGGGGGGGAGAGGGTGTGATTCTTTTTTTACACAAATCATCTCTTCCTTGGCACAGACCGTATTTCAGATGGGCGTGCCGTGAACGGCTGTCCACATCCACAGCCAATTATCTAAATGCATGCGAATCAAAAAGTATCCCCTCCCCCTCCCTCTCCCCCTCCACCCTCCATCTTCCAGGGGCTTTCCCGCGGACGAGAAGGTGTGCCTGGCGGACGTGGTCCTGTGGCTGCTGCCGCAGTGCGGTCGGCCCCAGACCGAGTGTCGGCACAAATGCATGGAGCTCTTCTACGAGTTCATTCCCCTGCTGCCAGGTGAGCATAATTATAGCCAGTGGTCCGGGTGACCACCAGTGGGGCCCTTGAGAGAGGGTTCCAGGTGTTCCCCATAAGCTAAATGATGGTTAACCCATTTTCCCATTTTTCTAAAAAAATGTCTTCTAAATCCAGACGGTTTTCTGAACTATGTTCAGAAAACTGACTATGTCAGTCGTTCTTCGATTTTTCAAAAGATAGCAGACCTACAAGCTCGTAGCGCGCCACTCGGTGCCGCGCTATGAGCTTGTAGATCTGCTATTTTTCAACGGCTGAAGCATTACATAATGCTAACACCAAAATGGGTTAACCAAATCGTCTATTTGGTTTCATTTGACGCTCTCAACAGTCACAGTATTTTTAAGCATCTGCATTACTTTATTTACAAGAAGTCTACACAATTAGATGATGTAGAAGAATTGTTATTTTGATAAATGTTTGCCAAAAGCATGGAATTGTAGACAAAAGGGCTCCATCTTGCGCCACCCTTATCCCTAAACTTATTTGCCTTTTTTTTTTACTATTTTGAAAATCATTTTTTTAATAGTTCAACTAGCCTATCTACATCTACACGTTGTGAGCTTGTAGATCAAAAAACTCATGGTGGCCGCTTGTATCCGAGACCTTAATCTGATAATCTATGCGTGTCGATTGAACTCAAAGGCAAGCAGTCTCCGTCCCAGTGGCTGGAGGCCCTGCTGAAGGAGCGCGGCGTGGCCTTCCTGCTCTCCAGCCTGGAGGGCGGCGCGGGCGCCGGGGGCCTCCTGGCCGCGCCCACGCTCCGGGAGCTGCCGGCGGGGCCCTTCAGCGTCAGGGTCACGCTGCAGTGGATGGACGCGCTGCTGGCCGCCCTGGACTGCTACAACACCTTCATCAGCCTGCACGTCGTCAAGCCCCAGCTGCTGCTCGGTGAGTAGGAAACACACATTCTAAAACGGTTAGTCTCAATACTTGATTCCGAATGGCTGGTTACTGTCACGTGACCGTGCACCTTCAATCACTTTATATCATTCCCAGCTGATTCCGCATTTCTTGCACCACTCGGTTCACACGGGTGTGATTTATTTTTTACGCTTGCGTTGTCGCACACCTCATGAGCACACCTGTTATGCTTTAGCTATTGAAAAATACAGAGTGGCGCGCTACGAGCTTGTAGGTCTGCTATTTTTGAAAAATCGTGAAAATGTGGCACAAATCTTTGAATATATATTCTTTCCGAGTGAACGTTTTTTGACTCAAATCGTTGCTTCCGGGGGCGTCCCTGGAACAACATATATTCAGATGGGGGGGTCGGCAGCCAATTACATATAATCTTGGGAGTCCTTGACATGAAAATGTTTGAGAACGACTGACATAGAATGATAGAAACATGGGTTTTTCAGAAAACTGTCAGGATGATGTAGAAGACTTTTTTTTTAAATCTGATCTCGGCTCAAAATGAGTTAACCGCTTAACCCATCTGAAAGTTACGTTTAACTAGTTTTCCCTTCCCGTCTTCCATTTCCCAAGGCTCTAAAGAACAGTCGAGCTTCCTGAAGGCCGTGGGCTTCTTCCTGAGCGAGCTGGCCACGCGGGAGCTGTCGGCGGCCGAGAGCTGCTTCCCCCTGCAGGGCCAGAGGGAGAGCAGCTCGTCCTGCTCCCACTACAGCCCCCGAGAGCTGGAGCAGTACAACTACAGCAAGTGCACCATCACCGTTCGCCTGCTGGAGTTCGGCACCATGGTGCTGGGCAAGTGTGACCAGGACGTTTGGAAGGTATATATATATATACATATATATCAGGCTGGCAAACTCAGTATATCCTCTTTTAAATCGCGGTTAAAAACTCACCTTTATTGCACAGCCTTTTTATGAAATGTTTTAATTGTGTTTCTTTTGTTTTGTTTCATTCTTATTGTATATTTTTACTGTTATTATCTGTAAAGCACTTTGTAAACTTGTTTTTGGAAAGGTGCTATATAAATAAAGTTATTATTATTATTATTATTATTATACCCAAAGGGTAACACTATTTTTTACCGGGTAATCTTTCAGAATATAGGTGCTAGAGTGCCAAGCAGATTGTACTCTGAAAAAAAAAAGATATTCCACTGTTACTTTCTTAGCTTACGCATGTTTCATGATAAATGTTTTTATGTGATGTATTCCCATTCTTTTTTGTTATTGCTTAATGTAAATCGCTCTGGATTAAGAGCGTCTGCTAAATGCCTAAATTGTAAATTGTATGGGGACACAAAAGCGACACAAAAAAATAGTAAAAAACATTGTAAAATAAAATAGGACCCCGAAGTATCTCAGGAGGGGGCGGCGCTCACGTCACAGCTAAAATACTGAATAAAAGTCGATTACAAACCGTATAGCCACGATCGACTCTCTCTCCACACAGCTCCTGGAGCCAGACGTCTTCTCCCCCGCGTTCTTCGAGCTGGTGGCGCTGGCGGTGTGCCAGCCGTCGGCGCTGGGCTTCAACATGGCCGACGTGGAGGTGATGAGGAACCTCCCGCAGGTGTGCGTCCCGCTGCTCGTCGCCCTGGCGGGCTCGCCCTACCGCGGCCGCCTGGAGGGCGGCCTGCGGGCCAGACTGTCGCGCAAAAGGTATATACCGTGGAATTGACCCATTTTGGACTGAGGTCGATAAAAAAAGGCTTCTAAATCCTAACTGTTTTCCAGAAAAACCCATGTTTCTATGTCAGTGGTGCTCAACCTTGCTTTAAAACACCAAAAGGGGTTCCCGCACAAAATGGGTTAAAAGTTCTCAGTCGTTTGGATTCGAGTTCTCCCGGGAATTCTTTCATACTATACTTATATAATACTTTCATAATATCTCTGGGTATAAATATCTCACGGTATAATTATATAATATCGCCTCAGTGTGGAGCAGCTGTGTACTGTGGACCTGTACCAGAGCAGCACTCTGGGCGCCAACAACGACCGCATGGAGCTGGTTCTGTCTGCCTGCAGGCAGATCCACAAAGCGGACCTCCTCAACTCCATTCTGGACAGCCAGGTAACTCACACAACATAAGACTCCATTCTGGACAGCCAGGTAATTCACAACATAAGACATGGTTGGCCCCTTCGCGCAAGTGATGGTTTAAGAGTACATTATGTGCCAGGCCCGGACGATTATAGCTCAACAAGTTGCTGTTTCCGTGCGCTTACAGGACTCGTCCTATGCGACGTCCCTGGGCTCCCAGCTGCTGATGACCGTGTACAAAGGCATAGCGCCCGGAGAGGAGCGGAAAGCTCTGCCCTCCCTGGATGTGAACAGCAGGAGGCTGGCAGACGGCCTGCTACAGCTGGCCTTCTCTCTCAGTCAACAGGTAAACACGCTCTGGACCATATTTGCAGTGGTGGGAAAATACATTTACGCTTGCTGAAAATAAGCTTATAGATAGATTTTCAGCATGCATGCAACCAAGTGTAACATCACTTGTGTCTTACTCATACTGGATAGCTTGTCCACTAGTCCACTTTTAGTCTAGTTTATATCTTGTTGACGAAATTGCCAGTATATTTATTCATAGTTTTCATGTAGTTTTCGTCAGTGGAAAAAAGCAGTCGACGAACATTTTTCGTCATATAGTTTTAGTTGACGAAATTAACCCTGTCCTCTCTTCTCAGGACCGTACTCAAGTCAAACTATTACACTTATTGCAGTAATTGCACAGATTGCGGGAACATCGGGCTGAGGGAACATAGGGTCTGTTTTGGAATGAGGGAACATAGGGCTGAGGGAACATACTGTAGGGTCTGTTTTGGAATGAGGGAACATAGGGCTGTATTTTGCGTGTCTTAAGTACCAGGTCTTATTCCCTAACTTGAGTAAACTAAAGACCTGGAGGCGTGATCAATGCTCTTTGGCAACTCAGAATAGCCAAATGGCATTGATCACGCCTCCAGGTCTTTAGTTTACTCAAGTTAGGGAATAAGACCTGGTACTTAAGACACGCAAAATACAGCCCATAGGGTCTGTTTTGTAATGAGGGAACATAGGGTCTGTTTTGGAATAAGGGAACGTGGGGCTGAGGGAACATAGGGCATGACCTCCCTCTCCTCGTACTTCCTCTCCAGCGCGAGCAGCTGGTGGACCTGCTGCTGAACTCCATCATGCTGTCCGTGCCGCTCTCCGGGAGTCACGGCGACAGCTTCCTGAGCTTCTCCCACGGCGAGTACTTCTACAGCCTCTTCCAGAGCACGCTCAACACGGAGCTGCTGAAGCACCTGGCCACCACCGTGCCACACCTCATGAAGGCCGCGGCGCACAACCCCGGCATGGTATGTATATATACAGGACCTCTTCTCTTCTCTTCTCTTCTCTTCTCTTCTCTTCTCCTCAATACAATACAATACAAGTTATGCAGGAACGCCTACTGAGTGCCAAAAGAAATGTCTGGCCTTGACAGTCCATACATCCAAACCGAAAAGTCCTATCTGATTGCATTAAATTACGTTAAACTCACTTTGCCACTCGATTTGACACTCACTTCATGCATGCGCATACCCTCTATTAGTTTCCTTTTTTTTCTTTTTTTTTTATAAATGATATGTCGTGTTTCTGGACAACTCACTGTGCTGTAATGCACCAGCAGTGTAAGACAAAAAGATGTTCCAGTGTCTTTCTTTTGTATAAAAGAATGGCCCTGAGGCTTCAGCTCCAGTTCGGCTAAACCAACCTTTTGTGTGTCCAGGTGAGCGTGGTGCTCAACGGCATGCTGGACCACAACTTCCGCGAGCGCTCGCTGAGAAAGAGCCAGGGCGTCCGGCTGGTGGAGGAGGTGCTGTCCAGGTGGGAGTCTCTCTACTGTCACCGTTTACACATTTAATTGTCACACAGGTAATTGCGATTTAGACTGATTTGGTATTGATTGTGACAACTCCCTGCTGTGTGTCATCATGTGCAGGTGGGACTGCCTGCAGCCGTGGTGGGGAACCAACGCTGCCACGGCCGAGAGCAAGACGTCCACTCTGCTGCTGCTCGCCAAGCTCTTACAGGTATTACAGAGACTGAACCGGAGCGTGTTGTGAGCTTGAAGATCTGCTATTTTCAGCATGCAAACCAAGCATACAAATGACTTGTTTTTTTTGTTTGTTCTACTGGATCTCTTTCTCCACTAGTTCCCTCCCTAGCATTCTTAGTCTACTGTGGTTTTTATTTCTTGACGAAATTGTCACTATTTTTAGCCTTAGTTTTTAGTCATCATAGCTAGTCATCTGCGTTTTATTCCGTTTTCCTCTGTGTAAAACGGTAGTCGACGGACGTTTTTCGTCATAGTTTTAGTAGACAAAACCAACACTATTGCTCTCTCACTACTACTTCTCAGTAGGGCATTAAGCAACTAGTCGACTAGTTTACTAGTCGACCTTGTTGGTACTAGTTGACTAGTTGATAAGAAAAAAAAATATATATATATATATATATATTTATTTTTTATTTTATTTCCCCCGATTTTGTAGGCCTCAAGATCAGGTAGATTATAGTTATATTCACCAATGTACACAGTTTTTAATTTTACAAATATTTATTTATTTTTTACATAATAGTAGTTAAACCTACCAGGCAACTAGTCAACTAGTAAAAATCACACCCCTCTCTCTCTCTCTCTCTCTCTCACTGTCTCATTAGCAGGCAACAGTGCAGCACTCTTTCTCTCTCTGTTTCTGGCACAACAGCGCCCCTACTGGTACTAGTCATACTCGTGCTCATTAATGTCACACGGACACATAGCCGGTGAACAACACATAGGCGGGCACGGACATTGCTGTTCCTTGGAGTGGTTGCACCACTCAAAAAATGACTAGAAGTGAATGCCCTACTCCTCAGTGTGCTCTGACGTTTCTTTCACTGCTCTCTCTCTCTCTCTCACCCCCCAGATCGACTCTTCCGTGTGCTCGGACGTCGGCCACAGAGCCTTCCGAGGAGTGTTCTCCACCTTCACCTCTCTGCTGGTTGACGTGGCGCTGCCCCTGAACCTCAAGGTGACGGCCAAACTAGAGCAATAATATAACACGCGACACCACCCTTCCTTTTTGATACGTTTGACCCATTAACCCATTTTAGGCCTGACGTCGAAATTAAATTAAAAAATAATCTTCTAAATCCTGACAGTTTTCTGAAATACCTCATGTTTCTGTATCGGT
Organism: Protomyctophum bolini; assembly: GCF_963924005.1. NCBI lineage: Eukaryota > Metazoa > Chordata > Actinopteri > Myctophiformes > Myctophidae > Protomyctophum > Protomyctophum bolini. The sequence continues at coordinate 26,855,694 of NC_137882.1, forward strand.
GGTGTTCAATATTTCATGTCAAGGACCCCCAAAAATGATATGTAATTGGCCTCCGACCCCCATCTGAAAATATGTTGTTCCAGGGACCCCCCCAGAAGCAAAGACGTTCGTTCTGAAAAATATATATATTCCAAATTTGCGCCACATTTTCACAATAAAAAAATAATAATAGCAGACCTACGAGCTTGCTCGATTCCACATAAACAGTTCTCACATCACTCTCATGCCTGTGTCTGTCTGTCTGTGTTTGTGTTTCAGAGCCAGGCCCTGCTGGTGTTGCCCTTCTTCACGGCGCTGCCCGAGGACCCCCTGGCCGACCTGCGGAGGGCGCTGGAGGCCCTGGTGGCCTCCCACTTCCCCATGCAGTCCGACGAGTTCCACCCGGGCTCCCTGCAGCGCAACAACTACATGGACTGTGTCCGCAAGGTGAGTGGCCGGCCGCAGGGGGGCGCTGTCGGGGACCTAGATGCGTTGGAGCTGTCACAACGATATGGTTTCTCTCTTTCAGCTCCTGGATGCCTTGGAGCTGTCACAATGTTATGGTTTCTCTCTTTCAGCTCCTGGATGCCTTGGAGCTGTCACAATGATATGGTTTCTCTCTTTCAGCTCCTGGATGCGTTGGAGCTGTCACAATGATATGGTTTCTCTCTTTCAGCTCCTGGATGCGTTGGAGCTGTCACAATGATATGGTTTCTCTCTCTTTCATCTCCTGGATGCGTTGGAGCTGTCACAATTATATGGTTTCTCTCTCTTTCAGCTCCTAGATGCGTTGGAGCTGTCACAATTATATGGTTTCTCTCTCTTTCAGCTCCTAGATGCGTTGGAGCTGTCACAATGATATGGTTTCTCTCTCTTTCATCTCCTGGATGCGTTGGAGCTGTCACAATTATATGGTTTCTCTCTCTTTCAGCTCCTAGATGCGTTGGAGCTGTCACAATTATATGGTTTCTCTCTCTTTCAGCTCCTAGATGCGTTGGAGCTGTCACAGAGCCCACTCCTTCTCAAACTCCTGGCGGAGATTCTGTGTCGAGACGCTAAGCAACACATCATGGAGGAGAACTTCCAGACGTGCTTCCAGCGGATCGCCAGGCGGTCAGTACAAGTCCTTCATTTGTTTCCAGTTGTTGCTGTTAAAATAAGTGTTAAATAGCTCTATGTTGTGATAGTAATCGTTGCTATAGAATAGAGTGTTTGTTCAGTGATAGTGTTAAATAGCTGTATATTGTGATACTACTCATTGCTATAGAGTGTTTGTTCAGTAACAGTGTTAAATAGCTGTATATTGTGATACTACTCATTGCTATGGAGTGTTTGTTCAGTAACAGTGTTAAATAGCTCTATATTGTGTTACTACTCATTGCTATGGAGTATTTGTTCAATAACAGTGTTAAATAGCTGTATATTGTGATACTACTCATTGCTATGGAGTGTTTGTTCAGTTTCTCTCAAACCGCCCATGCGTGGACGCCGAGGTGATCTCCGTGTCCACATTTTCCTACATTTAGTTTTTAATTATTATTAGTTCAAGGCCTTTAAAAAAAAATTTGTCAAAAAATGAATTCATGAATTAAAAACAATGTAAACCGTAAACCAATTGTAAACCCGTCAAGATTTGAACGCGTTAAGAGCATTTTAAGTTGTCTGAGCGGATCACCGCCGACCATTACCACAAAACGCACCAGGAAAGTCCACTGTCTGTAGCAAGATGGCCACCAGCGAACGCCGCCGGAGATTAGCCTTTATATATATATATCATGTCTATGCTCAAGCCCCCCTTTTGACGTCTACACTGTGTGCGCGGTCGAGCAGGTCGAGCACCGAGCGCCAGCTGCAGCTGCTGTGCGCCGTGTACCAGGTGCTCCAGCAGGGGGAGCTGTTGCCTGTGGCCTCCATGATGGCGGCCATGACAGACAGAGTGCTGCTGCCGCTGGCGTCCCACTGCGGCGCCGAGGCCCTGGAGACGTTCTACGTCCAGAGCATCTCCTCCGCCATGGACACGCTGCTCACACGCTTCACCAAGGTCGGTGTCACCAGCTGCCAGCAATATAAATCAAGAGAATAATGCTACTTATTACATATTACTGCTTAACCCATTTAGGCCTGACGTCGAAAAAATGCCCTTTTTACATATCAGTGGTGCTCAATATTTCATGTCAAGGACCCCAAGAATTATATGTAATATGCCTCTGCCCCCCTCCCCCCATCTGAAAATATGTTGTTCCAGGGACCTCCCCAGAAGCAAAGATTTGAGTTAAAATGTTCACTCTGTAGTAATATATATTCAAAGATTTGAGGCACATTTTCACGATTGTTTAAAAAAAAATAGCAGACCTGCTATGAGCTTGTAGATCTGCTATTTTTTTCAATAGCTAAAGTATAACATAATGCTTTAGTTTAAAACACCAAAAGGGGCTTCCCGCCTAAAATTGATTAAAAAACGAATAATATTATGTTATGGAATCTAGAGTAATATATTAGATTACATGTTATATCCCTCCCCTTTCCCCCAACAAAAAAAGGGTCGTTACTGTACCCTGCCCTATCTTTCTTTCGTTCTAATTATTTGTCCGGCCCAAACAATTGTGTTTATTGTCGCGAGTTGTCACCATCCGAGTTAGAATCGGCCTCGGCCCTAAATGGGATTTTGGACTGATTGGGTGATTAACATCAGCTGAGTGATCAGACCTGAGGTCCTCAGCTGTGAGAGACAACAAAAGGGCTCAATTGAATGGAATGTGTGGAGGCAACACGCACGCACACACACACACACACACACACACACACACACACACACACACACACACACACACACACAACAACAAGTTACAAAGTGTGTGTGTGTGTGTCTCTCTTCCAGTTCAACCCGGGCGCCTTCGAGGTCCAGCTCCTGAAGAAGACAGCGTGCTACAAGCTGACGGAGCTGCTGTACTCCAGGCTGCCCAAGGACCAGGTGTACTCCAAGGACTCCCTCATCAACCAGGCCTACTGCCGCACCGAGGGCACCAAGACGGAGGGCAACGAGCTGTCCAAGGCCTTGATCAAGTAGGGTTTTAACTGACCTGAGGTCAGATTCTAAAAAATGTCTTCTACATCCTGACAGTTTTCTGAAAAAGCTATGTTTCTATGTCAGTCGTCAGACCTACAAGCTTGAGTAGTCATTAAGAGGATTGCTCCGCATTATTTCAGTAACATCAGAACCAAGTAGAACCAGCATATTACAAAGAAAAACAGTTGGGTCTATTTGTTTTCCAAAACACAAACTGCCACTCACCCCTAAAATTATTGCAGCCAGTCTTCATAAATAGTACACAAGCCTTATTTACCAGTATACTACCACATCCCCTGTACCTTTATTATTATTTTTGGTGCAATGTAAGTTTCCACTTACACTGGTTTCTGTACAAAACTGGTCAAGGCCTAACAACAAATTAGTATATTGTCAAATCCTCTTAGTCTCATATCCCATTGTGTAATGTGTAGGCCTGTGTGCAGTGTTCATACAGTACAATAATCATATCCTATATTCATGAATACATTGTTATTAACAACAGAGACACAACAACTGTATTTGTGTAAACCTGGAAAACCTGGACAACTTTAAGTCTTTAAGTCATTGTTCAGGTTGTGTTGCTCTGAGGGAATGAGAAGCACTCAGGTGTGTGGAATTAGTTTCAATAGGGTTGTGATGACTGCACTTTTATTCAATGTTTATTTTTCAAATACTAAATAATGAGCAAAATCCACATTCTTAACCCAGGTTAAAATGTAAACAGGCTAAATGATGATGGCTAATGCTTCATTCACTGTAGACAATGCATTAAAATGCAGATATTAAACGTGTTAATTAATGGTCACTGGTTGTCTGGCATTGGACAGATCACCTGTTAATGATCACATTATGGATGAACTGAGACCATTTTACACCTCTTTGACTCTGATGAGTTTCAGAAGAACTACAGAACTGCCTTTGTGAAATGTTAAAGGTGCTGTAAGGGAGAGGCTCTAGTAAATCATTGATAGGCCTATATTGTTTGTTCAGTAACAGTATTATTATAATTAACATTATTACTGTTTCATAATGTGAATTGTGTTAAAAGTACAATTTATCAACAGTAATATGAAGGGGGAATTAAGGCCTGGGCTCTACTTTATTTAGGAACATATTAGCCTAATTTACTTACATACGCCAGCATCTTACAAAGAATAACAGTTAGGCCTATTTGTTTTCCAAAACACAGACTGCCACTCACCCCTAAAATGATTGCAAACATTCTTCATAAATTGTACACAAGCCTTCACATCTTGTCTTTTACCAGTATACTACCACATCCCCTGTAGGCATACTTTATTATTTTATTAAGGTGCAATGTAAATTTGTGTTAAATTTGTTTCCACTTTAGTGTAGAAGACAGTGGTTTGTTTAACATAATGTGTCACTATATAGATCAAGTGTACATTTAATTATATACTAAGAAGAACAAAACGGGAAGAAAAAACAGTTTTGCAGTTTGTTTTAGTGTTGAGTAAAACAACAATTAATGATATTCTATACTTTTTTGTAAAGCACAGACAAACGATTGATTCAACATTTTATTCAGATAGTTCAGATAGAGGAAACACAATTGTTTACACCAGGGTACTCCATTTTTCAATTAATCTGAACATTTAATGACATACAATTAAAATCGTCTAAATGTAAACTACAGCAAATCTGGGGAATCTGTAACTTGGCAGAAGACCAGTCCGTTCAAATAGTAAGTTTACTTGCAATTAATCTCTACATGGAAACATTTGTTTCATCACCATCCTATCCAATCTAGAATTAACATGCTCATATACAGTATATGTAATGCGTTTAAACAGTTTAGCCTTAAACAATTGTTTAAAAAATACCATAATGGATCAACAACATGTTACACTTGGTTGTAATGTGTAATATGTGTGCGGTCAGGACATTTTCAGTGGCTCAAATTAGTACAACACAAGAGTCAACAGTTTAAATCCAGTGTGTACAACCTTGTGGAAATCTAAATTGTTTGAATTACTAAAAAGCTTTTTCCACAAACATCACAATTATTTGCGTTTCTCTCCAGTGTGAACTTTCTGGTGGGTTTTAAGGTTGGACATTTGAGAGAAGTGTTTCCCACATTGATCACATCCATATGGTTTCTCTCCATTGTGAATTCTCTGGTGAATTTTAAGGTTGGACATTTGAGAAAAGTGTTGTCCGCACTCATCACATCCGTAGGGTTTCTCTCCAGTGTGAATTCTCTGGTGGCTTTTAAGGGTGGACTTGTCAGAGAAGTGTTGTCCACACTGATCACATCCATGTGGTTTCTCTCCAGTGTGCATTTTCTGGTGGCTTTTAAGGCTGGTCATTGTAGAGAAGTGTTGTCCACACTGATCACATCCATAGGGTTTCTCTCCAGTGTGAATTCTCTGGTGTGCTTTAAGGCTGTCCATTCTAGAGAAATGTTGTCCACACTGATCACATCCATAGGGTTTCTCTCCAGTGTGAATTCTCTGGTGTTTTTTCAGGGTGGACTTCACAGAGAAGTGTTGTCCACACTGATCACATCCATGTGGTTTCTCTCCAGTGTGTATTTTCTGGTGGCTTTTAAGGTGTGCCATTTGAGAGAAGTGTTGTCCACAATGACTGCATCCATAGGGTTTCTCTCCAGTGTGAATTCTCTGGTGTGCTTTAAGGCTATACATGTGAGAGAAGTGTTGTCCACATTGATCACATCCATAGGGTTTCTCTCCAGTGTGAATTCTCTGGTGTGCTTTAAGGCTGTCCATTCTAGAGAAGTGTTGTCCACACTGATCACATCCATAGGGTTTCTCTCCAGTGTGCATTCTGTGGTGACTTTTCAGGTTGGACTTCTCAGAGAAGTGTTGTCCACACTGATCACATCCATAGGGTTTCTCTCCAGTGTGCATTCTGTGGTGACTTTTCAGGGTGGCCTTGTCAGAGAAGTGTTGTCCACACAGATCACATCCATAGGGTTTCTCTCCAGTGTGAATTCTCTGGTGTATTTTAAGTTTGGACATTGTAGGGAAGCGTTTACCACACTGATCACAGCAGTGGTGTTTTTGCGTAGCCAAGGTTCTTTGTTCATTCACCTCTGGTAGAACAGGTAAACCAGGCTGATGATGCAACACTGAATTGGAAATAGACAAATGAAACATTGCTTAGTTGAACTTCATAGACTCAAAATTGCAGAAACTAACAAAGTTAATGTACACAATTATACATTAGCTTCCATTTATAGTTCGATAAATGACTATCTGTTGTGCATTTTAGAAAAAGAGACAAACAACTATTTTAAGTCAATGCTAATATTAAAACAAAACAAACATAACTTGTTGTGACATGCTGTATATCCGTATAGACACAGTAAGTAACTTACAGAAGTCTTGATGATCAGTGGGTCCTCCCTGTTGAGCAGAACTTTTCATGGTGGCATTGGTAGAGTTCATCTTCAGCTGATGTGATCAGAAATGATTGATATCCTGGAGGAGTTGTGGAGAACTGACAACTACAAACTCTTCTTATACTAGAGAGCCTGAGGTGGAACCACTAACTGCTTGGTGTTGATTGGCCAAAGAGTAGAACAATATAATCATGTCTCAATCAATCACAACCTAACAAACTGCTGCATGTGCTCCACCCCTCTCTAGCTCCTCCCCCAGGTAATGTACTCCACCCCTCTGTAGCTCCTCCCCCAGGCCATGATCTGTGCAACATTCTAGAAATAAACTGCTAACTGTGAGATTGCTTTGTAAGCTTTTTAATTAATCTAAACTATATCCAAATTATAATACATTGATGCATGAATATAAATACATCCTATCAGTCTATGTGAACGTGAGTAAAGTAAATGCAGGAGTGAGCAGAAATCCCAAATAACAGACAATGTCAGAGTCAAAGCATATAATATCGAAAACATGATTATTTTGTTATTGGTATATCAGGAAAAAAAAACTGAAACAAAATAAATAAAACTAACTAAACATTACAGCGGAGAAGATGCATGAATATAAATACATCCTATCAGTCTATGTGAACGTGAGTAAAGTAAATGCAGGAGTGAGCAGAAATCCCAAATAACGGACACTGTCAGAGTCAAAGCATATAATATAAAAAACATGATTATTTAGTTACCGGTAAATCAGGAAAACAAATAACTGAAACAAAATAAATAAAACTAACTAAACATTACAGCGGAGAAGAGAAAGAAAGTCAAACTCAATCAAATGCAGTGGGAAACAGTCTTTAGTTGTGATTCAACATAAATCAGAGTGCCAGCATACCTGCTGTTTTCTTGGATTTTTTCCATATGTGGTGCATAAAAACTGCTGGTTTATAATAAACCTTAAAAACTTCAAAGGAGTAGTTCCTACCAAACACTCTCCATTGGGACTCCTACTGGAGACTGATGTTCACAATCTATATGGTAAGGATATTATGTACATGCAATGAGTATCTGGATAATATATGTCTAACAGTATTGAATAATATAAGTGGATATTAATTAATGCGGCAGAGTCAAAGAGGATTGCTCTACATTATTTCAGAACCAAGTAGAACCAGCTCTGGTGAAGAAACAACTGCTCATACTGTGATTTACATCCCAGTGTCTTACAAAGAAAAACTGTAGCCAGTCTTCATAAATAGTACACAAGCCTTCATATCTTGTCTTTTACCAGTATACTACCACATCCCCTGTACCTTTATTATTATTTTATTAAGGTGCAATGTAAGTTAAATTTGTTTCCACTTTAGTCTGGTTTCTGTACAAAACTGGTCAAGGCCTGACAACAAATTAGTATATTGTCAAATCCTCTTAAGTCTTATATCCCATTGTGTAATGTGTAGGCCTGTGTGCAGAAACATGTGTCCATACAGTACAATAATCATATCCTATATTCATGAATACATTATTATTATTATTATACTGTTATTAACAACAGAGACACAACAACTGTATTTGTGTAAACCTGGGAAACCTGGACAACTTTAAGTCATTGTTCAGGTTGTGTTGCTCTGAGGGAATGAGGAGCACTCAGGTGTGTGGAATTAGTTTCAATAGGGTTGTGATGACTGTACTTTTATTCAATGCTTTTTCAAATGCTAAATAATGAACCCAACCCACATTCTTAACCCATGTAAACTGTAAACAGGCAAACAAACAATGTTTACATCAGGGTCCTCCATTTTCAACAGGCTAAACGATGATGGCTGATGCTTCAGTCACTGTAGAATGCATTCAAATGCAGAGATTAAACGTGTTAATTAATGGTCACTGGTTTTGGTCTTGCATTGGGCAGATCACCTGTTAATGATCACATTATGGATGAACTGAGACCATTTCTACATCTCTTCGACTCTGAGGAGTTCCAGCAGAACTACAGAAATAGGTCTATCACACACAACACATTTCGCAAAGGGTAATATTAAGTTCTAAGGGATATGTGTAGTTAAAATAGCTCTAGTAATCATTGATATATTGTTTGTTCAGTAACGGAAGTCTTCCCATGTCTCCATATCCAGTCATATAACTCATACAGAATAGAAGAAACTGGAAGACATTGAACTAAAACACAAGCTGATAAATCTTTGCAGGGTTCTCTCTCCTTTAGGATGGAATTTGTAACCCACATGTACATTTATTTCTGTTTACCAAAGAGATTGTGCGATGGGTCATGAGTCATGAGTTGTCACGACTCGAGTTGGCTTTGTCCGCGGCGTAACCGTCTTTAAATAAATACTTTAAAATGTCTATGGGAAAAATGCATTGGGAATCATTTCCTGGGCCTGGCGCCGTCAAGAAAGGGGGCGGGACTGCAACGCTCTATTTCATTGGCCTGTTTGACTGTCAAGGGTTCAGCCTCCAGGAAGAAATCCTAAATGCAAAGTGAATACACCTTTGCACATAAAAACGACTCCTGGGTGTCTAATGAAGTACTGTCATCTCATAGACACATGAAAAACTGGAAAAATACTAAAATGGTGGCACTGAGTCCCTCTTTAACCCATTTAGACCTGAGAACTGATTCTATAAAATGTCTTCTAAATCGCTATAAAAAACTATGTTTCTATGTCAGTGGTTCTCAAACTACTTCATGATGTCAAGGACCCCAAAAAGTATTGTGTAATTGGCCGCTGAACCCCATCTGATATAATATGTTGTTCCAGTGGACATAATTATGGACATAAAATGTGCTTTGTTGAAAACTAAGCTATTCTTTATTGACTAAATATAAAATAAACTGTGATGACTAAAACCAAGACTAAATGTACTGACAATGTCCGAGATGCAGTAGAAATAAAAGATTGGGTGTTTGCGATCGGCTTTTTTCAGCATGCGACCAAGTGTAAAATTGGCCATTATGAAGCCATCGAGGCATAATACATTTCCATTGACAAAATCAACTGTAGATTTAAGTCGACTGAAATCTCATTTAGATGACTAAAAATGTGAATAAAACTACCGGTAAATGTAATCTCATTCAAAAGACCATGGCTAAAACTAAATCCAAATTTGCTGTGAAAAACGTAACACTGCATATATCATTCGATTCAGGTCGAGTTTCGAGGCGTTCACGGAGAACATGGCCGGCGAGCACCATCTCCTGGAGGTCCGCCGGCGCTACCACTGCGCGGCGTACAACGCCGCCATCGCCGTCATCAGCTGCAGCTTCAGCGAGGCCAAGTTCTACCAGGGCTTCCTGTTCACGGAGAAAGCAGAGAAGGTAAAGAGTTCTACCAGGACTTTCCTCTGTTCACTGTGTGTGTGTGTGTGTGTGTGTGTGTGTGTGTGTGTGTGTGTGTGTGTGTAAAAGTAAGCAGGAACTGGCAAAGAAGGACCGGGAAGTCTGGTGTGGCATTATGAAATCCATGATCTCGACCGTGGTCGAAAAATGTGGATGATTGATTGTGTGTGTGTGTGTGTGTGTGTGTGTGTGCAACAATAAGTAGAGATGTCACGTGATGCTACATTAGCGTGCGGTCACACATTTATAGCTTTTAGATTGCCTATGAATTTAGCTATGAATTCAGTCGTGCCTTGAGTTTTCACTTCACCATTGGAGTGTCACAAAGCGTTTTAAAACCACTGGTTTACATTACTCTTGCTTTTCTTTGCTTTTTGTCCCCCCCAGAACCAGTACATTTTGGAAAATCTGATTGATGTTGGACGGATGTACAACTTTCCTATTGAGGTTGAGGTATGTAAAAAGGTCTTGAAATAGTTTGACCACTGACATATATAGGAACATAGGTTTTTCAGAGACATTTATAAAATCTCTTGTCAGGTCTTAATGGGTTAATGAATGCTGAATGAAAGTAACGCATTACTTTGTTGTCAGGTCGCCCTGGAGAGAAAGAAGAGATACGTCATGATCAGAAAGGAAGTGAGCGAGGAGAATGGAGGTATGATTGATATATATATATTCAGTGATTTAAACCCTGAGTCCCAGGGACATTTTATGAGTCCCACTTCAACCACGTTAGGAGTCATATTTTGCCATTTTTTACAAATTGTAGCATTTAACTCCCATTTCATTTTATATGGTTATCATGTGGTTATATTCATGTAGAAAACAGAATAAGAAATTATTATTATAACTAAAGCTAGCAAAATATCGCAATTTTCTTTTTACATGTATTATTTTGAGTGTACATGTATGTTGAGTGCAGTAGTGCATCCCGTGGCTGCAGAGGTCATTGTTTTATTGCGTCCCTTAACTATAAACTGCGTTTTGGGATGCAATATATATATATATATACACCGGTGTGTGTGTGTGTGTGTGTGTGTGTGTGTGTGTGTATGTATATATATATATTTAATTAAGGACCCCCATTACTCTGAGAGTGTACAAATGGAACCAAGCTGCAGTAACCTAAACCCTGCAGGTTTAGGTTTAACATTGAGCGCTAGCATTTGCACTTCCGCAAATGCGGAAGTATAGAGCGTTCTTCCGGGCACTTCAAAACGCCACTGAGCAACTTCGGCTGGCCGCACTCTATCCTTTATAACTCTATGGAGCCAACACGCGTAATAGCAGCACCCTGACTCTGTTTGACCAGAATGGAACAGAGCCTTCATTGGTATCTTCCATAACACCTGAAGGAAGTAGGGAAGGGGGCAGGGGGCCTAAGTTCTTTCCAAAATGGCCAAAGATCTTTGAATATATATATATATTCTTTCAGAGTGAACCATTTTTAACTCAAATCTTTGCTTCTGAGGGTCCCTGAAACAACATATTTTCAGATGGGGGGGGCAGACGGCCATTTACCAATTTTTGGGGTTCTTGACATGAAATAGTTTGAGAAGTTTTAGCTATTGAAAAATAGCAGATCTAGGTCTTCTATTTTTGAAATAATAGACGAACGACGATGTAGAAGACATTTTTAGAATCTGATCTCGTTAATTCCCTGTGTGTGTGTGTGTGTGTGTGTGTGCAGTGGAGCCAGTGTACCTGTCCTCCCAGTAACACTATGGTATATTGTGTTAATTCCCTGTGTGTGTGTGTGTGTGTGTGTGTGTGTGTGTGTGTGTGTGTGTGTGCGTGTGTGTGCGTGCGTGCGTGTGTGTGCGTGCGTGCGTGCGCGTGCAGTGGAGCCAGTCTACCTGTCCTCCCAGTCCTACATGGCCGACAGCAGCCTCAGCGAGGAGATGAGTCAGTTCGACTTCTCCACGGGCGTCCAGAGCTTCTCCTTCAGCTCCTCACAGCAGCGCCCTGACAGACGAGTCCACCGCGCAGCCGCTGCCAAGCCAGTAAGTCAGACAGACAGACAGACCAGACAGTGGCCCTTGTGGTTATAGAGTGTCCACCCGGAAAACTGGGAGGTCGGTGGTTCGATCCCCGGCCGGGGTCATACAAAAGAAAATGCATGGGACCCAATGACTCCCTGCTTTGCACTCGGCATCAATGGGTCGATGGCTGATATTTGCGCTCGCTGAAAATATCTGATCTTCAAGCTCACAGCACGCTGCAGCGCGACACATTGTGAGCTTGTATAGGTCATTTTCAGCCTTCCACCAAACATAAAATGACTTGTTTTTTTTTCAGTTCTACTGGGTCATTCTCTTCTCCACTATAGTCCCTCCCAAACATTGTAGTCTATTTTTTAATTATTTAGTTGACAGAATTGTCAATATATTTAGTCTTTTTTTCGTCATATAGTTTTAGTTGAAGAAATCAACACCACTTGTATATTCTCTTTCACTCTGAGTGATTTGTTCCGTTTCCTGCGTGCGTGCGTGCGTGTGTGCGTGTGTGTGCGTGCGTGCGTCTGTCCCAGGAGGTGATGGACAGCGGTCCTTCCCAGGATGCATCTCTGGACCTGGAGATGGACGAACTCAACCAGCACGAGTGCATGGCCGCCATGACCACTCTCATTGGCCACATGCACAGGAACAACATCACTCCCAAAGTTGAGCAGGTCAGTTGTGATTGGGCACGTAGTACGGCAGCTCAGCTGTGATTGGACACACAGTAGGGCAGCTCAGTTCTGATTGGACCGGAACGACGTCACTCCAAAAGTAGAGCGGGTCAAGCCTTACACGTCTTAGGCTTCACTCACACCTTTCGATCTAGCATACAACATCGATGGATGCCAGATGTAAACAAAGGGTAAGTGTCATGGCCGCCCCAATGCATTTCCAATGGAAGTCACATGGTTTGACACAACATTTTTTGTTGTACGGCTTTCGGCTGTGTTTTGACTGCCCCCCTCCCCCTCATACAACACAAATGTTGTGTCAAACCATGTGACTCCCATTGGAAATGCATTGCGAGCTTGCATCAGTAAACAAGTCTCATGCATCAGCTATACATCAATCTGTTGTGAAGGTGTGAGTCAGGCCTTAGACTTCTCTCCCTTCCCTAAAACATCCTGGACAATGCTACACGTGTTCTAGACTCTTCTCCCTTCTCTAAAACACCAGGGACAACGCGCCACTGAGTGGCGCGCTACGAGCTTGTAGGTCTGCCATTTTTGAAAAATCGACATTCCCCATTGTCGAGGTGTCTCTTTAGAAACATAGCGTTTTTCTGAAAACTGTCAGGATGTAGAAGACATCTTTAGAATCTGATCTCAGGTCAGAATGGGTCAGAATGGGTTTTTTTTCCTTTTCCACGTTGTTGAACAGGGAAGTACGCCCAGTGAGCTCCCAGGGTGGATGAAGTTTCTACACGGCAAACTAGCCAATCCAGCCACGCCGCTGAATGTCCGACTTTTCATCTCAAAGTTGATCATCAACGCTGAGGAGGTAAATGTTAATGTGGAGGTCAAATCTAGCTTTGCTCATAATGGGACAATTCATACAACTCTTGAGTGAAATTGTCATTTAACATGACAAAACAATTATAACTGTTGCAAATCCTGTCTTAAAGGTTTTATGACATTAATTTAAATTTATTTTTATTTTTCGTTTTTATTTTAGGTTTTATGACCTCAATTACACCCCAAAATCCTGAACTTTGAACATTCAGTGGATTTTCTGTGGTCTGGAGTTTTCTTTGGGGTTTGGAAGCCTTTTGAGCTACAATGAAAACAGGCAAATCCCATTGACATATATGGGATTTGCAGGATCTTACATCACAAACAGCCGGCAAATCAGAGCACCTGTTTGAGCCAGAAAACCCCAGACCACAGAAAGTCTACTGAATGTTAAAAGTTCAGGTTTTTTGGGTGCAATTGAGCTTAGAAAACCTAAAAAAAATAAGAACAATTCCAAAACCTTTTTTTTAACACCTCGACTTCGTCAGTGTTTAAACACTTTTTTGTGCCCAACATGTCCCCACACGTCTTTAGAATTACACCCATAGGAGGCCCATGATGTCTGGGGATTGTTGTGTGTTAAAGAGTGACACGCACACACGATTGAACGTATAGAACCAACACTGCTTTACTTTATCTCTTGTCTCAGTCAGTACAGAACAGACTTCCTTGTTATTCCCCACGCTCTGTGTATTACGTAAGCATCCCATAATAACCAGTCTCTTAAAGGCATCTTAACCATTATCTGCAAACCCCATATAACACAGTGTCCATATTATTAGAACATAACAGGGATGTCTTAGCGAGAAATGAAACCCAGATGGCAAGGATGTTAAGAGCTTCTGCTAAATGCCTAAATTGTACACGTGGGTGCTTCTGGCAGGTGTTCCGGCCGTACGCCAAGCTGTGGCTGGGCCCGCTGCTACAGCTGGTGGTCTGTGGGAACAACGGAGGAGTGGGCATCCATTTCATGGTGGTGGACATCGTGGTGACGCTGCTCTCCTGGACCAGCACGGCCAGCCCCAAGGTTCACGCATTTCACATTTTTACGACCTACAGTATAGTGCGTCGCAGTCCCGCCCCCTTTCATGACGACGCCAGGCCCAGGAAATGATTCCCAATGAATTTTTCCCATAGACATTTATTTATTTAAAGACGGTTACGCCGCGGACAAAGCCAACTCGATTCGTGACAACCCATGACAACAAACACAATATTTTGGACCAAACAAATAATTACAAAGAAAAAAAACAACAAAAAAAGTGTTGTAACCTGCCATTTTTTCCTTCTTTTTTTTGGTTTTTCTTTGTTGTCATGATTTGTCACGACAAGAGTTGGCTTTGTCCGCCGCATAAACGTCTTTAAATAAATACTTTATGAAATGTCTATGAGGAAAAATAACGGAGAATCATTTCCTGGGCCCTGGTAGGGGGCGGGACTGCGACGCTCTATACCGTTTCACATTTACACACATTAGATAATTGACACTGGGTGAAAAAATGGGTTGCAAAATCGTGGGATAAAAATGTAGAGGAAAAAAAATAAAATGGCTTTGTTTTTGTTAATCCACTTCATTTTACTTGATGGGTATTTTTGACTTTGTTTTACTTTGAAATTAATCGAGGGTATATGCGCGTGACATCATCATCATACCAGGAAGTTATGTGGGAATGCCTACTGAGTGGTAAAAAAATACTTTTCTGGCCTTGATCCACACATCTGATATTAAACAACGTTAAATGACATTAAATTCACTTTGCCACTCGATTTGCCACTCAATTTCCCATTCATCTTTATGCATGTGCATAATGCATATACCCTCTATTGATTAACATAATTATAACTGAACAACTAGAATGATTGTTGTTTATTTTCAGGGGAACATCAGAGATGAGGTGCTGGCCAACCGACTGCTGGAGTTCCTGATGGCGAACATCTTTGACGCGAAGAGGGCCGTGTTCCGTCACAACCTGGAGATCACCCGCACGCTGGTGGAATGCTGGAAGGACTGTCTGCATGTTCCTTACAGGTAAAAAACAGATTCAGTAACAGCTTCTATCCCACAGCGGTATAGTTGCACTCGATGCTGCTAAGAAATGATCTGCTACTGCGATACATGTTTTGTTTTTCTGCTATATTAAAACTGTTTAGTAGCCATAAACGTCAAGACGTCTAATTGCGAATTAAGTACCGGATGCCACGGACGACAAGACGTCTTCCCTTCGGAATTTAAAAAAAAAGAAGAAAAAATATATATTTTCATCCATATTTTGAAAATTCCTCTAATCTGGTGTACAGGTGATGACATGCACATTACATGCATAATAGAATGACAAATTATTTATTTCTTTATAATGGGAGAATTGGCACTCAAAGCCTAAACTGGTGACCACCAGGTAAGTGCAATAAGGGTTTGTTGTGCGATAGCAGCTAAAATGACATGTTTGTGCATTTAGTGCTACAGGGGTTGTGCAATAACAGGAAGGCATGTGTGTTTTGTTTTAGCTTTATGTTGTTTTGTGATATGATGCACTGATTGGTTGGCACTTTTAATTCCGTTGTACACGTTGCAATGACAAATAAAGATCTATATCTATCTAAAAAGGCATATTTTCTACTAGTGGAAATGGCCATACGTACAGTCTAGGCTTCACATTAAAACACTTAGACCTGAGGACGATTCTACAAATGCCTTCTAAACAGTTTTCTGAAAAACCCATGTTTCTGTGTCAGTCGTTCTCAAACATTTTCATGTCAAACCCCCAGAAATATGTCTTTGGCCAACCCCCATCTTGAAAATATGTTGTTCTAGGGACCCCCCCCCCCCCCCAGAAGCAAAGATTTGAGTTAAAAATGTTCGCTCTGAAACAATATATATTCAATGATTTTCACCATATTTTCAGGATTTATAAAAAATAGCAGACCGAGTGCCGCGCTACGAGCTTGTAGATCTGCTATTTTTCAATAGCTAAAGTATAACAAAATGCTTAAAACACCAAAAGGTGGGTTACATCGATCTATCAATCCGTAAACATCGTTTCGATTAAGTTATTAAGTATTAACACACAATGATAATGTAATAAGCTATTTCCGCAATATTGACCTATAGCATTTATAAAAAATGCCACTGATTTCTTATATTGTATATTTTTATATTGTATATTTCAATTATTTTTCATATCTGCCCTGTGCACCTTTTTTCATCACGAAGCCAATGAAATTAAATCGTTAATCGCAATTATTTGTGTAATCGTGACAGCCCTAATTGCTATCATCATCATCATTATCATCATCATTTATGTCTGTGTGGTTGTGTTCCATATGCAGAGTGATATACGACCGCTTCTCTGGCACCGACCCCAACAGCAAAGACAACTCTGTAGGACTTCAGCTGCTCGGCATCATCCTGGCCAACGGCCTCCCGCCTTACGATGCCTCGTGTGGAATCGAATACGACAGGTAATGACATTGTCGTTGACGTTGCAACACTAAAAGGGTTGCTGCACACCTGGCCCTGGCAGCAAATTACAACTTTCAGGGAGGTGGAGTTTGCTTTCAGGTTGAGCCTGAATGGTGCTTGTTTGGGAGGGGAGGACGCAACTGTCTTATAAACACAACACGAGATATCTGCCTAAACACCTATATACGTGGCCAGAGCGCTCCATCTTCTGGTCTGGTCATGCGGCTCTAAGATAGTTCCACATTAAAATGTACGGTATACAGATTACCACACATGACGAGTCGGGTCATATTTAAGTAGGGGAGAAGTACTGCCGTAGCAGACAACCCACAGCACTCCAGGTTCAAACAAAATCCTTATAGGTGCAAGGCTCGAAGATATAAGTTGAGATGAAGAAAATGCCAGCACTCATTACTCATATTATGTCCTTTTACATGATTTTATTTACCTCTGAGACTGAAAACGTACGCGTTTCGGCCTGTGTTTGGCCTTCCTCAGCGTTTGTTACAAGAGGAGGCGTGGTATTTATGCTGAGATACAAGTATGAGTATGAGATACAATCAACAGTAATTGAACACAGGTGTCAACCATTGTCATCTTACACAGTATCAATAAGAAGTCTCTATTTATGGTACCAAGACAGGATAAATATCATGTAAAGCACAATAGAATAAATAGTAAAATATTGAAGTATAGGTGAAAGTGAATCCATTTAGTGAAACGTCGTTCCTCAGGTCTTTCGCTCTGTGGTGCATTTTTTTAATTCCGTTGTGTTTTTTCAGCTACATGAAGTCTCTCACCAACAACATGGGCTTCACGAGGTACAAAGACATCTACGCTGCGGCTGCAGAGGTCGTCGGCCTCATCCTTAAGGCCATGACCGACAACAGCCAAGTATGAGCCTTTTGTTTGGTTTTTACCGTTGAATATATTAGCATCATGCAGTGTTGCTTTTGGCAGCCAATGTTTTGATTTTAGTTTTAGTCGTAGTCTCTTGAAAGGTTTTCAGTTAGTTTTAGTCACCTGGAATGTCTTGGTGTTTAGTGTGTCTAGTTTTAGTCGACTAAATGTACTGTTGATTTAGTCGACTAAAATGTATTTTGGCGGGCCTTGATGCCGTCGTAATGGCTGATTTTACACTTGCTGAAAATAGCCGATCTACAAGCTCACAACTGCGACGCGTTGTGAGCTTGTAGATCGGCTATTTTCAGCATGCAACAACTTGTAAAATGACTTATCTCTAGTCCACAAGTCCCTTCCTAACATTTTAGTCTAGTTTTTATTTGTTGGCACAATTGTCAGTATATTTAGTCTTGGTTTTAGTCATCATAGATAGTTTTCATTTAGTTTTCGTCAGTGGAAAAAGGTAGTCGACGAAAAAATTTCGTCGTCGTTTTAGTCGACGAAAACAACACTGGCCATCATGTGGATTTGACTAACTAGAATCTTTTTTTTTTTCCTCCAAATTGTCTTTCTTTCAGGATCCCCAGGCACTTCTCAATCTGGCTTCGGGCAAGATAACGGATTTGATGAAAAGGGACGACCTCAATGACAAGTTCATCGTTTGCCTGAGCAAAGTTTCCAAGCACTTCCCTCCGTTCATGGACCGGTACGTTAACTTAAAACTAAGTAGTGTTGTATACTCGGTAAGGAACGCCATTTACAATTCCTTGTGCGTATGTGGGGACTGGGGACGCAGGCCTGTCACAATAATTTACACAATCGCCCCTAATCGCAGTTGGAAATTATTTCAGCCATTTGGATTCCATAGAAGCCAAGCTGTGTCTATCTGCGAAAGCATGATGCGCACGGGGGGGAAAAAGCAGACTGGCTATTTCCGGTCATTAGTTATTTTTAGGTTAACCCATTCTGACCTGAGATCAGATTCATACGAGGTTTCCACTAGTGGACACACACTGGTCTGATTAACCCATTCTGACCTGAGATCAGATTCTAAAAAATGTCAGTCGTTCTTCGATTTTTCAAAAAATAGCAGACCTACAAGCTCGTAGCGCGCCACTCGGTGGCGCGCTATGAGCTTGTAGATCTGCTATTTTTCAATAGCTAAAGCATAACATAGTGCTAACACCAAAATGGGTTCCCGGTCAGAATGGGTTAAAGAATATTTCAAGTGATCCAACAACAACGGAGTGCAAGTTTAGTAGCATCTTCCAGAAACATGAATGGTCTCAGAAATGTCATGATTTCTTCAGCTGGTCTGGCCTAAAGCAGGGCTGCCCAAAAGGTAGATCGTGATCTGCCACTTGAATTAAGTTGACCTCATTGATTAACATCAAATGGGGCCTGTCAGCTCAAACCCACAATGCAGTACTGCATGTGTTTTCAAGAGTGTTGCGCACAAACGTCAGATGCATTACAAAGTTATAGACAAAACAAAACGGTACCAATTCCATTTCCGCCCTCTATTTCCCATTCCAAGTGCGTTTGTCTTATGTAACACCAGCGCCGCTATTCCAAAGCCCCCCTTCACATTTTTAAACTATTTTCAGCAATGATATAATATTTTTTGGGGTGGGTATAGAACTTGTTGCGCTGGTCATTTGGAAAGTAGCTCTCAAGTCAAAAAAGTGCGGGCACCCCTGGCCTAAAGCATCATAATTCACATATTTCTTTTGTTTTTGTGTGAAAATGTTACTACTGTGACTATTATTAGCATATTGTTTTGCTTGGTTTTTTTTGCTTGTTTTTTAGAAAGAAAAAAAAACTTGAATGTTGCATTGTTCAGTAAAAATGGGACACATGAGCTGTTTTGTTTGAGGACCTGTAAAAGGGGTATACATATATATTTTCATTTTTATTATTTTAAGTTAACGGACAAAAGGGTAGACGTAATAAGCCTATAGGCTTCAGTCTATACCTTTTTTTTTCCAGAATCAGAAAAAGAAAAAAAACTGATTAACTAAGAATGTTTTGTATGGAAAAAACAAACAAACTAATAAACTGAACTAAACTAAGTCAAAAAAGTGCGGGCACACCTGGCCTAAAGCATCATAATTCACATAATCAGTCTTGACATTTTATTTTGCTTCATTCCATGAGTCTCCTACATTTGTATGTGTGTTTTTTTTTGTTTTTCTCCAGCTTTGTGAACTCGGTGTTCTACCTCCTACCCAAGATGCACGGCGTCCTGAAGACCCACTGCCTGGAGTGTGTCCTGAGCCGCGCCGAGGTTATCCCTGACATCTACCTGACGCTCAGCACCAAGGGCTTCATCCAGATGCTGGCTCACAGGTCAGCAGGATTTGCGGGATGTTATCGGATGATTTAACCCATTTCGACCTGGGAACGATTCTATAGATGTCTTCTAAATCCTGACAGTTTTCAGAAAAAGCTATGTCAGTCGTTCTTTTTTCAAAAATAGCAGACCTACAAGCTCGTAGCGCGCCACTCGATGGCCCTGCAACGGGTAGTAAAAACGGCCCAGTACATCATTGGCACCCAACTCCCGTCCATTGAGGATCTACAGCGCCAAAGATGTCTGCGTAGGGCGAGAGGCATCCTGAAAGACCCCTCTCACCCAAACCACAGACTCTTTAACCTTCTTCCATCCGGGAGGCGCTATAGATCTATTGGTTCCCGCACCAGTAGGCTCAGGAACAGCTTCTTTCCTGTTGCTGTCTCCCTGCTGAACTATGCCCCTCTTCAATGACACTGAACAATGATACCCCCTTCCACCCCCCCCCCCCTTCCTATCTGAACTCTCATGCTCACACCATATATACATACACTAGCATGTTATGGCTTATGGCTTGTGTGGGTGTGTATATATATGCATACTCCTCATTTCTATTTATACTTCATTGTCTATTTTTCTATTTTATTTCCTATTTATTATATATTACTGTACATACTGTACATTCTGTACATTCAACTACAAGTATATTTATTCCCATTACTGCATTACTGTATTGCACTCTGGTTGGACGTCACTATTAATTTCATTGTCAAAGTATTTGTATACTACCGGTATGTGCAGTGACAATAAATTGAATCTAATCTAATCTAATAAAGGTGCTTCGTCCATGTTGTCGGCTCACGCGAGAAGAGGCACCGGACGATGTCTTTCTTTCCTCATTTTATTTGTGTTTGTTCGCCCCGTCGTCGTCTACAGGGACGAGACCCGACAGAGAGTCTGTCTGGACATCGTCCATAAGATCCTGGCCCTGCTCACCCCCGTGCAGCTCCGGGAGGTCCTGGGAGCGGTGGCGGCGTTCACCTCCCACCCCTCGCCGCTCTGCAGGGAGAGGATGTACCACATCCTCATGTGGATCCAGGATAACTACAGGTAAACAAACACCCCCTCCTCGCCGCTCTGCAGGGAGAGGATGTACCACATCCTCATGTGGATCCAGGATAACTACAGGTAAACAAACACCCCCTCCTCGCCACTCTGCAGGGAGAGGATGTACCACATCCTCATGTGGATCCAGGATAACTACAGGTAAACAAACACCCCCTCCTCGCCGCTCTGCAGGGAGAGGATGTACCACATCCTCATGTGGATCCAGGATAACTACAGGTAAACACCCCCTCGCCGCTCTGCAGGGAGAGGATGTACCACATCCTCATGTGGATCCAGGATAACTACAGGTAAACAAACACCCCCTCCTCGCCACTCTGCAGGGAGAGGATGTACCACATCCTCATGTGGATCCAGGATAACTACAGGTAAACAAACACCCCCTCCTCGCCACTCTGCAGGGAGAGGATGTACCACATCCTCATGTGGATCCAGGATAACTACAGGTAAACAAACACCCCCTCCTCGCCACTCTGCAGGGAGAGGATGTACCACATCCTCATGTGGATCCAGGATAACTACAGGTAAACAAACACCCCCTCCTCGCCACTCTGCAGGGAGAGGATGTACCACATCCTCATGTGGATCCAGGATAACTACAGGTAAACAAACACCCCCTCCTCGCCGCTCTGCAGGGAGAGGATGTACCACATCCTCATGTGGATCCAGGATAACTACAGGTAAACAAACACCCCCTCCTCGCCACTCTGCAGGGAGAGGATGTACCACATCCTCATGTGGATCCAGGATAACTACAGGTAAACAAACACCCCCTCCTCGCCACTCTGCAGGGAGAGGATGTACCACATCCTCATGTGGATCCAGGATAACTACAGGTAAACAAACACCCCCTCCTCGCCACTCTGCAGGGAGAGGATGTACCACATCCTCATGTGGATCCAGGATAACTACAGGTAAACAAACACCCCCTCCTCGCCGCTCTGCAGGGAGAGGATGTACCACATCCTCATGTGGATCCAGGATAACTACAGGTAAACAAACACCCCCTCCTCGCCGCTCTGCAGGGAGAGGATGTACCACATCCTCATGTGGATCCAGGATAACTACAGGTAAACAAACACCCACTCGCCGCTCGCAAGTGTTTTATTCCTACGATAGCTCAGGAAAGGAGCGCTCATTTTACCACGCCGGCTACTAGTAGTAGGGCAGGGCGAAGCCCGCAGCCATCCTACGGAAAAAAAACTCGCTACCCGCTCTGAATATTTTGATTTAGTCTTAGTCTTTTGAATAACACATCACTCTTCTCAGTCTTCTGAAAAACCTTAGTCTTTTAGTATTTTTAGTCTTGGTTATAATGCAATGTTAATTTTGCCAGAAAATATCTAGATTTCGATTATCTTTGTTGCTAAAGTACAGTATTTAAGTGTTTGTTTTCCAGTGATACAGAGAGCATGGATGACGGCATTAAAGTATTTAAGCGTTTGTTTCCCAGTGACACAGAGAGCATGAATGACAGTACATCGGTGGAGGTGTTGAGCACAGCCAAAGACACCCTCCTTCAGGGACTGACCGATGAAAACCAAGGCCTGCAGTGAGTAGCCATGCTTTATAAAAAAAAATTGATATTTGACATTTTTACTTTTACTTTTGTCGATACGTTCGACGCAGTAATGGTCTTATAATTTAAGTCACTTTATACATATGCCCTGTATGTTAGAGTAAAGTAAAGCCACGAGAGACAAACATATAGCAATATTAACCTAATAAAACTATATTACATTCACAAAAGTAGCTACACTTTGCGCCACCAGAGCGAGCCACATCACTTCCTTGTTGTGCTCGGCAAGTAGGCTATGTGACGGGAGAATAGCGCTAGATGTCGTTACGGGGCCGCCTGGAGCCACACATTCACACAGTCATATGAGCCGGGCGGTGCTCAAAAAGGGCCCGTCAGCTCAAACCCACAATGCAATATTTTGTTTTCAAGAATGTTGCTGTGCTCAAACGTCGGTAGCATTACAAATTAAATACAAAACAAATCTTATTCCATTTGTCCCCCCTTCCATTCCAAGGGCATTTGTCTTATCTAACGCCAGCCCCGCTATTCCATATTTAGGTCCAAAAAGTGTTCCGACGGTCCCTGCATGTAGGCTATTGTCTGTCACAGTGTGAGGCAGATGTTTAAATGACCCAAGTGTTACAATAAAGGACATATCAAGTTCTAGGAATACACTGTCTGGGACGCCATGTCTCTGCACGACAGTTAATATATAATAAATAATACATTAAACATGTACTGTACATACAAACAGTAAAATACCATGTGTTGGACAGAAAAACAGTCTGCACACACTGGATAATTTCCCCATGAACATTTATTGTAAATCCACCCAATAACAACATAGTATTTTTCATTGTTACTTTCAAACATCAAAATCTTCCTCACCAGCAAATCCCATACATGCAAAAAATGCTGTCACAATTCCACATAAAATGAACACCAACACAGTATTATATCAAGGTCAAGGTCATCAATGTGACATATTGTAACCTAGAACCCCCAAATCACAATTTATACCCACTATACGTAAAACAGACCTGAGTTGGCACTGTACTTGCCCCCCCCCCCCCCCCACAAAACAAGCTCACCACCAAAAAAATGCAGATCTACAAGCTCACAACGCGTAGCATTGCTAGGCCTGTCACAATTAATACATGGTCGCCTAATCACAATTATTTGAGATAATCGCAATTATTTTTTGCATATTCGTCAATCGTTTCCATGTTAAAAAATGTCCAAAGATTTTCAAACTTTTCACAAAAAATAGCAGAAACAGCAGATCTACGAGCTTACAACACGTTGTGACGTGTTAGTGATCGTTTTGTATATTGTAAGTTATTCGTCATATCTGCCCTGTGCAATTTGTGATTACGAAGCCTAAAAGGAAAACAGGAATACAAATTGAAATTGAAAGAAAAACAACCTTTTGGTGCCGATTAGTCTAATCTGTGTGATTGACAGGAGATATGATCAGAGGAGCAGAGTTTTTACCGTTCTCATTAAGACCTGGACTGAAGTATGGATAGAGTCTCTCCGTGAAGGTGCAGCCAGTGAAAGAGTAAAGATGAACTCTGGTCTCCACATCATAAAAGGAGACCAGACCCTCCTCATAATGCACAAACACTCCTACTTTCTGGAGCTCCTCTCTTACATGGAGGACGACAGGAGGGCTAGCAAGAGCACCATACACATTTCCATTCCTCAACCCTATAGCCCAGTAACCATCGGTGGGACTCAGTATGATCGGCCCCTTCCTGTTGATGGACTCTCTGGCCACTCCTACATCCCAGTTAGTCTTCCCTCCAACCTCAACCTCATAGTAAAACCTTCCTGAGGAGTTACTTTGTTTTCCTAAGACATCGGCACATGTACAGAATCTCTCTGGGTTGTCAGGGAGATTCTTCCTTACATTTCCATGACTAACTTGTTTTCCATCCGCAGACAGAATGAGTGAAGGGTGTGCTGTATCAGCATCCAGAGTTAGATCCACCTCATATTGCTGGATCCTCCTCAGCTCAGCATCATGCAGGTTCTTCTCTATCTCTTGACTGAGTGTCTTCTCCAGCTGAGCCACAGCTGTTTTCAGTGTCCCCACATGTGAAGACTGATGGACATTGACCTTTGTCCAGTCCTTGGTAGGTGGAGGAGTGTTGGATGTGAAGTTCTGGAGGAGGTGGAGGTGGTCCTCAGTGTGTAAGAGCTGCTTCAGCTCAGAGCTTCTCTTCTCTAACTCTGTGATTTCTTGTTGCAGCTCTTTGATGAAGTCTTCAGCCTGTTTCTCTGTTGTTTTCTGCTTTTCTTCAATCACGTCAATGAGCTCAGCCTGGCTGCTCTCAATAAGGCTGATCAGAGCGGTGAAGATCGGCACACTGACAGCTATGACTGTATCTGCATCTTTCTTACTGAGCTCCACTGAGTGTCTGACCTCCTGAATCTTCACTTGTCTCTCCTGGATCATCTGCTGAACTTCAGCCTCTGTCTTTCCCAGCTTAGCCTTCTTTCCTTCATATGCCTCTTTCAGAGATACAGTTCTATGTAACTTGTGTTCGTACTCAGTGCAGAACTGACAGATGCACATGAGGTCAGTCTTACAGAACAGCTCCAGAGGTCTGTCATGTTTCTTACACAGAATGTCTTCGAAGTTCTTCACAGGTTCGATTAGCTTGTGTCGTTTTAACCCTGCGAGTCTCAGGTGAGGCTCCAGGTGAGTGTCACAGTAGGAGGTCAGACACACCAGGCAGGACTTCAGGGCTTTGGCTTTGGTCTCCGTACAGTAGTCACAGGAGACTTCATCTGGTTCTGGGTTTGTGCTGAAAGTTTGTCTCTGCTGCTTTGACTTCCTGAACTGATCGGCCATCTCAGAGAGGACTTTGTTAACAGAGAATTCTGGTCTATTACAGAAGGTTTTGTTACACAGAGGACACTGACACACATCACTAGTGTCCCAGTAATGTGTGATGCAGGTGTTGCAGTAATTGTGTCCACATGGAGTGGTGATTGGATCAGTGAACACATCCAGACAGATAGAACACAGGAACTGCTCTTCAGACAGGAGACTGCTGGCACACGCCATTTCTACACACTGCAAAAAAAGTGAAACAATTTTAGTTTTGGATGTTACTTCTCTACCAGGCCGGAGATTATCATTTGTGTGTCTGTCTTTGAGCAGCTAATCTCTGGCACCACTGGACCGATCCATGTGAATCTTTGCAAACATACAGTACTCCCAATTGGCAAAAGTGAAACATATTTTATTTTTGGATGTTACTTATATACAGATATCTGAGTATCTGTCTAATTACCTAAAAACACCCACATCCACAGTACTACCGTGCCCTAGAACGGCAATCTTATAAAAACAAACATGGGTTAATTCTCCTTCTAATCTACAGCACTGCCACCCAAGTGTGGAATCACTGGAATGTCCTGACCCCTTCCCTCAACAATGCAGATCACTGTTTTTTAAAACAGGCCTAAAAATCCACTTTTCAGCAGGCCACAGGGAGAGGTGATTATCAATAGGCCAAAGAAGATTTTATTATTTTTTGTATATGCAGTTGTATCAAATGCAGCCCAAAGCGCTTTACATAAAATAGAGAACAAAAGAAAAATGACATTCATAATATTAAACCAGATTAAACACAAGATTAAGAACAAATTAAAAGGAGGCAAGATCAACATTAAGACACTACAAGAAAATAGAAAAAAAAAACTTTTAGAAGGATTACAGACTCTCACAGATCTCACACCTGTTCATTCACTTTGATATTTAACCACACAGAGTACCTGTCACCTATTTAGATAGCTGGATGCGGCCTACAAAACACACACACATTTTGGGGAAGTGAAAAACGCTATGATAATCATAGGCTACGTGAGGGAAAAAAATCAGGATTAGAGTTTAATAGACAGACTGACTGAGAGGCAGGTTTCCTTGTCTAGGATAAATCATTAACTAAATGCAGTAGCCTACTCACCAATGCTTTTGTCAGTATCTGTGTAAAATGTCTTGTTGAAAGGTTCTGTAGAGACTTTGTGTATAACGTCTTGTAGAAAGGTTTTGTAGAGAGTAGTAGACTAGAGACTAGAGAGTGTGTCGCTGCCACCAAACTTTTGTCTGTTTACTTTCGTTTCACCAGATTTCATTTCATTTCATTTCCTCACTGCGCAACTGTAGCTGTTAACCCTTTACTGCCACCTGCTGGACAACAACTCAGAATGTGTACCCAACCATTTGAGAACCCCAGCATCTATAATTCCAGACAGGGAACATATTATCCAATCTACAGTGGTGGAAAAACTACTCAAATGTTTTTTTTAAGTAAAAATAGCAATACTGCAATGTAGAACTACTCTGTTACAAGTATGTCCGGAATTCAACATGTACTTAAAGTTCCAAAAGTAATTAACCTAGTCATTGTGAAGAATGTCCCATTTCAAGATGTCAAATGTATAAACATCCTTTGAAAATAGCCGATCTACAAGCTCACAATGCATCACATTCCGAGCTTGTAGCGACCTTGTAGATTGGCTATTTTCAAATGGCCAAAATGTATAGCCTAGTGTTGAAGAGTGAAGACTGAAGTGGTTACTGTATGTTTTGTTATAATTATCTGAATCTACAAAGTAAGTAGAAACTAAAGTTTTCAAATAAATGTAGTGGAGTAAAAGTACAATATTTGGATCCGAGATGTAAAAGTATTGGAAATTGGAAGTACAGACTCAACTTAGTTCCAGTGTATATTTGCTCTATAGAAAGATGAAATAAATCTATCTGCTGCTAGACATATTTAATTATTCATATCATGGGCACAGTTAGTTATAGGCCTACAGTACGGTAATAGGATAGGTGGGCAGACTGGGCACGAAGGAATAGTGGGCATCTCTGTGTTAAATTGGCTACCGGTATTTTCCCCCAAAATATATATTAAAAAAAAAAGTTTTTAAGAAAAGTATGCTTTGCATGATAAGAAGAGCTTTAACATTAGACAATTTAGGTCTAATATTTCTACAACTGCTACAAAACCTGTATATCCAGTCATGTTGGGGCATAAACAAGAAGTTCAAGGACACAATTAAGTCTGATAATGATGTACGGTGCAGTGTACAGTATGGGGAAATGGTGGTGGGAAGGGGACTTTAACTTGTTTTTTTACAGGGGCCAGTTTCAAATTGCAGAAACCCGTAGGTGCTCTTTGAAAGCGGTCTTGAAGGAGTCTAGGGATTAACATCTCTTAACGGCTGTTGGTAGGGTGTTCCACATTTTCCACAACAATATAACAGTCTGCACACTGGATAATCTCCTCATAAACATTTATTGTAAAATCCACCAAATATAACATTGTATTTTCCATTGTTTCAAACATCAAATCTTATTAACTACCAAATCCCAGACATGCAAAACATGCTGTCACAATTCCACATGAGATGAACACCAACATATACTATATGAAGGTCATCAGTGTGACAACATGTTGTACCCCAGAACCCCCAAATCACAAGTCTTAACTTACCTTAGGGCTTAGAGCACACCCTCTATACTTAAAACAGACCTGAGTTGACACTGTACGATGCGCTCTTTTTCACCCCTCTACACAAAATCTCTTCACCAAAAATAGCAGATCTACAAGCTCAGTAGCTCACAACACGTAACATTGCTATAGGCCTGTCACAATTATTACATGTATGATCACCTAATCGTCAATCATTTCCATGTTGAAAAATGTCCATACATAGTTTTTAAGCAAAAATAGCAGAAATAGCAGACCTACACACATTTCCGCTTGAATGCC
Organism: Protomyctophum bolini; assembly: GCF_963924005.1. Lineage (NCBI taxonomy): Eukaryota > Metazoa > Chordata > Actinopteri > Myctophiformes > Myctophidae > Protomyctophum > Protomyctophum bolini. The sequence goes on from NC_137882.1 coordinate 26,884,080, forward strand.
ATAAAATAAAATATAATGTAAAATATACCCTTTTTACTGAGAAAGACAGATACAATTCTAAGCAGACGGGAATATATTTTAAGCTAAAAAAAAGAAAAGAAAGACTATTTGGAAATCTGTTACGAACAACAACGGATATATTTGAAATGAAAGTTGACTGACAAACCTGTATGAACTCTTCTATACGCACTTTTGTTTTAAATGAAAAACAACCTTTTGGTGCGGATTAGTCTAACAGGGTGCCCAAAAGGTAGATCGCGATCTACCAGTAGATCACAAAGGCTCTGCAGGTAGATCACATGGCATATGCCCCTAAATAATATTTAAATTAAATATATAAAAGACAATTCTTGGCATCTGCCACTTGATAGATTGATTGACATCAAAAAGCGCCTGTCGCCCAGGCGGTGGCGTAACCGTCTGGGCACCCGACTGGTAATCCAGTCGCAGTGTGCCGCGGGTTCGACTCCCGAGCCCGACACGGCCTTTACTGCATGTCTTCCCCCCATCTCTCTCCCGTTTCCTGTCAGCCTACTGTCTGTCCCTTCAAAAACCAATAAAAGGCGTAAGCCGCAAAAAATATCTTAAAAAAAAAAAAAGCTCAAATCCACAATGCAACACTTTGTTTTCAGTGTTGCTGTGCACAAACATCGCTAGCATTATAAATTACATACAAAAAACCCTACCTATTCTATTTCCCATTCCAAGTGCATTTGTCTTATATGTAATGCCAGCACCGCTATTCTATAAAGCACCCTCAGGTACATATTTAAACTATTTTCAGGTGGGTATAGATCTTGTTGAGCTGGTAATTTTGAAAGTATAGCTCTCAAGTCAAAAAAGGGTGGGCACCCCATAAAGTTGATTGAAGGTGTGTGGGTTATCGGTGAAAGTATTGGGACTATACCCGTTTTAGAAGTGTGCATTGACACTGCCCTCACAATAAAAACATTGTCTATGTAGAAGAGCCATTGGACTGGCCCCCGTGACGTGAGCGTGAAGTTGTCGTATGATAACTCTGTATTAAACCATTTTCCATGTTATGCTTTAGATATTATTATTATTTTCAAAAAATAGCGTGGCGCGCTACGAGCTTGTTCGAAGAATGACTGACATAGAAACTTTTTCAGAAAACTGTCAGGATGTAGAAGACATTTTTTAGAATCTGATCTCAGGTCAAAATGGGGTATTACTCTATGGCTCTGGTCTCTCATTCTCCTCTCTCTCTCTCTCTCTCTCAATTCAATTCAATTCAACAGGCTTTATTGGCATGACGTTTTACAAGTGTTGCCAAAGCACAATCACAGATATGACAAACAACAACATAACAACATAATATCAATGACATGAAAAAATAATATAAAATAAAGCAGGTGGTGCAGAAAATAAAACATGGCATACTGTGTGTTCCTACTGGTTGTCCCTTTTCTTGTGACAGGAATTGACATATGTTGCAGCCAAAAGTGCACATTCTTTCTGTTCCCCCAGAAGGACTGGTAATCTTTCCCTTTCTGTCATACTTCGGAATTCTGGGAAATTTGTTTCAAATTTTGGGAAGAACTCCTCTCTAATATTTGTGTATAGTTTTTACATTGTGTTAAGAAGTGTCTCTATAGCGCGATCATCACAGTGACAGCTCTCTCTCTCTCCCTCCCTCTCTCTCTCTCCCTCCCTCCCTCCCTCCCTCCCCCAGGCTGTACGTGCGTAACTTCTGGAGCCAGGAGAGGCGGCTGCCCTCGGCCACGCTGGAGCGCATGCTGGCGGTGCTCCACTCGCTCTACTCCTGCCACATCGAGCGCCGCTTCCTCAGCCTGGCCACCGACCTGCTGCTGGAGACCACCAGCCAGAGTCCCGACTACGCGCGCAGCATGTTCGAGTACCCGCTGTCCGAGTGCACCTTCCAGGTACCGTCCGTTCGTTGTTGGGGGGGATCGGGGTGGGGCTTAAGCCCACCACACACCGGCTGCGACCGTCTGCGGCGCCTGGAAAATAGAACTGTGTTCTATCGGCGCGCCGGGCGGCGCGGCGCGGCTCCGTGCGGCGCCGGTGTGCGTTAGGTTCATTGAAAATAATGGAGGTGGCTGTGTGCGCTGCGCGGCGCCGCGCGGGGGACGCAGCCGGTGTGTGTCGGGCTTCAGTTAGTTAGTGATGATAATCAGGGGGTCATTCGTGGCCAATGCTGGCTCGTTGTGGTAGATATTTTGTTTTTGTCAAAATGAAGGTCGCGTTCTATAACCTCTACTTCGGTGGACTCGGTTACGTCATTCGTGCATATTTAATTTGCTGTGTTTGCGTTCACACTGCGCTGTATCGACCGCAGCAGGGATCATTATCAATGTGTTAAATTCTTAAACTACACAGTAGAAATCTATGGTGTTGAGAACAAAATTATGAATTACAGTGGTTTACAAAATGTACTCCCATAGATGATCTGATCATCATATAAAATTATTATCCATATGCCATGTCAGCTACAATGTATAGATAGATCATGCTGAGCTATGTGTTTAATTTTGAGGTAGGATATTTATATTTTATTGGATGCGGATTGCATTCACAGTCACCTGCAGTGAATCGAAGTCGGGTGCGCTTGGAAGCAAAGCTGGAAGCAAAGCAAAACCCCCGTTTGTTGGCGAACTAGAATGTGATTGTTTGATCCGCACCAGAATTCAAATGAGCCTTCAAACAAAGCGCACTTTCCGACAATACGCAGCGGTGATTTGTTTTAATCACAGTACAGCGTTCTGGTTGTGAATGCCACCTATTTTTGTTTACCACAGACATACAATATGAGCGGACAATAATATACACGTCATATAAATACAGCTGCCGTCCGCCCCATTCAAACATAGCGGGTCATAATTATTATCACAGTGCGTTTCCCTGTGTGTGTGTGTGTGTGTGTGTGGCCTCTTTCTTCAGTGTTGATTTCGTCGACTAAAACTATGGGCCGATTCATACTCCTGTTTCGGCGCTGTAGTGCCGAAATGATTTCGGCTCGTCAGAAAATTTCAGTAGCACCGAAGAGCCGACTTTAGGACGGTACCCGCCCCCCCGAACCTCAAATGACGTCAAATTGTAGCGCCGAACCGACTTTTATTCGGCTCTAAAATAGGAGTATGAATCGACCCTTTGACGAGAAGTGTCCGTCGACCACCTTTTTTCACAGACAAAAACTAAATGGAAACTAAATGAAAACTAAGCCATGATGACTAAGACTAAATATATTGACAATTTTGTCAACAAATAAAAACCCGACTAAAATGTTAGGGACTAGTGGACAAGAGATCCAGTATAAATAAAAGGCAAGTCATTTTATGCTTGGTGGCATGTTGAAGATCTACGAGCTTGTAGACCTGCTATTTTCAGCAAACGTAAAATCAGCCATTACGACGGCATCAAGGCCCGCAAAAAATGCATTTTTACTGTAGATTTAGTCGACTAAAATCTTATGACATTCAGTCGACTAAAACTAAACACTAAAGCATTCCAGATGACTAAAATATGACTAAAACGAAATAAAAACTCTGACTAAACTAAGATCAAAATGTGCTGCCAAAACCAACACTTGCTCTCTCCATGCATTCACACCCAGGACTACGTCATCGACGCCAACTGGCGTCTCCGGAGCACCGTGATGACCCCCATGTTCGTGGAGACCCAGGCCTCGTCTCAGGGCGCCACCGGGAGCACGGCCGGGAGCGCCTCCCTGACGCCCGGCATGGCGGCCGGACAGCTGCGCGCCACGCAGGCCTCCCTGGAGTTCACCCAGACACAAGGAGCAGGTTATTGATTGATTGATTGATTGATTGCAGAATTACAGTACATTTCAAGCACAAACTCAATACAAAGACTGTTAACTGTGAGTGGACGACCCAATTACGGTATAAGCATTACACTTGTTTACAAGAGGGTCCACCATGTTCAATTCATCAAAATATTTAGAGACGTACAAATAGACACTTCTATATAGTCAAAGAACGTACAAATAGACACTTCTATATAGTCAAAGAACGTACAAATAGACACTTCTATATAGTCAAAGAACGTACAAATAGACACTTCTATATTGTCAAAGAACGTACAAATAGACACTTCTATATAGTCAAAGAACGTACAAATAGACACTTCTACATAGTCAAAGAACAGGATTTCATCATAAAGGAGGTAAAAAGGGAAAATAAACTTTAGGTTAGGCCTCCCCTGGAGTTCACCCAGACACAAGGAGCAGGTTAGGCCTTCCCTGGAGTTCACCCAGACACAAGGAGCAGGTTAGGCCTTCCCTGGAGTTCACCCAGACACAAGGAGCAGGTTAGGCCTTCCCTGGAGTTCACCCAGACACAAGGAGCAGGTTAGGCCTTCCCTGGAGTTCACCCAGACACAAGGAGCAGGTTAGGCCTTCCCTGGAGTTCACCCAGACACAAGGAGCAGGTGTTAGCATTATGTTATGCTTCAGCTATTGAAAAATATTTTAGAAAAATCGAAGAACCGCTGACATAGAAACAGAAAACTGTCAGGATGCAGAAGACATTTTTTAGAATCTGATCTCGGGTCAGAATGGGTTATAACTCGAGTCGCCATCTCTGTTAACGGGTTTCCTTTCTCTCCCCTCCCAGGTGGTCGACGTTCTGCATACAACTGGCTGACGGGCAGCAGCGTGGACACGCTGGCGGAGTACACGCCCTCCTCCTCCTCCGAGTCCGTCTCCTCGCTGCTGGTGTTCGGCAGTCGGCAGTCGGAGAGGCAGGCGGCGGCCATGAGGAGGCCCACGGGGGAAGGCTTTGGCACCAGACGCCTCGCTGCGCCAGCGGACGAGGGGGACAGTCGCAGTAGAGGTATAAACGCTTCTCTGAGAAGATATAAGACCGGCCGGTGGTGGGGAAAAGTACACATTCTTTTACTTAGGTAAAAGTGTATCAATGCTTGCAATGTAGAAGTATTCAAAGGTAAGAGTGAAAGTACAAAAGTACATGAGAAAAGACAATTTAGGCCCTTAATTTATTAACGGGGTGCAAGTAATAAAGCGACAACGATGTTTCAGTTACGTCTTTGTCAGGTCATATAGCCTGACGAAGATGTACAGTAACTGAAACATCGAAACTCCAGTGCCTCCTTTCCTCCTGTAACCTGTCCTGCCTCTGCCACACTATCAAAAGAGCTGCGCACGTCCTCGGCTGTCCGCAGCTTCTTTTTCCGGGTTTTTAGACAGCTGGTGGATGGGAAAGAAGCTCCACTTCCGCGGACGATTCCCGGAAACGCTCTTCTCCGCGGCAGTCGTCTGCGGAGGTGGAGCTTCTTTTCCATCCTGCACCAGCTGCGGACAGCTTCTTCTGTCCGTAGCCCAAAGCCGTTTTACGCTTAGGTCTGGAAACGGGGTCCGAGATGCACCAGACTGGCCTGCCATAGGCTTAGAGGCCTCTGAGATGCACCAGACTGGCCTGCCATAGGCTTAGAGGCCTCTGAGATGCACCAGACTGGCCTGCCATAGGCTTAGAGGCCTCTGAGATGCACCAGACTGGCCTGCCATAGGCTTAGAGGCCTCTGAGATGCACCAGACTGGCCTGCCATAGGCTTAGAGGCGCGGTTGGAACTCCCTTCTGTATAATAGTACAAAAGTGTTCGTATCAAAATGTACTTAAAGTACCAAAAGTGAAAGTAACAATATTAGTCATTGTGTAGAATGTCCCATTTCAAGTTTGTCAATTGTTAAAAATCTTTTGAAAATACAGTAGCAGATCTTGTAGATCGGGCTATTTTCAAATGGCCAAAATGTATCTTATCTAGGCCGAAACGTTGTTGGTTCCCTATTAAACCATTTCCCTGCATTTGAAGACGGGTGTGCGGGAGTCCCCTCTTTTTTCGTTAAATATTCTGGAAAAGTTTTGGAAAAGTTTTGGAAATTCATTAAAGTCAGTGGTGCTTTTAGCCGAATGTGTCTTGACGTTGAGAGATCAAGAACCTGTTTGTAATTTAAGCAATATTACACTCGAGGGTGTTGTTTAACGTGATTATTGCCACGACAGTGGTGCGGTCAGGAACTTGACAAAGTCGAGTTCCGAAAGCATCACTGAAGTAGCAATAATCACGTTAAGTGCCGGAACTGCATCAACATAGAAGCTCCGGGGTGCCGGATTTGTCTGAGTGCTTTTACTCTGAAAGCCATAAACCGGAAACACTTTCTTAAAAAAGTTGACTTGACAAATAGACCTCACAATCCCCGATCATCTTAATATATTTATATACGCTCCAAAAAGCGTTCATATTTTGCGGGAGAGACGGATGAGGAGCAGAAATGAAGCGCCAGCATATCGATCCATTCATCACCACGGAGAGCGCCCTGGATCAGGAGATACGAGTCATTCTTTCCGCCGCGCTAACATGGGAGTCAATGACAAGCTAATAGTTGCACAGAGCGTTAGCATACGGCAAGCGAAAAGCGAAATGCCAAAAAAAAAAATAGGAATAATTCTGAATATTCTTATCTCGCCCCGTGTCGTTTGGACGTCGCTAGGACGTCCACAGACGTCGAAGGCACCTCTCGGTTCCAATCCTTATGACGTTTCCAGACGATTTATGTACTAAATGTGTTAAACAACACCCTCGAGTGTAATATTGCAATTCTACAACAGTTACCCTTAAAACTAAGAACATTGCTGAAGATTTTTTTTAATGTCCCAAGAAACTAGCATTGAACTGAATTCTTTGTTTTGATTAGGTGGTGAACAGTGCTCCACGGCTAGAAACCGTTTCAACCAATCAGATTGCTTCCTCTTAACGACCTGTTGTAGAATTAACTATTCTCTTGCCTTTTTGTGTCTCCCCCGTCAAGCTGAGAGCGAGCGTCGTCTGGACATCCTGCGACTGAGACGCCGCTTCCTCAAGGACCAGGAGAAAGTCAGCCATAGCTTCGCTCGGAAAGAGCTCGCCAAACAGAAACAGACAAAGGTATTCCGTTCCGCTGTAGCCCAATGGGCTAACATGCACACAGAATAACTCTTCCTACTTCCGGGACAGCGAGTCTCTCTCTGACGCCCTGTGGAAGTCCCTTCCGCAGCCCTCTGGTGATATTCTCACTCCCGTACAAGGATTTTCAAATCCCAGCAAATAAACAAAACGACGTAACTACTCACCGAAACAAAGCCTGCTAGACCTTGGTAAAAGTATATTCTCAGAGCTGGGAAGCGTCTCAGTTCCCCAGCTTCTCTCTAAAATGCACAATTTTAATCATTAAATAAAATGAATCCAACCAGAATCGGCGCAGGCAAAACCCGGAAATGCCGTAGTAGAATAAATTACTCTGCCCGGTAAATTCAGGGTACATTGCGTTATTAAAATCGCACAAAGTGCATTTTAGAGAGAAGCTGGGGACCTGAGATGCTTCCCAGCTTCGAGAATAGACTTTTACCAAGGTCTAGAAGGCTTTGCGTCGGTGAGTTAGTCACGTCATTTTGTTTATTTGCTGGGATTTGTAAACACTCGCACGGGGAGTGAGAATATCACCAGAGGGCTGCGGAAGGGACTTCCACAGGGCGTCAGAGAGAGACTCGCTGTAAAGCACTCGACCAGGGCCACTTCCCATCTTCCTTCACAGGTGTCGCCAATGACACTGATTAAGGCTCTGTTCCATTTAGTGTGCAGTGGTTCTCAAAACGTTTTAATTTCAAGGACCCCAACCCCCCCCATAACTCTGAGAGTGTACAAATGGACAATTTGATACAATATTATTAGTGATGGTCCCTGCTTCACATCTCTCAGCTCGGGGGGGGGGGGGGGGGGGGGTTCCCATCTCTCTCCGTCTCTCTCTCAGCTAAGAGGTCCTTCATGGGCAGAAAAACGTTGAAGAGCCCTGTTCTATACTCAGCCCAACTCACCCACAGTGTAACTCGGCATTGGTGTGTGTGTGTGTGTGTGTCTGTCTGTGTGTGTGTCCACAGGAAGACAAAGCCGACCAGCGGTTAAAGAACGAGGCCCAGGTCACTCTGTACCGTAGCTACCGAGTGGGAGACTTCCCCGACATCCAGATCCCTCACAGCAGCCTCATCGCCCCGCTGCAGGCCCTGGCCCAGGTTAGTGGTGCAAATAACCTCCTCGACGTCCCCAAAACCAAACTCCGTACGTGGGGTGACAGAGCTTTCGCCTTTGCTGCCCCAACCCTGTGGAATGCACTCCCTATATACACTCGGAGATGCCCCCACCCTGCAAACTTTCAAAACCACCCTCAAGATAAGACCCACCTCTTCAATATTGCCTTCCCTATAGCTAACCCTTTTCACTGTCTTTTAATGTTCTTTAGCTTTTAGTGTTTTTATTCCTTTTCTTTTCTTCTAATAAAGTTGTTTTTATTTTGTTTATTACCTCTGTGAAGCCTCCCCATGTAAAGCGTCTTTGGGTACTCAGAAAAGCGCTATATAAGTTTGAGATATTATTATTATTATTATAGTGGTCCCTCACACAGCAGCCCCATCGCCCCACTGCAGGCCCTGGCCCAGGTTAGCCTGGCAGCATTAGCGCATACCGAGCCATACACTGTACAGGTTGTAACATCTGTGCCCAGAGTCACATTGGTTCCATGCATTTTTTGTTTGCTATGCACCATTTTTCATGTATTTTATTATTTTCTACCAATCCGTTGCGCTATGAAATGTTTCTAATTATCTGCTGGACTATATGCTACAAGAAGCCAGTTGGATACATGGGTTGCTATGGCAACAGTCAGTGATTGTGAAGCCCCGCCCACAGCTCACCTGGGGTTGAGGGGCAATCACAATGTTTGGGCCACCTGGGGGGAGTTTGACTCAGGCAGTGCAGGGTGAAGGAGCAGGGAGACAGACAGGCTGCTGCTGTGGGCAAGAGGAATATTTCCCATGTTCTTGCCATTCTTTCCCTTTTGGATTATTCCCTTGGAGTTGGATTATTCCCTTGAATTTGGATTAGACCTCTGGATTTAGAGAACTTCTTCCTTTCCTGGAGTGTGGATATTGGACATTTGACCAGACTTTTCCGAGGAGTTTAAGAGTGGCCAGAGGAGACTGGCCACACTACTGGTTTGGATTTGTGTTATTTTTGGACACTTGAGTTTAGTTTTGGACACTTTGAGTTTAGTTTGGACAGTGCTACCGTTTGAGAGTTTTATTTAATTTTGATCTGATTAAGTGAACATTATTTGATAGTGCACTTGATTTTCTTTTGATTTAATAAATCACAGTTTAAGCTTATTTGCTGATTTGTTTAGTGATTCTTATTCTGAACTGACCCACCACCTCCCTCATTTTGCTATAATTGGTTTATTTAATTGTCATTATTGTAATCGTTATTAGGTGAATACATTATTCGGCCCCATGGGAGCGTTGAGGCGGGCTCCATAGACTCCTGTAATGGCGTTTATCTAATTGAAGCTCAGATGAGGTGATATGAGGTGAGGCACGATGTTAGGAGGTACGGTTATCAGATCAGCGTGTTGATCATGCTAGTGAAAGGTCAGATAGAGCGACGTAAACAGCGTCGGGTTAATACTTCCGGTTCAAGAGCCGCGTCCACAGCGTCCTCTTTTTGTAGTTTTTGCCTGGTACAGGTAAAAGGGGCGCCCAAGAACCTCCTGGCATTTTTAAAAAAAACTTTAAAAAAATATAAAAAAAAAAAACCTTAAAAAGTACGTAATTAATTTGAATTGTTGTTATTGCAATTTACTTCCCGCGTTCGCGCGTCTTACTTATTATTATTCTCCCCCCCCCACCTTTCGGCAGAGAGACGCCATCCTAGCCAAGCAGCTGTTCAGCTCTCTGTTCGCTGGCATCCTGCAGGAGTCGGAGGGCCACCGGGAGGCCGGAGAGAGTCTCCGGATGACGACGGAGCTCCTGGCGGACATGAACGCTTTCCTCAACAAGAGCACCATGTGCTTCCCGCCCTTTGTGGCCTGTGTGCAGGTTGGAATCATCAAAAGTAGCATTTCTTGTATTTATGTAGTATTATGGAATTCTTCTACAAATATAGCTCACGATCATTTTTAACCACTTAGCCATCTATATGTTCGCTAAAACAATAACAGCAGGTCTATTACTCACAGCGTGTCACTTCATGCCTCACTGTACAAGTTTTTACATCCGCTATTTCTTTTTTAATGTTTGAAAAATATTACAGTTTTGTTTTGATTTATTTTGAAGATATTATTTATTACGACAGGAAAGGGGGAGAGAGATGGGGGGCGGGGGACAAGTGGCAAAGATTGTCTGGATCAGGACTCGAACCCGCGACACGCCGTCATGCTGGATTACCGGGCCTGTTTTTGAACATTTTTGAATGATTTTTAATACAAATCTTTGCTTCTGGGAACCCCTTTTGGTGTTGGCATTATGTTATGCTTTAGCTATTGAAAAATAGCAGATCTAACAAGCTCATATAGGTCTTGTATATGTCTGCTATTTTTGAAAAAATAACGACTGACATAAACATAGCTTTTTTTAGAAAACTGTCAGGATGTATTAGACATTTTAAGAATCTGATCTCAGGTCAAAATGGGCTAAAATCTAAAATTCTAAATGTGTCGTAAAAATCATCATCATCATCATCATCATTTATTTAACTCGCGACCATGATCACATGGTTTGGAGCACAGATTCATAAAAGTATACAATCGAAAGTAAACAATACATTACAGATTAAACGATATACAACATATATCGGAAGGCTTTCCCTATTTGTACAGTGGAAGAACATTTTTCAGAAAAGCACCCAATTCATAGATTACCTTTTGTTTTTCAGATTTTAGTAATGCAATTAATTTAAACATAGAAGGGTGGGTAAAAAAATTAAGTGGCAGGTATTTTTTTCCTGAAATTCATAATGCCAGTATTCTTACATTCCAACAAAACATGATACTCATCTCCAATTCTGGCTTCATTACATAGGTTACAAATCCTCTGACTTCTTTCCAATCCTTTATATCAAACACTCCCATCCCCTGTATAAATCCAGGACATGAGCTACCAGCACAGGGAGCTGCTGCAGCTGCAGCCCTCCGCCATCAGCTCCAGCTGCCTGGCCAGCCTCCAGCAGCCCTCGGGCATCCTGCTCCTGGAGGAGGGCCTTCTGGCCTGCAGCCTGCAGGCCCAGGAGGAGGAGCCGCCGCCCGCCAAGCGGCCTCGGGGAGGAGGACGCAGGGACGCCGTGCCCCCCGAGACGGAGAAATGGATCCATCTCGCCAAGTATGTGCACGACTTAAACTATGTGTCTTTGAACAAGGCGATTGAATGGACTTTTTCCGTGTTCTGTATCCCTTCTCTTGCTGCCCGGAAGAAAGCACCTATAAGGGACAGGTCAAATTTAGTAGGGGTACCCCCGTGGAGGAAATGTATGTGCCCTGATATAAAATACCATCACCCTCCCTCTGAATGAAAAATCCAGTCCCGAGTCCCCACTCATTTTGCATCCTCCCAAGTGACTGTAAGCTCCACAAAGTACACTCTGCGCTGTGACAGGACTAGGTCAGGATGGTCAGGTTGGTGATGACGATCTCTGGTTGAACTGTGAGTCGTTGGCCCACGTCCACCAGCATCTGCCAGTCTCTGGCTGCCTCCAGGTTGCCTCTATATAACTCGGAATGCATGTCCGGGGAGGAAAATAACATGGCCAGGAAACCTGGCCAGTCAGATTTGCTCTGGTCCATAGCATTTGAAGGAGCTAGGTTATGATTACATGCTAGCAGGCTGTCGGACAGAAACCTCTTATCTCCATATTATTTTTTTCTCTCTCCTAAATTAACCCCATGCTTGATCACACCGCAGTGTCACACAACAAGAGCATCAAAAGTATAGCAGATCCACAAGCCCTTTCAGCTTGTAGATCTGCTACTTGAATTAGAATTTGAATCGTGAAAAGTAACCGTTCCGGACATAATATGAGCTTTCCACCCGACATAGACGACATCACGCATTCCTCTGTTTTTTTCCAGGCTGTACAGATCGTTGGAGGATTACGATGTCGTGCGTGGAATCTTCGGCGGAAAGATCGGGACCAAGTCCATAACGCTGAGCGCTCTTCAAGCGGAGGCCAGCAGTGACTTTGCAGAAGCCGTCCGGCTGTACAATGAGGTATTATTGATCAGGCTTTATACAATGAGTATAGAGCATCGCAGTCCCACCCCCTTTCATGACGACGCCAGGCCCAGGAAATGATTCCCAATGCATTTTTCCCATAGACATTTCAAAAGGTATTTATTTAAAGACGGTTACGCCGCGGACAAAGCCAACTCGAGTCGTGACAACTCATGACAACAAACACAATATGTTGGACCAAACAAACAATTACAAAGAAGAAAAACAACAAAAAAGTGTTGTAACCTGCCGTTTTTTTCTTCTTTCTGGGTTGCAAAATCGTGGGTTAAACACATTTATGGGAATTCTGAATGGAGAAATAAACTAAACAGACTTCGGTGTTCTATTGAGCTATAAGGATATCAACCATGGTATAGTTTTGTAGCCAAAACATGTTCAACAATAAAGATAACAAGATAACAACATTTGAGAAAGCATCTTTAACCCATTTTGGGCGGGAACCCCTTTTGGTGTTTTAACTGAGCATTATGTTATACTTTAGCTATTGAAAAATAGCAGATCTACAAGCTCATAGATGAGCTTGTAGGTCTGCTATTTTTGAAAAATCGTGAAAATGTGCCCCAAATCTTTGAATATATATTCTTTCAGGGTTAGAGGGATGTCCGTGTTGGTTCACCTAAGTGACATTTTAACTCACATCTTTGCTTCTCGAGGGTCCCTGGAACAACATATTTTCAGATGGGGGGGTCGGCGGCATATTACATATAATTCTCGGGCTCCTTGACATGAAAATCTTGGAGAACGACTGACATAGAAACGCAGGTTTTTCCAGAATACCGTCATGATTTGGAAGACATTTTGTAGAATCTTTTCTCGGGTCTAAATGGGTTTATAACGTCCTTCCTTGTCGTCGTGTAAGGCTCTGAACACGGAGGAGTGGAGCGACGGGGAGCCCAAAGACTCGGAGAAGGACTTCTGGGAGATGGCGGCCATGGAGGCCTACAGCCACCTGACGGAGTGGCGCTCCCTGCAGTACTGCGCCACCGTCAACATCGACGACAGCAGCCCGCCCAACCTGGAGAACATGTGGGCGGAGCCCATCTACCGGGTATACATACCGCCACACACTTATACCTTTCACAGTTCACATGAATTCACTGCTTCCCCTCTCAACGCCGGTGGAGTCTGTTCCTTGGTCAGCAAAATACCAGTGAAAGCAGGGCCAATGTGCAGAAATACATTTTCCAAATACCTGAACAGTGAATATTCTAAAATGGAAGATGAGCTCAAAAATACATTTGATGAATTAGAATATCTCTATAAAGATGCCTTTCAAAATTCCTGAACATGTTTTATTGTTCCACTATATTTCATAATGTTAGGAGGCAGTTGTCTTTTCTCTTACTGTGCGACAGAACAAAAAACCTGCTTTTAAATCGTTTTTTATATTATTATTTTTTAAAGTAAAGTAAAGTAGGTACTTTCATAATTTAATGTAAAGTAAAGTAACAAATTACTTTTTTAGATAAGTAACGATAACTATAATTCCTTACTTTTTAAAAGTAACTTCCCCCTTGTCTTCATATATGTGTCCTCACCTATGTGACTATGAGTACCAGTAGGGGCAAAAGTGGCGCTGTTGTGCCAGAAACGGAGAGAGAGAGATAGTGTTACACTGTTGCCTGCTAATTACACACAGAGAGAGAGGGAGAGAGGGAGGGGCAGAGGGAGAGGGGAGTTGCACCACTCAGTTCACACGGGTGTGATCTTTTTATCTCCCATTGTAACATCTGTGCCCAGAGTCACTTTGGTTCCATGCATTTTTTGTTTGCTATGCACCATTTTTCATGTATTTTATTATTTCTACCAATCCGTTGCGCTATGAAATGTTTCTAATTATCTGCTGGACTATATGCTACAAGAAGCCAGTTGGATACATGGGTTGCTATGGCAACAGTCAGTGATTGTGAAGCCCCGCCCACAGCTCACCTGGGGTTGATGGGCAATCACAATGTTTGGGCCACCTGGGGAGTTTGACTCAGGCAGTGCAGAGTGGAGGAGCAGGGAGACAGACAGGCTACGGCTGTGGGCAAGAGGAATATTTCCCATGTTCTTGCCATTCTTTCCCTTTTGGATTATTCCCTTGGAGTTGGATTATTCCCTTGAATTTGGATTAGACCTCTGGATTTAGAGAACTTCTTCCTTTCCTGGAGTGTGGATATTGGACATTTGACCAGACTTTCCCAAGGAGTTTAAGAGTGGCCAGAGGAGACTGGCCACACTCTACTGGTTTGGATTTGCGTTATTTTTGGGCACCTGAGTTTAGTTTTGGACACTTTGAGTTTAGTTTGGACAGTGCTACCGTTTGAGAGTTTTATTTAATTTTGTTCTGATTAAGTGAACATTATGTGATAGAGCACTTGATTTTCTTTTGATTTAATAAATCACAGTTTAAGCTTATTTGCCGATTTATTTAGTGATTCTTATTCTGAACTGACCCACCACCTCCCTCATTTTGCTATAATTGGTTTATTTAATTGTCATTATTGTAATCGTTATACCATGGCCTTAGAGGATACGGCCTCACGTTGCAGCGTCCTCACTAGTCTCAACATCGACAGTATAGCCAGGTTGCACCTGGCTTAAAACACGGATCTACAAGCTCAAAACGTGTCAGTGCGGCGCTTTCTGAGCTTGTAGCGGTTTAGCTATTAGTATTTTTGCTATACTTTTAGTGTGACTGTAGTACGACGAAGTAGTGCGTTGATTTATTTTACGCTATGGCTGTCGTTTCGGATGTTTTAGTGTCTGGTCTAGTTTTAGTCTGCTAAATCTACAGTTGATTTAGTCGACTGAAATGTATTTTGGCGGGCCTTGATGCCGTCGTAATTTGCTGAGAATAGCCGATCTACAAGCTCACAACGCGCCGCAGCGCCACACGTTCTGAGCTTGTAGATCCGCTGCGACGTGTTGTGAGCTTGTAGATCTGCTATTTTCAGCATGCAACCAAGTGTAAAATGACCTATACTGGATCTCTTGTCCAGTAGGCCCTTCCTAACATTTGTAGTCTAGTTTTTATTTGTTGATGACTTTAACAGTATATTCAGTCTTAGTTTTAGTCATCATAGTTTCCATTTAGTTTTCGTCAGCGAAGAAAGGTAGTCGACGAACATTTTTCGTCGTAGTGTTCAGGCTCATACATACTCGGTGATAGGTTATCACCGTTTGCTTTCTGTATCCGAAAACTGTGTTTTGAGGGAATTCGTTTGCTTTCTATATCCGAAAACTGTGTTTTGAGGGAATTCGTTTGCTTTCTGTATCCGAAAACTGTGTTTTGAGGGAATTTGTTTGCTTTCTGTATCCGAAAACTGTGTTTTGAGGGAATTCGTTTGCTTTCTGTATCCAAAAAAGTTGAAAAGTGTGAAAAGTTGAAAAGTGTGAAAAGGTGAAAAGTGTGAAAAGTGTGAAAAGTTTGAAAAGTTTAGTCGACGAAATCAACACTGGAGTTGAACCCCAGCTTCTTCTTCTTCTTCTTCTTCTTCTTCTTGGGGCCAACATGGCCGCCGTGTTGCAGGAGATGTACCTGTCGCACATGGTGCGCAGCATGCTGAAGCAGCTGCAGCTGGGCCAGCGCGACCAGGCGCTGCTGAGCTTCGTGGACCGCGCCATGCGCGTGGAGGAGCACAAGGCCCTGCTGGAGAGCCACTACAGCCAGGAGCTCAGCCTGCTCTACATCCTGCAGGAGGACTACGACCGCGCCGGCTACTACGCCGGCCGCGCCATGACGCTCTTCATTCAGGTTAGACCGTTTTAAAACAATCGTGTTTCAGGTCTCACTGCCATGTTTTAAGTTTTACCTTTGAAGAGCCACTGTGCCGACCGCCGACTTGCTTGTCGTGTACATCCACTTTAAAACGGTGTAACCGCTTGTCGTAGTGTTCAAAAAGACTTTGAGACGTAAAGTGGCAACATTCTTTAATGGTTATTAGCAGTTGTATCATTTTATAATACACTATAGTATGACTTTGTGACCTTTAAGTAAAGTGACAAAACGTTGTATAAGATGCTATAGCATATTATTGACGCTTACAAGACATTATTCCATTTAATAAACACATTGGTTATAATGCATTATGACAGACATTACAGCACTTCTCTATGTGCCTTTATAACAACCTAAGTTATAATAGTTATAATGTGCTGTTCCACGGAGCATAATAATGTATTATGATCAGCACTTATACACTTATACATGATTACAAACATTTATAGCACGTGTTATAATGTCTTATAAGCACATTAGAATTCATTATAAAGACGACCTTAATATAAAGTGTTACAGAGTTTTCAACCCTATAGCTCTTCGAACCGCTAGTCGCGGTTTATTTATGCCTCGGGTGGTCGGCGATCCTCCCGCGATGGATTTGGTTAGCCGTTTTCTAACCGGACGTCAATCGCCTGGGGTATTTTTTCCCTTGAAAAAAGGCTCCTAAGGCTCCAATAGCTGGGCACAGCAATGTATTATTTCCAACTAACGTGGGCAGTCAAAGTGTTAAAAACAAAAGCCTCGTTATTTGTGATAAGTGATTTTTATCCTTTCTTCACTGGATGCAGAATTACTCCAGCGTGGACACGTTGCTAAGCCAGAGTCGTCTGAGGATCCTGCAGTCGGTGCAGGCCTTGACCGAGATCCAGGACTTCCTGCAGTTCATCAGAGGAGAGGGTGAGACAGGAAAAAACTACTGTTTATTAGAGGAGAGGGTGAGACAGGAACAAACTACTGTTTATTAGAGGAGAGGGTGAGACAGGAACAAACTACTGTTTATTAGAGGAGAGGGTGAGACAGGAACAAACTACTGTTTATTAGAGGAGAGGGTGAGACAGGAACAAACTACTGTTTATTAGAGGAGAGGGTGAGACAGGAACAAACTACTGTTTATCAGAGGAGAGGGTGAGTGAGACGGGAACAAACTACTGTTTATTAGAGGAGAGGGTGAGACAGGAACAAACTACTGTTTATTAGAGTGTAACATCTGTGCCCAGAGTCACTTTGGTTCCATGCATTTTTTGTTTGCTATGCACCATTTTTCATGTATTTTATTATTTCTACCAATCCGTTGCGCTATGAAATGTTTCTAATTATCTGCTGGACTATATGCTACAAGAAGCCAGTTGGATACATGGGTTGCTATGGCAACAGTCAGTGATTGTGAAGCCCCGCCCACAGCTCACCTGGGGTTGATGGGCAATCACAATGTTTGGGCCACCTGGGGAGTTTGACTCAGGGAGTGCAGAGTGAAGGAGCAGGGAGACAGACAGGCTACGGCTGTGGGCAAGAGGAATATTTCCCATGTTCTTGCCTTTCTTTCCCTTTTGGATTGTTCCCTTGAATTTGGATTATTCCCTTGGATGTGGATTATACCTCTGGATTTAGAGAACTTCTTCCTTTCCTGGAGTGTGGATATTGGATATTTGACCAGACTTTCCCAAGGAGTTTAAGAGTGGCCAGAGGAGACTGGCCACACTCTACTGGTTTGGATTTGCGTTATTTTTGGACACTTTGAGTTTAGTTTGGACAGTGCTACCGTTTGAGAGTTTTATTTAATTTTGTTCTGTTTAAGTGGACATTATGTGATAGAGCACTTGATTTTCTTTTGATTTAATAAATCACAGTTTAAGCTTATTTGCCGATTTGTTTAGTGATTCTTATTCTGAACTGACCCACCACCTCCCTCATTTTGCTATAATTGGTTTATTTAATTGTCAGACAGGGACAAACTACTGTTTATTAGAGGAGAGACAGGAACAAACTACTGTATTAGAGGAGAGGGTGAGGGAGACAGGAACAAACTACTGTTTATCAGAGGAGAGGGTGAGGGAGACAGGAACAAACTACTGTTTATCAGAGGAGAGGGTGAGGGAGACAGGAACAAACTACTGTTTATTAGAGCAGAGGGTTAGTGAGACAGGAACAAACTACTGTTTATTAGAGGAGAGGGTGAGTGAGACAGGAACAAACTATTGTTTATTAGAGCAGAGGGTTAGTGAGACAGGAACAAACTACTGTTTATCAGAGGAGAGGGTGAGGGAGACAGGAACAAACTACTGTTTATTAGAGCAGAGGGTTAGTGAGACAGGAACAAACTACTGTTTATTAGAGGAGAGGGTGAGTGAGACAGGAACAAACTACTGTTTATTAGAGGAGAGGGTGAGTGAGACAGGAACAAACTACTGTTTATTAGAGCAGAGGGTTAGTGAGACAGGAACAAACTACTGTTTATTAGAGGAGAGGGTGAGTGAGACAGGAACAAACTACTGTTTATTAGAGGAGAGGGTGAGTGAGACAGGAACAAACTACTGTTTATTAGAGGAGAGGGTTAGTGAGACAGGAACAAACTACTGTTTATTAGAGGAGAGGGTGAGTGAGACAGGAACAAACTACTGTTTATTAGAGGAGTGGGTGAGTGAGACAGGAACAAACTACTGTTTATCAGAGGAGAGGGTGAGTGAGACAGGAACAAACTACTGTTCATCAGAAGAGAGGGTGAGTGAGACAGGAACAAACTACTGTTTATCTGAGGAGAAGGTGAGTGAGACAGGAACAAACTACTGTTCATCAGAAGAGAGGGTGAGTGAGACAGGAACAAACTACTGTTTATCTGAGGAGAAGGTGAGTGAGACAGGAACAAACTACTGTTTATCTGAGGAGAGGGTCAGTGAGACAGGAACAAACTACTGTTTATTAGAGGAGAGGGTCAGTGAGACAGGAACAAACTACTGTTTATTAGAGGAGAGGGTGAGACAGGAACAAACTACTGTTTATCAGAGGAGAGGGTGAGTGAGACAGGAACAAACTAATGTTTATTAGAGGAGAGTGTGAGTGAGACAGGAACAAACTACTGTTTATCAGAGGAGAGGGTGAGTGAGACAGGAACAAACTAATGTTTATTAGAGGAGAGGGTGAGTGAGACAGGAACAAACTACTGTTTATTAGAGGAGAGGGTGAGTGAGACAGGAACAAACTACTGTTTATCAGAGGAGAGGGTGAGTGAGACAGGAAAAAACTACTGTTTATTAGAGGAGAGGGTGAGTGAGACAGGAAAAAACTACTGTTTATTAGAGGAGAGGGTTAGTGAGACAGGAACAAACTACTGTTTATCAGAGGAGAGGGTGAGACAGGTACAAACTACTGTTTATCAGAGGAGAGGGTGAGTGAGACAGGAACAAACTACACTGGGTGAGTGAGACAGGTGTGATTTATACTATATCTTCTGTGTTTGTCCAAACAGTGTCGGTGAATTCTCTGAAGGGTCTCATCAGATTATGGACTGACCGCTACCCTGATGCTAAAGCGGACCCTCTGAATGTATGGGATGACATCATCACCTCTAGGTAAGATCCCCCCGCCACCGAGTGGCGCGCTACGAGCTTGTAGGTCTGCTATTTATTTTTAATCGAAGAACGACTGACCTAGAAACATGACATAGAAGGCATTTTTTAGAATATGATCTCAGGTCAAAATGGGTTATGTGAAGGTGGGGGGCCGCATGTGGCCCATCATGATTAGATATTCTTTGCCCAGTGTTATATAACCGTACACGTCTTTGCGTCGCCGTGTGCTCCCCAGATGCTTCTTCCTGGACCAGATCAAGGAGAAGCTGGCCGGCCGCCACCACCATGCTCCCATGGAGGTGGACTCCGTGTCGGAGGAGACGTCGGGCGGAGACGTCGACGCGTTGGTCAGCGACTGCAAGTTCAACATGAAGCTCACCATGGCCGACAGCGCCTGGAAGCAGGTATACTGGGCTCTTTTTCGAATGATTGTTTTTTACAAGCTCGTCGTGTTACATAATGTGGCAGTGGATCAGGGGGTAGAGCGGCCGGTTCGAGCCCTGTGGGCTCCCCCCAGAGTTGGTGTCGAATAATAAGCGTCATTGAGCGAGACACTGAACCCCTAATTGCTCCTGATGTGCAGGTTGGTGCCTTGCCGTGCGTGGTTTCCTTCGCCATCGGTGTATGAATGAGTGTGTGTGTGTGTGTGTGTGTGTGTGTGTGAATGTAATGCACAATCTATGTAAAGCACGTTGGATAACAGCTATATAAATGCACCATTTTACAGATGAGATGCGTTCCATGTGTGACGTCGGGCATAGATAACCGACTCATAGACAGACAATAAAAAGTGAAAATAAAACGTGTCTCACATCGCGACCGTTTTTTGCACGTTTTTTTTCCCTCTCTCTTTTTACAAACAGAGTAACTTCCCCGTTGCCACCAAGCTCTTGAAGGAGCTCCACAGAGATGCCAAAATGCAGAGAGGTCGTCTGAGATGCTGGGTGCACAGCTTCAGCCGCTTCAGCAACAAGCGCAGCCTGGCCCAGGGCCCCGTGGAGCAGATCGGCTCCATGCTCAAGACCATCCCACTGCTGGGTAAGTAGAGTCTCACGTAGCCAGCCAGGGGGACACAGTTAGCGTGTGGGGGTCTACTGGAACATCCAGATCAAGGTTATAATAGTTAACTAAAACTAGAATTAAAAAAACATTTTAGTTAACTGAAACTAATACAATTTTTTAAAGAAATTAAAAAACAATAACTAAACTGAAACTGTATTGTGTGTCCTCAAAACTAACTGAAATGATAGACAAAATACCCTTATTTTTTATCAATATTTATATGCCTCTCGGATATTTATAATATAATCATTTCTCCAACAAGTTTTACGGCAGTTTTCAGCACCGTACAGCAACGAAAAAAACTAAAACAAAACTAAAACTAAGCATTTTCACCAAAATAAAAACTAGCAAACCCGCTCTAAAAACTAACTGAATTAGAAAATAATATGTCAAAACTAACTAAAACTAAACTATAATGAAAAAACCCAAACTATTATAACCTTGATCCAGACCCCCAGGAACATGCAAGCCTTCCCGCGTCCGAAACGGTCGAGAATTACTGTTGCCGTTTTGCAGCTTTCCGCGCTCGGACACACACATACGTACGTACGTATAGGGACACGCATACATAGGGACACACATAGCTGCGTAATGGAGCGGTGGCGCCGCTTAAAAACATCTACAGAGGCTGCCTGTCGAAGGTCGTTACCACAGGTCGTTTCGAGGAAGCAATATCTGATTGGTTGAAACGGCCTTCTAGCCGTGGATTAAACCGCCGCCTAATTAAAACAAAGAATTCAGCCGCTCTGTTCTCCCAGAGCGCTAGCAAACTCGGTGGCTAGGCTATAGCTAGTTTCTTGGGACATTTGTGGTCGTAGTGACTACATCTGTCATTAAAAATATATATTCTTTCAGCGTCTTTCTTAGTTTTGAGGGTAACTGTTGTGTAATTGCAATATCACACTCGAGGGTGTGGTTTAACGTGATTATTGCCACTTCAGTGATGCTTGCGGAACTCGACTTCGTCTCGTTCCTTACCACATCACTGTCGTGGCAATAATAATCACGTCAACCCACACCCTCTCGTGTAATATTGGTGTTAACATTACGTTATGCTTTAGCTATTGAAAAATAGCAGATCTACAAGCTCATAGCGCGCCACTCGAGCTTGTAGGTCTGCTATTTTTGAAAAAAACGAAGAACGACTGACATAGAAACATAGCTTTTTCAGAAAACTGTCAGGATGTAGAAGACATTTTTAGAAACTGATCTCAGGTCAGAAGTGCAGAATCTTTGCTATAATGTTTTGTTCCAAAGATGTTTATCAGCCATCTCTCTCCGTCTCTCTCTCTCTCTCTCTCTCTCTCTCTCTCTCTCTCTCTCTCTCTCTCTCTCTCTCTCTCTCTCTCTCTCTCTCTCCTCAGAGGACGTGGCGTCGGAGTGCTCCTCGGCCTCCTCCAAGGTGTTCCGCGCCCAGCAGAGCCTCCTGGGCGCGTCGTACGACATCCTGGCGTCGGCGCTGGGCCGGAGCCCGTCCGCCCTGGAGGCCGCCGGGCGCGACAAGGCGGACAAGGTCCTGCTGCTGGCCGGGTGCCCGTCCACGTGCACCAACGCTAAGGTACTACCATAGCACTGAGAAAACTGTTGCGCCTTTCTTCGTCCTTTTTTCAAACTTGACTACGGTAGCGGTGGTCTCAGTGCTACCTATAAGGAAAAAGTTATATTCAAAAAGTGATTGTATAAGTCTGTCAACATGTGATGTATGCAATATTCTTGTTTCTTATATAACTGTAATTTTGTATATCCTTTCTGTAATGTCCACGCCCACAATCTGGTGATGTCACCAATTAGTAATTCTCAGCACCTGAGCTGTATTGTTTTGGAGCTCTTTAAGAGTAAGTGCTTTTTTAATTGCACCACGAGCACAGAGCACCATAAGAGCATGATAAAATAAAATAAAAAAGTGTCAGTCTAAGGAGTTTTACTTCTAGTTTCTATACGGTGAGGGAGTCTTTTCCTGTCAAGGTACTACCATACCCATCTTTGCGCCCGATCCCATTCCGATCATTTGAAATGTTGCGATTAGACCAGTGTTGATTTCGTCGACTAAAACTATGACGAAGAATGTTCGTTGCGACTACCTTTTTTCACTGGCGAAAACTAAATGGAAACTAAATGAAAACTAAGCTATGGTGACTAAAACTAAGACTAAATATACTGACAATTCTTTCAACAAATAAAAACTAGACTGAAAAAAAAAAAAATCTTATGATATTTAGTCGACTAAAACTAGACTAAACACTAAGACACTCCTGGTGACTAAAATGTGACTAAAACTAAAGGAAAACTATTCTTTCTTTTCAAAATCTTTTTATTTTCGTTTTATAACAGTATGGGTGTCAAGTCACAGATTCATAGAAAAAAATATATATATATCAGATTTTAGTATCAGTGACTGGGGTAAACAAACGTACTGTATGATCGTGGGCAGACATAATGAAAAGACTGTTATTATGCAAAACATGGCCCAAAGGAAAACTATTCAAAAGGCTATGACTAAAACTAAAATAAAAATAAATCGCTGCCAAAAACAACACTGGATTAGACGACTATTATGTAATGATCGTGACGACACCCCCGTACCACCGTCGACAGGAGGCGGAGGTGAAGCTGCAGCTGCAGCTTATTATGTAGCTTATTAAGCAGCTTATTATGCAGCTGCAGCTTATTATGTAATAATCGTGACACCGTCGACAGGAGGCGGAGGTGAAGCTGCAGCTGCAGCTTATTATGTAGCTTATTGAGCAGCTTATTATGCAGCTGCAGCTTATTATGTAATAATCGTGACACCGTCGACAGGAGGCGGAGGTGAAGCTGCATCTGCAGGCGTTGAGGCTGCTGAGGGAGGGAGCGCGGAAGGCCGACGAGGAGCTCCAGTCCTACGGCCGGGAGGCTGTGGACGGCAGCGTCACCGACTCACACATGGCCCTGGCCGGGTTCTGTGACCGGCGGCTGAGGGCCGAGGAGCAGTCCAGCACCAGTGAGTTATATAGTTCTGTCTGTCTGTCTGTGAGGCACCATTGAGTTCATATCATCCTCTCACACACAAATTCACTGAAAGTCTTGTCTGTCTGTCTGTCTGTGAGTCACCAGTGAGTTTAGTTCACCTACCTCTCTCCCACGCAACTTCACTCAATGTTCTGTCTGTCTGTCTGTCTGTCTGTCTGTGAGTCACCAGTGAGTTCATATCATCCTCTCACACACAACTTCACTGAACGTCTTGTCTGTCTGTCTGTCTGTCTGTCTGTCTGTCTGTCACCACTGGTGTGAAAAAAAAACTAGTGTGAAGTGAGGGGCACTCTTATCATCATACATAATCACAATCACAATCCTCACTTTTCTAGCGCCCTTCAAAAAATATTAAGTAAAACATGCTTATAACCCTAGAACACTAAAACCCAACTTTTGACACACTAAACTATATTTGTATATTTGATATTTTCCAGTGCAGGGTTATTGTTAAGGGGGTTTCACCTACGTGATGTAAGTTTTTCATCACCTACATGACTGCCTGTCTAAATATGTCCCAAACCGCCCCCTAAGGTCTTCCACTGCTGGCCTGCTCGCTTTGCCTAAGAAAATGGCAACTAAAAAACACGTGGAAGCAGCTTTTTGCTTCTACGGGCCGACGGCGTGGAACAAACTCACACTGTACCTTCGACAGGCAGCCTCTGTAGACATTCTTAGACGTCTTGAGCACAGCTCAAGACCCACTTCTACACTCTTGCTTCTAATTGGTCTTTTATTTTTTTGTTATTCATGTCCTCACTGTATTACTGTATTGCTTGTTTTTTAATGTATTTGCCTTGCTTTTCTTTTTTTTTCTACATTGCTCTGTAACTCACTTTGAGCTGCATTTCATGTCATGAAAGGTGCTATACAAATAAAGTGTTGTTATTATTATTAACAGTCAGCGAGGACCCAGAGCTGCTGACCCTGCCCGTCCACGTGGTCCTCAGCCTGCTGAAGGCCCTCCGGATGAACGGCGAGGAGGCTCGCCTGCAGTTCCCTCGCCTGCTGCAGATCATCGAGATCTACCCCTCGGAGACGCTGGACCTCATGGCCAAAGAGGTTATTATAATAATAATGAATTGCATTTTTATAGCGCTTTTCCAAGTGCTTTACAATGGTTCATGCATTCATACATCTACTCATGGCTTTGAGTGTGAACACCCCGGACAGTTCTTTTTGAGTGGTGCAACCACTCCAAGGAACAGCAATGTCCGTGTTGGTTCACCTATATGTGTCCGCCTATGTGACGTTAATGAGCACTAGTAGGACTATTAGTACCAGTAGGGGCGCAGTATTTTCTGCATGCAAATGAGTGTAAAACTTCCAGATGAAAATATAATATGACTAAACCTAATTGGAATATATGTGACCAGATTTGATTTTTTTTCTCCAAAATGAGTTAATAGCACAGGCAGACTCTTCACATACTAGAGCATGTCTGAAATAAGTGTCAGAGCTGAAATCGACATGTAAATATGAAATAAATGCCCAAACATGTAGCTATAGGTGTAACGTTAGAGACCACAGAAGTGAACCTTTCAAGCCTGTTTTCTCAACTCGCCGTTTTCTGCTAGACATTACTCCATAAGCCATATCTCCAAAACTGGTGGGTCAAACTGAACAACCAATATGTCAATTTGAAGCTATGATTCCCTGTTTTCATGTGACATGAAAAAACTCAAATTAAAAAGAATCCAATGGCAGTCTCTGAGTCAAATTTGGTCACATATGACTAAAACTGAATCAGAATGTGCCGTCCAAAAAAATCAACACTTTTCTCTTCTTGTGCGCGCCAACAACAACAGATGAGGTCAGTTCCCTGCTGGCTGCTCATTGGCTGGATCAGTCAGATGATGTCGCTGCTGGACAAGCCGGAGGCGGCGGCAGTGCAGCATTCCCTCCAGCAGGTGGCAGAGTGTTACCCTCAGGCTCTGGTGTACGCTCACATGATCAGCGGAGAGAACTACAGCTTCCAGGACTCCGCCACGGGACACCAGCAGAGGGAGTTCTACAACAGGTATATTAACCTTAGAGTATACAGTGTATTAAGTCATTTTGGACTGAGGTCGATAAAAAACATTTTCCTGATAAACCTGTTTCTATGTCAGTGGAGCTCATAGCGTGCCACTCGGTGGCGCCCTATGAGCTCCACTGAGCACTGAGCTCCAACTTGTAGGTCTGCTATTTTTGAAAAATCGTAAAAAATGTGTCGCAAATCATTGAATATATATTCTTTCAAAGTGAATGTTTTTTTAACTAAACGGATTAATATAATGGTTGGTCCACAGACTGACGTCGCTGCTGGACAAGGGTGGAGCCCATAAGAGCTTTGTTAGTGCTCTGCAGCAGCTGACCAGCCCTGACCTGCTGTTCAAGGTAAATCCATAGCATGATCATTCACCACATTTTCAGTTTAACCCATCATGACGGTTTTCTGGAAAAACCTCATGTTTCTGTGTCGGTTGGCTCTCAAATATTTCATGTCAAGGACCCCCAAAAATGATATATGTAATTGGCCACCGACCCCCCCCCCCCCCCCAGAAGCAAAGATTTGAGTCATATTTTCACAAATTTTCAAAAATACCAGATCTACAAGTTCACAGCGCGGCACTCGGTGCCGCGCTATGAGCTTGTAGATCTGCTATTTGTCAACAGCTAAAGCATAACATAATAGTTAAAACGCCAAAAAACACCTGTTCTCGTGGTCCACGTGGCTGTCTGTTCCAACAGGACTGGTGGGACGACGTGAAGAACGAGATGGGAAACCCCGCGTTCGGCAAGAAGAGGATGGCCGTCCTGTACGACGAGATGCGCTCCTGCCTGGGGAACCCCAAAGCGCAGGGCTTTGGACCCTTCCGCAGGAAGTTCATCCAGGTCGGGTCTCTGGGGTCTCGCATTACAATTTACAGTATAGTAGGCCTTTAGCAGACTTACTTACAGTTCAGTGCCACCGATATTGTCTCGAATCCTTTTTAGTTCCGAAATCAACCAGCAGGTGGAGCAGTTTAGTATGTTTTTAATAATAGGCCTAAACCCTGCACTCTAATAAGCTGTGATCCAGCCCTATTGAATATAATATATAGTATAGGAAGTATTAAGGGAGAAGTCGAAATTTAAATAGGAGGAAATTGAGGAAATGTATGTGCCCTGATATAAAATACCAATACCCTCCCTGTGAATCAAAATAGAAATCCTCCTTTTAGAGCTTGTAGATCTGCTACTTTTGCTATTTCAGAATTCCTGGAGATGTGAGGTTTCAACTTTGCACCCGACAGAGACGATTTATGTATACCGCACAAACTTCCAGAAATTCAGCTCTTGTGTTCTGCTTTGTACGGTTTTTGGACTCCAAACTAGATTTTTTTTTTTATAAACAGACTTAAAAAAACAGAACCGGCAAGCAGCTCAGCTAGAGGTTTAAAAGCACCATTTGGGGACTGATAAATAAAATAATAATGATAAATCTATACCTTCAAATAACCCAGCAGGGAGACCAATTAAATACCGTGCTGTATTTAACTAGAAAGATACCTTAAAAAATGATTTGGAGGCAGATGAAATAAAGTTCGGAGAAAGTTTAAGGTTTAACCATTATTTTAGTAGGTATAAAGTCAATTTACATAGAGAATGTGCTTCATGGTTCAGAATATTATAGTATAATCCATCAATATAATTTAGATTAATCCGGTTAATTAAACCGGCCTGGATCAAAGTTCAGGAGGATATGGGACATTGACCACTGGGCATTAGTTTGTAAACAGATAATACATTTTAATCTAACAGGGACCCTAAAGCAAATTAGAAAATTATTGTTTTTATCGCCACGTTCTCGGGCACTCATCTCTCGTAACCTCTTAACATTGAACCAGAAATTTGCCGGCAACGTGGAGAAGCTGTTCGGCTCTCAGGGCGCCAAGCTGGTGGAGAAGAAGACGGACAAGAGCTTCATGAAGCAGGTGGACGAGCTGATGTCGGCCATCCGCGAGGCCCAGGGCGACCCCGGGAACCTCAAGGAGTACTCCCCCTGGCTGAGTGGCTTCAAGGCCGACCCCCTGCACGCTCTGGAGGTCCCAGGTAAGACGGAGGAGTTGCCCATATACCCGAGGCGGGGGTTGGCGAAAGGGCCTTTCTGTGTGGAGTTTGCATGTTCTCCCCGTGTCCCCTAGGGTAGGTATACCCTCACAAAAAACATGCAGTAATCCTGGTCTCTGCGACATACTAGCGTCATGTCCAGGGGGTGTACTTGTACATCAAGCTGCTTTATCAAGTTACTACCCCCAGTGGCTTCAAGGCAGACCCCCTGCACAAACTTGGAGGTCCCAGGTAAAATGGTACAGTAAATGGTGCATTTATAGAGCGACTTTTATCTAAGGCGCTTTACAGGAGATTGTGCATTGCATTCACCCATTCACACACCGAACCAGAGGAGAACACTGACATCACCACATTTTGAGCGGCGCGCCTCTGCACCGCGAAATGCAAGGAAGTGGGGCTTTCTTACTATGCCAGATTTCCGAATGCGTTTCACCAGGCTTTCAATTTTGAGCCAAATGCAAACGGAAATAAAAACCAAGGCTACAGCCCCCTGCTCCAGCTGGAGGTCCCAGCTGGTAAGATGGAAGAGTTACTCCCCATGGCTGAGCCCGACAGACGATATGCACATCTCCTAGACATCCTGTCAAGCGCCTGATGGAGGGGAAAGGAACTGGTTGGAATAACGTGTTCCTTCCACGCGCTACGTCCAACCAGGGAAACTCCCCCCTGTCAGGTGTAAAGGAGCAACTTGGACACTCAGGCATGAAGGAAGCATGAGTTCAAGTCCGTTGCTCTCCCCCTTGTCCCCCATATATGGGGACTAGGTTGGCGGAGGGTGTGTAGAGCCCAGGATCACATTAGATGATTGACACAGGGGTGAAAAATGGGTTACAAAATCGTGGGATAAAATATATATATTTAAAAAAAAAAAGACATCCTGTCAATTTGTGACTGAATGGCACACGTATCCCTCATGCAAATTGTCCTTTTTTTTCTGTATAATTTTAGGACAGTATGATGGAAGATCCAAACCTCTGCCAGAGTATCACGCAAAGATAACAGGATTTGATGAACGGGTATGTATGAGATCCAAAGATAACAGGATATGATGTACCGTGTACGGTGCAGTGTACAAGGAAGTGTTACAAGGAAGGACATTTCAAGTTCTAGGAATACACTGTGTCAGTCTGTGAGACACGAGGTCTCTGAACAACAATATAACAGTCTGCACACTGGATAATCTGAACATTTATTGTAAAATCCACCAAATATAACAACATTGTATTTTCCATTGTTTCAAACATCAAATCTTCCTAACTACCAAATCCCAGACATGCAAAACATGCTGTCACAATTCCACATGAGATGAACACCAACATAATACTATATGAAGGTCATCAATGTGACAACATGTTGTACCAGAACCCCCAAATCACAAGTCTTAACTTACCTTAGGGCTTAGAAGCATACCCTCTATACTTAAAACAGACCTGTACTTGATGCACTCTTTTTCACCCCTCTACACAAAATCTATTCACCAAAAATATCAGATCTACAAGCTCAGTAGCTCACAACACGTAGCATTGCTATAGGCCTGTCACAATTATTACATGATCACCTAATCGTCAATCATTTCCATGTTGTAAAATGACCATATAGTTTTTTTTAATCAAAAAGAGCAGACCTACACACATTTCCGCTTGATTGCCATAAAATATAATATAAAATATAGTCTTTTTACTGAGAAAGACAGATACAATTCTAAGCAGACATGAATATATTTTAAGCAAAATAAAAAATATAAAAAAAGAAACAATTTGGAAATCTGTTACAAACAATGGATATATTTGAAATGAAAGTTGACTGAGAAACCTGTATGAACTCTTCTATACACACTTTTGTTTTAATTGAAAAACAACCTTTTGGTGCGGATTAGTCTAACGGGGTGCCCAAAAGGTAGATGGTGATCTACCAGTAGATCACAAATGCTGTGCAGGTAGATCCAGACAACTGGGAAAGGATAGTCAGCCATATACTGTATGCTGTTTAGCTATATTTAGTTACTCTGAGGCCAAGGGCCCTTTTCCTTCCCACCAAAAACAGTAACGTTCATGGAGTTTGAGAACAGTAAAATACCATGTGTTGGACAGAAAAACAGTCTGCACACATTGGATAATTTCCCCATGAATATAAATGCAGATCTACAAGCTCACAACGTGTAGCATTGCTAGGCCTGTCACAATTATTACATGATCGCCTAAGCATAATTATCGTTTCCATGTTGAAAAATGTCCAAACGTTTTACAAAAATAGCAGAATAAGCAGATCTACAAGCTTACAACACGTTGTGACGTGTTAGTGATCGCTTTGTATATTTAAGTTATTCGTCAAATCTGCCCTGTGCAATTTGTGATTACGAAGCCTAAAAGGAAAACAGAAATACAAATTGAAATTGAAAGAAAAACAACCTTTTGGTGCGGATTAGTCTAATCTGTGATTGACAGGAGATATGATCAGAGGAGCAGAGTTTGTACCGTTCTTATTACCATATGGACTGAAGTATGGATAGAGTCTCTCAGTGAAGGTGCAGCCAGTGAAAGAGTAAAGATGAACTCTGGTCTCCACATCATAAAAGGAGACTAGACCCTCCTCATAATCCACAAACACTCCTACTTTCTGCAGCTCCTCTCTTACATGGAGGAGGACAGGAGGGCTAGCAAGAGCACCATACTTATTTCCATTCCTCAACCCTATAGTCCAGTAACCATTGGTGGGACTCGGTGTAATGTTCCCCTTCCTGTTGATGGACTCTCTGGCCACTCCTACATCCCAGTCAGTCTTCCCTCCAACCTCAACCTCATAGTAAAACCTTCCTGAGGAGTTGCTTTGTTTTCCTAAGACATCGACACATGTACGGAATCTCTCTGGGTTGTCAGGGAGATTCTTCCTTACATTTCCAAGACTCACTTGTTTTCCATCCTCAGACAGAATGAGTGCAGAGTGTGCTGTATCAGCATCCAGAGTTAGATCCACCTCATATTGCTGGATCCTCCTCAGCTCAGCATCATGCAGGTTCTTCTCTATCTCTTGACTGAGTGTCTTCTCCAACTGAGCCGCAGCTGTCCTCAATGTCCCCACGTGTGAAGACTGATGGACATTGACCTTTGTCCAGTCCTTGGTAGGTGGAGGAGTGTTGGATGTGAAGTTCTGAAGGAGGAGGTGGAGGTGGTCTTCAGTGTGTAAGAGCAGCTTCAGCTCAGAGCTTCTCTTCTCTAACTCTGTGATTTCTTGTTGCAGCTCTTTGATGAAGTCTTCAGCCTGTTTCTCTGTTGTTTTCTGCTTTTCTTCAATCACGTCAATGAGCTCAGCCTGGCTTCTCTCAATACAGCTGATCAGAGCAGTGAAGAGCGGCACACTGACAGCCATGACTGTATCTGCATCTTTCTTACTGAACTCCACTGAGTGTCTGACCTCCTGAATCTTCACTTGTCTCTCCTGGATCATCTGCTGAACTTCAGCCTCTGTCTTTCCCAGCTCAGCCTTCTTTCCTTCATATGCCTCTTTCAGAGATACAGTTCTATGTAACTTGTGTTCGTACTCAGTGCAGAACTGACAGATGCACATGAGGTCAGTCTTACAGAACAGCTCCAGAGGTCTGTCATGTTTCTTACACAGAATGCCTTCCAGGTTCTTCACAGGATCGATTAGCTTGTGTCGTTTTAACCCTGCGAGTCTCAGGTGAGGCTCCAGGTGAGTGTCACAGTAGGAGGTCAGACACACCAGGCAGGACTTCAGGGCTTTGGGTTTGGTCTCAGTACAGACGTCACAGGAGACTTCATCTGGTTCAGCAGGTTCTGGGTTTGTGCTGGAAGTTTGTCTCTGCTGCTTTGACTTCCTGAACTGATCGGCCATCTCAGAGAGGACTTTATTAACAGAGAATTCTGGTCTATTACAGAAGGATTTGTTACACAGAGGACACTGACACACATCACTAGTGTCCCAGTAATGTGTGATGCAGGTGTTGCAGTAGTTGTGTCCACATGGAGTGGTGATTGGGTCAGTGAACACATCCAGACAGATAGAACACAGGAACTGCTCTTCAGACAGGAGACTGCTGGCACACGTCATTTCTACACACTGCAAAAAAAAGTGAAACAACTTTAGTTTTGGATGTTACTTCTCACAGGTATCTCTACCAGGCCGGAGATTATCATTTGTGTGTCTGTCTTTGAGCAGCTAATCTCTGGCACCACTGGACCGATCCATGTGAAACTTTGCAAACATACAGTACTCCCAATTGGCAAAAGTGAAACATATTTTATTTTTGGATGCTACTTATATACAGATATCTGAGTATCTGACTAATTACCTAAAAACACCCACATCCACAATACTACCGTGCCCTAGAACGACGATCTTATAAAAACAAACATGGGTAAATTCTCCTTCTACAGCACTGCCACCCAAGTGTGGAATCACTGGAATGTCCTGACCCCTTCCCTCAACAATGCAGATCACTGTTTTTTTTAAACGGGCCTAAAAATCCACCTTTCAGCAGGCCACAGGGAGAGGAAATGATCACTTCTCCTGACAGGTGATTATCAATAGGCCAAAGAAGATTTTCTTATTTTTTGTATATGCACTTGTATCAAATGCAGCCCAAAGTGCTTTACGTAAAATAGAGAACAAAAGAAAAATATCATTCATAATATTAAACACAAGATTAAGAACAAATTAAAAGGAGGCAAGATCAACATTAAGACACTACAAGAAAATAGCAAAAAAATAACCACTACCTGACTTTTAGAAGGATTACAGACTCTCACAGATCTCACACCTGTTCATTCACTTTGATATTTAACCACACAGACTACCTGTCACCTATATAGATAGCTGGATGCGGCCTACAAAACACACACAGACAGTCAGACACACACACACACACACACACACACACATTTTGGGGAAGTGAAAAACGCTATGATAGTCATAGGCTACGTGAGGAAAAAAAATCAGGATTAGAGTTTAATAGACAGACTGACTGAGAGGCAGGTTTCCTTGTGTATAGTATAAATCATTAACTAAATGCAGTAGCCTATACTCATACTCACCAATGCTTTTGTCAGTATCTGTGTAAAATGTCTTGTTGAAAGGTTCTGTAGAGACTTTGTGTATAACGTCTTGTAGAAAGGTTTTGTAGAGAGTATTAGACTAGAGACTAGAGAGTGTGTCGCTGCCACCAAACTTTTATCTGTTTACTTTCGTTTCACCAGATTTCATTTCATTTCCTCACTGCGCAACTGTAGCTGTTAACCCTTTACTGCCACCTGCTGGACAACAACTCAGAATGTGTACACAACCATTTGAGAATCCCAGCATCTATAATTCCAGACAGGGAACATTATCCAATCTACAGTAGTGGAAAAACTACTCAAATGTTTTATTTAAGTAAAAATAGCAATACTGCAATGTAGAACTATACTCTGTTACAAGTATAAGTCCGGAAATGTACTTAAAGTTCCAAAAGTAATTAAGCTAGTCAATTGTGAAGAATATGTCCCATTTCAAGATGTCAAATGTATAAACATCCTAAAAACATCCATCTGCCGCTAGACATATTTAATTATTCATATCATGGGCACAGTTTAGTTACAGTACGGTAAGAGGATAGGTGGGCAGACTGGGCACCAAGGAATAGTGGGCATCTCTGTGTTAAATTGGCTATTTTTCCCCAAAATATATATATATAAAAAGTTTGTTTTTAAGAAAAGTATGCTTTGCATGATTAGAAGAGCTTTAACATTAGACAATTTAGGTCTCATATTTCTACAACTGCTACAAAACCTGTATATCCAGTCATGTTGGCACATAAACAAGAAGTTCAAGCCAAGGACAAAATTAAGTCTGATAATGATTTACAGTGCAGTGTACAGTATGGGGAAATGGTGGTGGGAAGGGGACTTTAACTTGTTTTTTTACAGGGGCCAGTTTCAAATTGCAGAAACCCGTAGGTGCTCTTTGAAAGCGGTCTTGAAGGAGTCTAGGGATTAACATCTCTTAACGGCTGTTGGTAGGGTGTTCCACATTTTAGTTTAGTCAAGTTCTAGGAATACACTGTCAGTCTGTACACGAGGTCTCTGAACAACAATATAATATGACTTTTTAAAAATACTTTTTTTATAATTTCGACGTATAATGTACGTAAAAACGTTTGCTCCCTTGAGGGGGATAGTACTGTCACAGTCACAGACTTTTGTCATTCCTTGTACAGTCTCTAGGTCTTGTATTTCCTACTGTATGTATTCCCTGGTATAGTTTTCATTGTTCCGTTTGTTTGCTGCAGCTGTGTCTCATTTTGTAATTAACCCTCGTGTATATCATTCTTGTTCCCCAGTCAGTCCTTGTTGAGTCATTGTATCCTGTCACCTGTTTCAGTCTGTTTTAAGTTGTTCATGTTCCGTCCTCCATCCCAGGTGAAAGTGATGACGTCCATCCGCCGGCCCAAGCGCCTGGTGGTGCGCGGCGACGACGAGCGCGACCACCCCTTCCTGGTGAAGGGCGGGGAGGACCTGCGGCAGGACCAGCGCATCGAGCAGCTCTTCTCCGTCATGAACATCCTGCTGGGCCGCGACATGGCCTGCACGCAGCGCAGCCTCAGCCTGCGCACCTACCAGGTCATCCCCATCACCTCCAGGTACTCCGAGATGGGCAGTATTTGAAATACATGTATTTGAAATACTTTTTTGTATTTTGTAATTTGTATTTTGCTGGGATGGAAGAAATGAGATGTATTTTGTATCTAAATACTTTCAGATTAGAGTATTTTCTGTATTTCAAATACATAAAATACTTTTTTTGTTTTAATGTAATTTTATTCTGAAATGGACACATGTTAAACATTTACACTGCCTCAGGTTTAAACTGTAGGGGCAAAACACACGCACCCATACACACAACACAACACAATGTGTGATGTCACTTCTATTCCGCCTTCTGATTGGCTTACACACAAATTGAACCACAAATGAGAGGCAGGGTGTAGTAGGGCGGGCCTTCAGTTGTTGGAGACTTACCTCACAAGGCTCACATCTTCAAGTTCTTCTTAAAAATCTTCAATGTATTAGACATTCTGTCAGGTCATTAATTTAATATTTGGCAATCAATTATGAATTTACTTACCATTATACACATGTTCATGAAAATGTATTGTCATGTATTTTCAAAATACGTATTTGTATCTCAAATACATTTCAGTATTTGTATTTTATATTTAGATAAATTTTTTGACCCAGTATTTGTATTTTGTAACAAAATACATTTTCAATGTATTTTGTAACAAAATACAAATACTACTATATACTATATACTACTAATAAAAAAATTGTATTTTGTAACAAAATACAAATACTGGGTCAAAAAATACTGGTCTCAGTATTTGAGATATGCCCATCTCTGCAGGTACTGTAAGGTCGTCCACATTCAGGATTGGGATGAACCTAGCCTGGGCACCATTTAATTTAAGGTATATGATCCTGTCGGGAGCGGATGATATCGTTACATCATGTTGTAGTATTGTTTTGTAGGCAGGATAACAACAGACGGCAACTTCCTTTTCCCTCAAACCGAAGCTACAGGCTATACGAGAGCTTTTATTGAGAAAAATAGGTTTGAACCACGCCTGGACCACTAGGCCAGCCAGGCGCCCCCGATTTTATTTTTGCTTCATGCCCTTTATGTCCTTGTGTTTGTAGAGTCGGCCTGATAGAATGGATGGAGAACACTCGGACGCTCAAAGACCTTCTGAGCAGCACCTGGACCGATGAGGAGAGGCAGTCGTCCAACAGGTACCGCACTGAGGCCATAAACATCGATCTGTATCTCCTATTCCTTGTGGTCAAAACAGGCTTTATTCCACTTTTCTTTAAGGCCCGCGGAGATGTACGAGAAATGGCTGGACAAAGTTGGTCCAAAGGTCCAACCTATTAGGAGATATGCTGAGTCTTACAAGTAAGTCAAATCACTTGATGCTACACATCCTACATCTATCACTTGTATTGCGACACAAATCATCTTAACAGAGGCAACACACATCCTACCTCTATCTATATGTGCCGTCTCTTTTCCCCCAGGAAGGCGAGTCGCGCTGAAACCGTCGACAACTTCACAAAGATGTCACAGCTCGTGCCCGCTGACCAGCTCAAGTAAGTCGCCCTGTTCTTTTTGTTTTCCAAGTGTCCATCATCCAACACATCTACAGTATAGTCGTTCATAGCCGGAGCTCTCTGCCTATTCGGCATATCCACACAGTTGCCACCCCGTTTTGTCATGGCCGCCATGTGAAGGTAGTACCCCCCGAGCTTTAACCCATTTAGGCCTGATGTCGATATTTAAAAAAACTGATGGAGGGGAAAGGAACTGGTCGGAATAACGTGTTCCTTCCACGCGCTACGTCCAACCAGGGAAACTCCCCCCTGTCAGGTGTAAAGGAGCAACCTGGACACTCAGGCATGAAGGAAGCATGAGTTCAAGTCCGTTGCTCTCCCCAGGTTGGTGGAGGGTGTGAAGAGCCCAGGATCACATTAGATAATTGACACATGGGTGAAAAATGGGTTACAAAATCGTGGGGAAAAAAACACCAAAATTGTTCCCTCTCTCTCCTTTTCCCAGGAGAGCGTTTGTTCGTATGAGCACCAGCCCAGAGGCCTTCCTGTCGCTGCGCTCCCACTTCATCAGCTCCCACGCCCTGCTGTGCGTGAGCCACTGGCTGCTGGGCATCGGAGACCGCCACCTCTCCAACTTCATGATCAACATGGAGACGGGCGGGATGATCGGCATCGACTTTGGTCACGCCTTCGGCTCGGCCACGCAGGTTGGTGGTCTCACTTTATTAAAACTGTAAAACCCGGATACATTTCTACTTGCAAAAAAACGATTTCAACATTACTTTTTACTACTAGGACTTATCAGAGGAAATTATGTAAAAAATATATTTATATTTATTTTGCAAATTTTATGCACATTTATAATAATAATAATTTACATTTGGGGGATATCTTTCACAATAATGAATAAAACATGTTCTAGACATTCTAATGATCACAAAAAGTCCAGAGATTATTAATTTGTGTGAATTTCACCTCTGTGTGGGGTATTTATATACAAATATCATGACCAATGGCATTGAAATGGCATTGCAAAAGAACATTAAAAAAATGTTCTAATTCATTAATTGAAATATGTAGTATTGCACAGCTGGGTGTTACAGGGTGATGTTTGCTGCTGCTTCTCTCACGGAAAATTGCCACAAAACAACGGCGCGTGCGCCAGGAAAATAAATAAAGAAAACATGATTCTTCTCACCCCCACCCCGAGGTCATAATAGTTTTGTATTTTTCATTATAGTTTAGTTTAGTTTTGCCTCTTTTTTTTCCTAAGTCAGTTCGTTTTCATTTGGTTTTATAGCGGCTTGCTAGATTTTATTAGTTTTTATTTTTGTGACACCGCTTTTAGTTTTAGTGTAGGTTCCTTTTTTTTTCTTTTTCAAAAAGGTACAAAGATACCATTTAAGAATATATATATTCAGTTACTGTTGGTAACAAGAAAAACTAAGGGCATTTTTGTCTGTCATATCAGTTAATTTTAGTTAGTTTTGTAAACACACAATAAAGTTTCAGTTAGTTATTGTTTTTTTATTATAGTTTTATTCAGTTCAGTTAACCTCTCCTCTCCCTGACAGTTCCTCCTCTCACCACAGAGCTCATGATTCTTCTCTCCTCTCCCCTGAACAGTTCCTCCTCTCACCACAGAGCTCATGATTCTTCTCTCCTCTCCCCTGAACAGTTCCTCCTCTCACCACAGAGCTCATGATTCTTCTCTCCTCTCCCCTGAACAGTTCCTCCTCTCACCACAGAGCTCATGATTCTTCTCTCCTCTCCCTGAACAGTTCCTCCTCTCACCACAGAGCTCATGATTCTTCTCTCCCTGAACAGTTCCTCCTCTCACCACAGAGCTCATGATTCTTCTCTCCTCTCCCTGACAGTTCCTCCTCTCACCACAGAGCTCATGATTCTTCTCTCCTCTCCCTGACAGTTCCTCCTCTCACCACAGAGCTCATGATTCTTCTCTCCTCTACCTGAACAGTTCCTCCTCTCACCACAGAGCTCATGATTCTTCTCTCCTCTCCCCTGAACAGTTCCTCCTCTCACCACAGAGCTCATGATTCTCCTCTCCCTGAACAGTTCCTCCTCTCACCACAGAGCTCATGATTCTTCTCTCCCTGAACAGTTCCTCCTCTCACCACAGAGCTCATGATTCTTCTCTCCTCTACCTGAACAGTTCCTCTTCTCACCACAGAGCTCATGATTCTTCTGTCCTCTCCCCTGAACAGTTCCTCCTCTCACCACAGAGCTCATGATTCTTCTTTCCTCTCCCAGAGCTCATGATTCTCCTCTCCTCTCCCCTGAACAGTTCCTCCTCTCACCACAGAGCAGCTCATGATTCCCCTCTCCTCTCCCCTGAACAGTTCCTCCCGGTGCCGGAGCTCATGCCGTTCCGGCTGACGCGTCAGTTCGTGAACGTCATGCAGCCCCTGAAGGAGGCGGGTCTGATCCAGAGCGTCATGGTGCATTCTCTCCGGGCGTACCGGGCCGAGCCGGAGCTGCTGCTCAACACCATGGACGTGTTCGTCAAGGAGCCGTCCCTGGACTGGAAGGTCAGTGAGGACTGGAGGAGGAGGGTGTTGCTTTGTCGACAGCAGTGGTTTCCGTGCCAAGGACCCCCGAATTTATATATATTTGGCCCGGGACCCCCCCCCCCCCCCCCATGTTTTGTTCCAGGGACCAATATTAACCCATTTTTGACCTGAGATCAGATTCTAAAAATGTCTTCTAAATCCTGACAGTTTTCTGAAAAAGCTATGTTTCTATGTGTCAGTCGATTTTTCAAAAATAGCAGACCTACAAGCTTGTAGATCTGCTATAGCACAACATGATGCTAACACCAAAAGGGGTTCCCGGCCCAAAATGGGATAAGCAAAAGGATGCACAGCACAGCAGTCCTTGTGAGGTGCCAGCCAAACGGGAAAGTTAAGATTGAGTGAAAAAAAAGCAAAGATATGAGTTAAAAAGTTTTTAATTCATAATGTTTGCTCTACACTGGACCCCAGGCATAGAACGAACGACGATTGTGTCTCAACCTCCTCTTTCTCTCCCCAGAACTTTGAGATGAAACAGCTGAAGAAGGGCGGCACGTGGACGGAGTCCGTCGACACCAAGGAGATCAACTGGTACCCGCTGCAGAAGGTCCTCTTCGCCCGGAGGAAGCTGGAAGGGGCCAACCCGGCCGTCCTAACCAGGTAGGTGAACCGGTAGCCTCGGAAACCCAGACGTTTTTATTTCCAGGGAGGAAAAAAAAGTCTGGGTCTGAGTCCACTTCAATTCGGCATAGAGTAGCGCAAACATTGCTCACTCTCTGCTGATTTCTGATCGTCTGCACCTTTGTAAAATTGACATACAAACGCACACATGTACACACACACACGCTCCTCTCTCTCTCTGTCGCTCTAAGTAATTAGTCTCATGTCGCGCAGCTGCGCATAGTTTCTCCCGGCGGATTCTGCCGGGAGCTGCCTATGCCATAGAAAGCATAGGTGAGTTCCAGGCTAGTGAACCGGTAATAAATGAACCCGGACGTCCTAAGACCAGGTAGGTGAACCGGTGATAAATTAACCCAGACATGGTAAACGGGGCGCATACGTTGGTTAGACATACTAACAGTCCGACAACACCGTCACTCGCCATTGTCAAGGTTCAAGATTGCTTTATTTGTCATGTGTTTTTTCCAAGTACAAAACACACCAAAGCTAAATAGCCTAATGTTTCTCTTAGTTAAAAGACAGCATAATTCATACAAGAATAAAATAATACTCTGAATTAATTATTATTAATAATTATTAATGAATTACTGAATTATTATCATCGTCATTGTCAAAATCATTGCAGTATAATTATGTCCTTTCAGGTTGAAACCCTGTGATGGTCCAATCATTTAAACTTTTCAGGAAAGTGTACCAATGCATCTAATGTAGTTAGTATTCAGTCACACGCTCTTGTTAATACTTTCCATTGGTTAAATATTTAGAAAACCCACCACTTTAGACATTGTGTTTCATCGTGTTTGGGAGGGTAAACCACAGGCCTTTACCCAGAGGGGTTAATTAGGGTTAGACATAAAATTTCTTTAAAAAAAATAGCACATCGCCCTGCTTCGTCTAAACTACCAATGGAACTATCAATGGAACACGTGCTCCGAAGCATCTTCCGCATGAACGAATGGCCCCGAAATGTCTGAAAATCAAACGTTAAAGCCTCAATCTGTGATTGAACTGGCTGGCTGCATGTACAGTAGAAGGGCAGCAACATTTACAATGATGATAACAGCTAGACATCAATCATGAGATTATGTGTGTGCTTCATTCCCTGAAATCGATTAGTTTCGATTAACCGACTCACTCCTAGTCCTAACACATGTGTTTTATTAATACGGGCAGATGCAATGATGCAAAGCCACACAGCGTATTTGTAGCTTTCCAACGTTGTAGCTGAAGCTGAAGCCAGTTCATCTTATTTGCAGCTTTGTAGCTTCTGCAGCTGCTACAAACGTCGGAATCATCTTTGCGTCTTCATGTCGCTCGCTTATACTGTACATTGACAATGAATGGCAGACTGCATCTTTGCATCTGCCCGTGTGAACGCAGCATATGTAATGGGCTATACTTGTAACGGTCAGATATCTCTATCACTGCTACTAATTATTTAAATCACGGGTTGTGAATGATCTCCTCTTAGGACACAATTGATAAAGTGAATGTATAGAAATAGCCTGCATAACCAGCAGAAAACACAGTCAGAAGCAAAACTCACGTTAACCTTTTATCTCAAGTCAAAGCAAGGAATCAACAGTTATACAAACAGAGTTAAATTAAATGAATGAAGGAATGATCCGAAGCTATAGCTTTGTGGTAAAGAGATGTTTAGTGAACAAACGTGTCCAGATTCCTCGTAGACTCCCTGTATGTTTGTCTCTCTCTCTCTCAGGTCTACCTGTCAGGCCGGTAACCTCCGCCTACTTTATGGGCGTCAGTCCAACTCCAGACCCGTGTCAATCAAAATATATCAAATAAAATAAACATAGTCTTTAAAACGCCCCAAATAATAACAAAATCACAAAATATATAGGACCTTACCCTACTTTTAAATGTTGATATTAAAATAAATCATGTTTAACTTGTGTGGCAGTTGCTACATACTGTGTTTTATTATCACCATCTCCACAGTGAGGAGGTGAAGCTGGGCTTCGAGAAGGACGCGTGCTTCAAGGGCATGCAGGCCGTGGCGCTGGGCTCCCGGGAGCACAGCGTGCGCGCCCGGCTGCCCGCCGACGGCCTCTCGGTGGAGCAGCAGGTGGACTGCCTGCTGGACCAGGCCATGGACCCCAACGTGCTGGGCAGGGTGTGGCGGGGCTGGGAGCCCTGGGTCTGAGTCTGAAGGCCTATTCATAGTCTGGATTTTCGGTGGTGAGGTGACCACCTGGAGCTGAATTAACGTTGAGCAGTGGTGAGTATAAAAACAGAGAGAAGGGCTGGAGTGGTGGTGGTGGTGGTTTGCTCTTCACCGCGGCTCAGTGACGTCATGTTGTAGTTCGGTGGTCACCTAACCACCGAAAGTCCAGACTATGTATGAGCCTTGACCCTCTCGACGTACTGGCCTGGGCAGGGTGTGGAGGCCGGGGCTGGGAGGGAGGGAGCCCATAGGGTCTGACCGACCTTATAATGATGGAAGTTCTTCGACTATAGGCTACATTTACACACTCTTTTTCTCCTTGCTATAGTGACTATTTTCGCCATGTTAAGGTTTTCGCGCTGTTTGTTTTCAGACGTGTGTCACGTTGAATGTCAAGTGATGCCAGAGATCGTTTCTGTAATCTTTTTTTAGTGTGCCCTATCCCCTCTAACGCATGGCTTTTGAAAATGACGTCTGGGATCTGTATTGTTAATGTTTGTTTAGGGCACTTGTTTAGGGTAATTTGCTAGCCAAGTCTACATACAGACTTTAATGTTGTTTAGGCTTTAGGGCACCACTTATAGGAAGTAAATCGTTTGCTAGCCAAGTCTATGGACTTT
The DNA here is from genome assembly GCF_963924005.1 of Protomyctophum bolini. Lineage (NCBI taxonomy): Eukaryota > Metazoa > Chordata > Actinopteri > Myctophiformes > Myctophidae > Protomyctophum > Protomyctophum bolini. Next base: position 26,925,810 of record NC_137882.1, read on the forward strand.
ACTGTCGTTTAGGCTTTAGTGGCACCACTTTTTCTTCGTAAGGCCTACTTGATCGTACAACAGCGTCACACAAAAGTAGCAGATCCGCAAGCTCGTTTTGGGCTTGTAGATCTGCTTTTTAAAAAGTAATAGTTTTGGAAGCAATTTCCAGATTGGCTATTCCCGGCGAAGAGATTTGGTGTAGAAGGAAACGAGAGCGGACCAACCAATTAAGGTACGTTTGGTTAAGTATATGTGGCTAAGAAACCTGTCCGTCAGTAGCAGGGAGAAATAGAGTCTGATTTGGGACATCAATGCTAAACGGTTATGCAATTCCTTGAACTCCTTGTCCTGTTCGGTTATTGTTTACTTTTTCATATTGTCGAGCGTTGTTCGTTTTTGATATAAAATAAAAATGACTGTCCAAACAATCAGTGAGCTTAATGCTTTGTAATATGTGCTCAGACATGCAGTATATCTCGTTGGCCTTCGGTCTCGACGTACTACAGAGGTATTTGTATCCGACGTTGGGTCAAAGTTTCCGGACACAGAAGCTAAATCTCAAAGGATCCCCTTTGTTGGCCCACATGCTCATTAACCCATTTAGGCCTGACCTCAACATTTAAAAAAATCTTCTAAATCCTCCAGTTTTCTGAATATATATATATTGTCACGATTTTTCAAAAACGAGCTTGTAGATCTGCTATTTTGCAATAGCTAAATTATGACATGTTTAAAACACCAAAAGGGTTTCCCGCCCCAAAATGGGTTACTGTGACCTAATTATAGACAAAAGATCCAAACAACAAGGATAAAAGGACGAGTTAATAACAAAAACACATAACTCATAAGTTATACAAAATCTGCTAAAACCATAAAAATAACTAAGACTTGTTCACATCAGGGTCCTCCATTTTCAATTCATCAGAACATTTAAAGACATACATATATACTAGGCATGTAACGATTATTTTCTTCTTTTCTTTGATGGCATCTTAGGATAGATGTAGACCTATTTGACAGTGCAGAAACATAATTGCCTTCCTTGATGTATTAATGACCATCAATAACGACCATCACCTGTGTCACAGACAAATACAGCTCCCCTCTGCAGGCCTCTACTACTGAAAGTGACTGCATGGAGTCTGTCTCATTTCTCTCCAAAAGCATGTGAATATGATGAATTTTATTTTTTATTTTTTTGAAAATCGATACATATCGTCGAGATATAATATCGATATCGATATATGATATATCGTTACATGCCTAATATATGTATATGTAAAAACAAAAAGCATCATATAGGTGTAGGTTACGTAAGAGAATGGCCCTCCCCATCACATTGTGCACAAAAGTGACAAACATTTTCCTGCATTCTTATCTTATCCCCCGGGGAAAGAAACCCTCACTTGTCATGCCAAGATGTTTTGAGAGCTGTCCCATCTGGTTCATGGAACACATACGCTCAAGGCCATTGACGGAGTACATTGTTTACTTAAGTACAACGTAGTGCCAAAAGTAAAAATTTATCTTAGAAGGTCCCATTTCCCAATTTTCAAACGTACGGTATAAATCACACCCGTGTGAACTGAGTGGTGCAACTCCCCCCCCCCCCCCCCCCCCCCTTTTCTCTCTCTCTCTCTCTCATTAGCAGGCAACAGTGCAGCACTGTCTCTCTCTCTCTCTCTCTGTTTATGGCACAACAGTGCCCCTACTGGTACTCATAGTCACATAGGTGGGTTAACGTTTAGGCGAACATAGGTATAGGTAGGTGAACACGGACATTGCTGTTCCTTGGAGTGGTTGCACCACTCAAAAATGGATAAAATAAAATCATTTGATAATGGCAGATCTCAAAGCTCACCAAAATGATGAAGGGTAGGCTACAATATGCCTGTCTGTCTACAAGTGTAGGTACCGTGGTACAGTTTGAGGCATTTGTACTTTAGTATTTCCAATACTTCTACTTCTACAGTACTACACAACATCTCAGAAGCAAACTCCGAACTGGAGTACATTTTTGAATTCCATACTTGTAGATATTTCACCATGCGCTGCTGTTTACCATATATACCATTATGGGGGGAGGGGTCTCTTAACACCCAGTCGAACGTATATGGGAGGAGCGCTCAGCTGATACTTTATACTATATATGAGGCCTGTTCGAAACGTACAGCGCTCTTCTCCTGGCCAGGCAACATGAGGACGTTGTGGGGTCTGTCTGTAACATACAGGTTCTCCTGGTGGAGTCATTGGTGCCTGGACATAATATGGTATATCTTCTGCGACATCTGTGAGTCAGCACACGCACCACGCGCACACACACCACATTTATTAACCATGGTGTTTTAGATAAAGTAACATGGGGTGGAATTATTCGACACGTGCGCTCACATTGTTGTTATTTATGGCTTAAATACATCGTTAAACGTGTGACGTTAAGTAATTTGAAAGCTGCTAAATTCACATATTATTATTTGCAGTTAAAAAGATTGATTTAATTTGTGAAACATTGATTTATTTACATTGAATTGATGCATTTTCCATTTGTATTGCCTGTTATCTCAAGAAACTGCATGTACCACAATGCTTTGCGGCAGAGAGCAGACGTGTGTCGCGTTGAATGCCAAGTGATGCCAGAGGTGGTTTCTGTAATCCTTTTGAGCGCCCTATCCCCTCCAACGCATGGCTTTTGAAAATGACGTCATATGGCAGCCAAGTCTGTGGTATTGTTATTGTTAATGTTTGTTTAGGGCACTTGTTTAGGGTAATTTGCTAGCCAAGTCTACAGACTTTAATGTTGTTTAGGGGACCACTTAGGAAGTCAATCGTTTGCTAGCCAAGTCTATGGACTTAAATGTTGTTTAGGCTTTAGGGCACCACATGGGAAGCAAATCGTTTGCTAGCCAAGTCTGTGGACTTTAATGTTTGTCATTCTTTTCATGTCAATTTTATTTATATAGCACATTTAAAAATAACGGCAGTTGACCCAAAGTGCTTTCCAGAACAAATATTCACAAATATTCATATGGCACTGAATGACAAAGCTGGATGTCATAAAATTATAAATATCTTGTAACTAATTTTGTTTCATATGATAAAGTTAAGATAAACAAGCCAGGATGGATGTTTATATCCTTTATTACATGATATCCACAAAAGCAAAAAAGGCACACCTCATTTTCACAAATAATTCTATTTTAAAGCCTAACTTACTTATCTTATTACGATGCCCTGCCAAGCCATTTTGACCGTAGTAAATTTACACACGTACTTGTAAATTGTAATAATACATTACTTTGACTTTTATATGGCAGTAGTAGTGTATACAGTATATATATATATAATTTATATATATATATTTTCTATATTTCATATTTTTCTTCAGACAGACCACCGCATCAGTTTACACAGCTGTCAACAGGAACTCAAAATCCCACACTGGATGTTACCGTTCACTCTCTGTGTGTGTGTGTGTGTGTGTGTGTGTGTGTGTGTGTGTGTGTGTGTGTGTGCGTGTGCGTGCGCTCGCTCGCAGCTTTCATCAAGTTCAGCTCAGTTCAACTTTACCATGTGTATCTATCATCATAATTAATAATACTACATCTCTCACACAAGTTACACAACGTGTGTGTGTTGGGAGGGGGGGGGGGTGGCACAGCTTTCATCAAGTTCAGCTCAGTTCAACTTTACTATATGTATAAATTGTTAAGAGGTTAAGAGGTTTATTCGCTAGTGCCAGTGCCAAGAAAGACCGACCGACCGAGGAGGAGGATGCCCGGTCCAATCGAAGTGCCGGTCAGCCGTATTTTGGGGAGGAGCCTCCTGTATAAAGGCTGAAGGAACATGGATCTCTGGAATCTGACCATGATGAAGGTATCACTGCATGGGCTAGTGGTCGCACTCGCTCTGCTCCACCTGGAGACCACCTCTGCCACTTCTGTAAGTTTCACCTTTCTAAATACTTTTTTTTAAATGTTTTTTTGTGGCTTTCGCCTTTATTTTATATTTTTTAATGGAGGGACAGACAGTAGGCTGACAGGAAATGGGGAGAGAGATGGGGGGGGGGGGGGGGGTGAGACATGCAGTAAAGGCCGTCGGGATCGGGAGTCGAACCCGCGGCACGCTGTCTGACTGGATTACCAGCCAAGGTGCCTGGACCGCTGAGCCAATATATATTATTTCAGAGCTAACGTTTTTAACTCAAATCTTTGCTTCTGGGGAGGTCCCTGGAACAACATATTTTCAGATGGGGGTCGGTGGCAAATCTTTGGAGTCCTTGACATGAAATATTGAGCACCACTGATACAGAAACATGAGGTTTTTCAGAAAAAAAGGCCTAAATGGGTTAATGTGCTATTTCCATGTCTTGCATCAGGGCACGGTGGAGGGGTTATGGTTATTCCATTTAGGACCTGAGGAGGACCTGATTCAGTTGAAAGTTTTCTGAAGTTTTCTAATATGAACAGTGACAGTGGTGCTCAAACTAGTACCCCCATTAGGAAAATATGTTGTTCCAGGGACCTCCCAGAAGCAAAGATTTGAGTTAAAAGCGTTCACTGGGAAAGAATATATATGTGACCAGATTTCACTGAATAAATAAATACATTCAGTTTTTCTCCCCTGGTGATGTTAGCCCCACATTGTGCAACCTCAAGCTTTTCACCATGGGAATAAAATGTAATGCATTTATATTTGAGTATTTTGAGTTAATAGCACAGGCAGACTCTTCACATACTAGAGCACGTCTGAAATAAATATCAGAGCTGTAAATATGAAATAAATGCTTAAACATGTAGCTAGGAGTAATGTTAGAGACCACAGAAGTGAACCTTTCAGGCCTGTTTTCTCAACTCGCTGTTTCTCTGCAAGACATTACTCTATAAGCCATATATCTCCAAAACTGGTGGGTCAAACAGATCTACAAGCTCATAGTGCGCCACCGAGTGGCACACTACGAGCTTGTAGGTCTGCTATTTTTTGAAAAATTGTGAAAATGTGGCGCAAATGTTTGAATATATATTCTTTCAGACTTCAGAGCGAACGTTTTTAACTCAAATCTTTGCTCAGGCCGGCTAAAGGGCTTAACATGGTGTTTCCTCCATGTCTTCCAGCTGGGCGTGGTGTACACAGAGGGAGGCATGGTGGAAGGGGAGAACGTCCGCCTGGGACTGGGGCGTCACATGGACATCTTCAAAGGGGTTCCCTTCGCCGACATCCCGGGGAGGTTCGAGAAGCCCAAGCCTCATCCCGGCTGGGACGGTGGGTATACTAGAAATGTATAACAAGGGACTGGTTAACCCATTTTGGGGCGGGGAACCCCTTTAGCTATTGAAAAATAGCAATCTACAAGCTCATAGTGCGCCACCGAGTGGCGTGCTACGAGCTTGTAGATCTGCTATTTTTGAAAAATCGAAGAACCACTGACATAGAAACACAGCGTTTTCAGAAAACCTTCATCAGTGTCACTGATGAAGGCTGTGGACACTGATGAAGGCTGGATAGCCGAAACGTTTGTCCTCAATTGTTCAAATATGAAATAAACTAGTTGAACTGCAGTCTTGGTGTGTGCGACGCACTACCTTTATTTTGATTATGTTAATATATACCATGTAATATTTCTGGGGGTGAATGCACTATAACCGTGTATTTTATCTTACTTTCTCTTGTGATATCTGAAAACGTGTTTATTGCTTTAGGTATGTAAATCATTCTGCGAGGATGGCAAGAAAAATAGCTGTTGCCAGGTGCGTTAACGGCTAAATAAATCATTAATCAAACTAAACTAACTACCTGCCGACCGCGTTATCTCTCGCCTCTAGGTGTTCTCCGGGTCAAGAAATTCAGGAAGCGATGCCTTCAGTCTAACCTGATTGGGCGCTCCTCAGAGGACTGCCTTTACCTCAACATCTGGGTTCCTCAAGGCTATAAAGGTATGAATGAATGAATTAATGAATGAATGCTTTTTATTAATGTAGCACCTTTCCAAACAAAGTTACAAAGTGCTTTACAGACAGGATTAAAGACAACAATCATAAAGAGCATCCAGAACATCAGAAATAACAAAGCATAACATCACATCATAAAATAAATAAATTAATATGTATACATACACAGTTACACACATCCATATGCATTTCCTGGAACAACATATTTTCAGAAGGGGGTCGGAGGACAATTACATACGAAATATTGAACACCACTGATTTTTCAGGAAAAAATACATTTTAAAACTTATTTTATTTTTATTTCGACGTCAGGCCTAAATGGGTTAATTAATACAGTCAGATAGGACTTTTCTGTTTGGATGTATATGGGCTGTCAATGGGAAATTGCGGCTATAGTTGCCGCCCTGCCATCAACTTAATGGCAAGATGGCCGCCGTGTGAACAACGGTCTATATTGGTTGTCGTCTCCTTCCCCCCCAGTGTCCACTAAGCTGGCGGTCATGGTGTGGATCTACGGAGGAGGATACTTTGCCGGAGGCTCCATGGGAGCTAACTTCCTGGGGAACTATCTGTACGACGGGCAGGAGTTGGCCGACAGGGGAGACGTCATCGTGGTGACCATAGGCTACCGGCTGGGACCGCTGGGCTTCCTCAGCACGGGAGACTCCAGCTTACCCGGTATATAGGTTTACGTTTATTTTATACTCAAAGGACAACTTTAGTTTTTTTTTCAACCAAGGTTCATGTTTTAGGTTGTTATTAGAGAAAGTATAAAATATGAGTCTTTTTTTTTTTTTTTTCATTTGCTGCTTTCTTTCGTTTTCGGGATTTTAGCTGTTTTTCGGCATATTCGAGCATGGGGCTAAATATGTATTTTTTTTACAAAATATGATGGCGATCTTTTTTATTTATTATTTACTATAGTCCTAATAAATTACATCTGGCCACAAAAGATCACAGGATCTATTGAATGTGACAAACTTATTGATACACACAGTATAAGCCTTCCCCCAGTAGGCTATACCTTCACATTCAGTAGATCCTGTGATCTTTTGTGGCCAGATGTAATTTCCTGGGGTTTATTAGGACTATAGTAAATAATACAAAAATAAATCACCATAAAATTTGGTAAAAAAAAATACCCCCCCCCCCCCTGTCAAAAAGAGCTAAAATCCCTAAAACGAAAGAAAGCAGCAAATGGAAAAAAAATAACACTCATCTTTTACTTTCACTAATAACATCCTAAAACATGAACCTTGGTTGAAAAAAAACTAAAGTTGTCGTTTAAGCAATATTACACGAGAGGGTGTGGTTTAACGTGATTATTGCCACGAGTCCACGACAGTGATGCGGTCAGGAACGAGACGTTTAGTCGAGTTCCGCAAGCATCACTGAAGTATGCATGCTTGCGGTATGAAGTATGAAGCTAGATCTGCTATTTTCAAAATATATATATTTTTTTATACATTTGAGATTTGAGACAGACATACTGTCGAAGTGCCTTTGAGCAAGATTCTGAACCCCTAATTTGCTCCCCTATAACTGGTCGGTGCCTTGCATGGTTTCCGCTGCCATCGGTGTATGAGTGTGTGTGTGTGTGTGTGTGTGTGTGTGTGTGTGTGTGTGTGTGTGAATGGGTGAATGTAATGCACAATCTCTGTAAAGCGCTATATAAATGCACCATTTACGTATACTGTAGAACATAGGGGGGCATCTATGAAACAATTCAAGACCAAACATGTACTGCATGCCAGGACAGGATTATAGGCTGATTCAGGGTATACTGTATGTGTTTTGTTCTGGACTTTCTCCTAAAAAAAATATATATGTTTTTTCCACCGCTGTCACCAGGAAACTACGGCCTGTGGGACCAGCACGCCGCCATCGCCTGGGTGCACAGGAACATCCGTGCGTTCGGGGGAGACTCCGACAACATCACCGTCTTCGGCGAGTCCGCCGGTGGAGCCAGTGTCAGCTTCCAGGTGGGTTTTTATTAAATATAAAAACGTTGCAGATAGAGGATAATTCACGCTTTCCGTACAGCTGAATGTTCTTTTAATACAATCAGATAGATGAGGGTGTTTTTTTGCCACTCGGTAGGCGTTCCTGCATAACTTCCGTCCGGATACGGTGATGTCACGCGCATATAGCCTCTATAAGCTAGATATACATACTTATAATTGCGAACGCACTGAGCACTTACTATGAGACCTAGCAGATCATGTCTGTCTGTGTGTCTGTCTGTCTGTCTGTGTGTGTGTCTGTCCCGCTATACGTCCAAATATGGAGTGTGTTGCATCAGCAATCACTCAGCTCCATATATGGGCACAAAAGGGGCCAGGTCCACATATACAGTAACAGCAGGACAGACACACAGACAGACAGACAGACAGACATGATCTGCAGGGTCTCAGCTGCGTTCGCTTCCCGCGTTTGCGCGTCTTACTGGTAATAATCTCTCTTCTGTCTGTCTGTCTGTCTGTCTGTCTGTCTGTCTGTCTGTCTGTCTGTCTGTCTTGCCTGTCTGTCTGTCTGTCTAGACCCTCTCTCCTCACAACAAAGGGCTGTTCAGGAGAGCGATCAGTCAGAGCGGTGTCGCCCTGTGCCCGTGGGCCATCAACAAGAACCCCCGGGCGTTGGCGGAGAAGGTATGGCCGACGGCTCCTTTCACCCGTGCACCTGTTCTGACTATATTAATGTATTAGTTTTTATTCATATGATCTATCTGTATTTTTTTATTGATATTTATATATCCAAAGCAGTGGTTTTCGACCCAAGGTCCATTATTTATTCTGCACCACCATTTGATGAGATTTAGCCTCTCAGACCAAAGAAATTAAGAATATTTTGTAGTCTTGATCTTTTCCACGATTCCATGCTGCATTGATGTGGTATCATTAGGAGAGATAACAGGCCAAACGTTGATCAAAATAACAATTCTACACGCTCTAATTGTATAGACTTCTTGTACATTAAGTAATGCAGATGTTTAAAATAATTAAACTCTTGAGAGTTTAGCATGAAACCCTAATTGGTTCCATTTTACCCCCTTCGAGATCTCTAACAGGAGTGAAACATTGTCTAATCACTCTTTCACGTAGAGGTGGATGTTTCTGTAAATAGTATTTTTTTCAATCCTGTCTTTTTTACCATTCATGTTTTCCACAGATTGCTCTGAAAGTCAATTGTCCTACTGATGCCAACATGGTCGCCTGTTTGAAAATGACCGATCCTGTGGCGATCACCAACGCCGGAAGACTATCGCCAGCCAGCTCGCCCGATAGTAAGTATAGCCTATACTACGGTATACAAAAATAGTAAATGTACAAAAATAGTACTACACTAGACAGTATAGGGATGTCTCGATACCGATTTTTCCCGATCCGATGTTAATATTTTTGAGTGGTGCAACCACTCCAAGGAACAGCAATGTCCGTGTTCACCTACCTATGTGTTCGTTCGTTCACCCGCCTACCAGTACCTACCTATGTGGCCATGAGCACCAGTATATGACTATGAGTACCAGTAGGGGCGCTGTTGTGCCAGAAACAGAGAGAGAGATAGTATTAGTGCTGCACTGTTGCCTGCTAATGAGAGAGAGAGAGAGGAGAGGAGAGGAGGGGGGGGGGGGGGGGGGAGTTGCACCACTCAGTTCACACGGGTGTGATTTTTATAGAACACTTCTGCTAACCCTATATCACAATAGCATACAATATCCAAAATTGCTGAAGACATCCAGTCTAATTTCATGATATGGATAATAATATTGGTATTTCTTAATCATTCAACCAAACGGTTTGTAACAACATTATGACTGTTGAGTACAAATAACACTGTCTGTCAGTTATGTAACGGAGGCAATTTATTTTGGCCTATAAGTCACAAGACCACAAGTTCCACGCCCCCACAGGGTGTATAGTGCCGAGTCGGTCGGACCCACGGTTGTCCAGAACCGCCACAAAAGGCCTCTGGACAGGGCCCCCTGCCCAGGCTCCATATATGGAGCTGGCCTGTTCTGACGTCACAACACTCCATATCTGGGAATGCCTGACACATAACTCCATACAGGAATAAAGGGACAGAGAGAGAGATACAGAAATCTCCATATATGGGCATAAAAGGGACACAGACAGATGGGTGGAACGGGTACTCTGACACGGGTACAATGGGACACAGAACTCCATATATACATATATATATCCACACTTTTCCTGGGCTGTGTGTTCCTGTTGATTTCATTGGATATCATTGGTCATCTGACCAGTTTCATTGGCTTTCATTGGATCAAATCGACAGGAACTGGAGCACACACAGCCCAGGAAAAGTGTGAATATATATATATATATAATGAAGGGACACCTAACCAGTAAGACGCGCAAACGCGGGAAGCGAACGCAGCTCGTACATATTTGGTTTTGGACGTATAGCTGCTTTGGGGACTCCTTATATGGTTATGGCTGAGTCATGGTGGACGTATAGCTGCTTTGGGGACTCCTTATATGGTTATGGCTGAGTCATGGTGACGTAATCACTCAGCTCCATATATGGGCACAAAAGCGGGACAGACAAACACACAGACACACAGACAGACAGACATGATCTGCTAGGTCTCATAGTAAGTGCTCACTGCGTTCGCAATAACTTGGTGGAGCATGCATTTCAACTTGCATCGTTCCAAGTAGGCCAGTGCCCGACGGGCACCGCTCTAGTTATAACAAAGGAGCAGGAACAGCATGTCAAGTGTCACGAAGAGCTGACTTATAGGCAAAAAAATACAAATTTCCATCAAAACATGCCGCCATTTACGCAGAGAGAAGATATTTACCTGGTCAAAGTGTTATTGGCAGCTAGTAAAAAAGCAATTACAAGACTATGGTACAAACGAGAACCTCCAGCTTGTGAGCAGTGGCTGAGCATTGTGGAGGAGATATTTGTGATGGAGAAACTAACTCATGTATTGAGACTATACAAGAGGAACTATTCGTTGAAAAATGGGAGAAATGGGACTGAATATAAAGATCAACAAAACGACACCAATGTTAATAATGATGGACATTCATAAATGGACTGGAATATGTCGTATGCTAAGGATGTATCTGAACCCTTGCACTGTAATTGTCATTTTATGTTTTTTATTTTTATCTCATTATTTTAAGAAGGTGACGATATCATTGTCCTCGTTGTCCTGCAGATCCCGTGGTGACCAACCTGGACTTCTCTCCCGTGGTGGACGGAGACTTCGTGCCTGACCATCCCGCCAACCTGTTCCACAACTCCGCGCACCTGGACTACATGTCGGGAGGTAACGACATGGACGGCCACCTGTTCACTGGCCTGGACGTCCCCTCCATCAACCGCCCCATGGCAGACGTCCCCGTGTGAGTATATTATAATTAGTGCGACCTACTGTCGCAATAATTCAGTAATTCAGGTGGTGCCGTCACCGTGGATGAAAAAGTTATTTACAGTGGTGACTTAAGCCAAAAGATGGTTGAGAAACTCCGGCATACATACTGTTTATTTGCCAATAAACCAAAGGTTCCAAACATTGTTGCTGTGCTCCATGTGATCGCAGAACCGACGTCAAGAGACTCCTGGCCGCCTACACCCGGGAGAAGGGCCAGGCGGGCGCCGACAACGCCTACCTGACGTACAGCGCAGACTGGGGGTCCAATCCCAGGCAGGAGGTCATCAAGAAGACCGTCGTGGCCATCGGCACGGACTACATCTTCCTGGTCCCGGTGCAGGAGGCCCTCCACCGCCAGGCTCTCAATGCCACGTAAGTAAAAAATAAAACCCCATCTTTCTGCTGACCTGAGATCAGATTCTAAAAATGTTCTTCTACATCCTGACAGTTTTCCATTCTGACCTGAGATCAGATTCTAAAAAAGAATGTCTTCTATGTCGCTCTTCGATTTTTCAAAAATAGTAGACCTACAAGCTCGTAGCGCGACCTACAAGCTCGTAGCGCGCCACTCGGTGGCGCGCTATGAGCTTGTAGATCTGCTATTTTTAAATAGCTAAAGCATAACGTAATGCTAACACCAAAACGGGTTCCCTGCCCAAAGTGGGTTAACCCATTTAGCCCCGTTGCAACCTATACGTTGTTATAACTTTTCAATCCAGATGCTATACCCCTGTGTCTCATTAGTTTTTGCGACATAATTATTTATACATAGGCCTACTGTGTGTATTTTTTTTTTTCAGAAAACTTTAGGTTAAGTTTTAGAAGGCGTTTCTGGAAGCGCCCTTATTATGGGTTAAATAAATCCACCTCTAGGTGCCTCTAGAACGTAATCCACATTCTGTTAGATCACCCCACTTAATAGTTTCTTGTTTTCCAACGTACTATTCGGGGGGGGGGGGGGGGGGCTATTATTATAAAGTCATGGTTATAATAATATAATATTATGGAGCAGCGGTGGCCAAGCGGTTTGCGGAGCAGTCTTGATATACCGGAATGTCGCCACTCGCCAGTTCGAATCCCCGGACCGGGCACGTTAAAATTACCACCGCTGAAGTGCCCTTGAGCAAGGCATTGAACCCCTACCATGAAATGTTCTTCTATGAGCAGGGTGTGGCTGTATAAACAAGCATCTCGAGCTTAATTAGTCCACTTCCCTGGGCAAACAAAGAACTTTGCTTTGTGTATAATGATATGTCTGTGAGAATACACTGCTGGGTATAGAGCGTCGCAGTCCCTCCCCCTTTCAGAACAACGAGTGGCACAGGAAATGAATAGCAATGCAGTCCCATAGGCATTTCGTGCTTTATTTATTTAAAGACCTTTTAAGCGTCGTACAAAGCCAACTCTTGTCGTGACAAATCATGACAACACACACAATATTTCGGGCCAAACAAAGAATTACAAAGAAGAAAAACAACAAAAAAAGGGTTGTAACCTGCCGTTTTTTTCTACTTTCTAATTCTTTGTTTGGCCCGAAATATTGTGTGTGTTGTCATGACTTGTCACGACAAGAGTTGGCTTCGTACGACGCTTAAAAGGTCTTTAAATATAATAAAGCACGAAATGCCTATGGGACAAATGCATTGCGATTCATTTCCTGGGCCACTCGTTGTTCTGAAAGGGGGAGGGACTGCGACGCTCTATTTGGAGGGAGAACGCAGAAAGAAGATTCATTCATTGTTGAATGACTAGTCCTGAGTGTCAGACGTCAACTCATTACACTTTGCTTTGCTCCACTTCTCGTCCGTCCGGCCGTCTGCCAACAGGACCGGCCGTATCTACTCCTACCTGTTCAATGAGCCCAGCCGCATGGCGGGCACGCTGCGCCCGTACCCCAGCTGGATGGGCGCCGACCACGCCGACGACCTGCAGTACATCTTCGGGAAGCCCTTCTCCACGCCGCTGGGCTACTGGCCCAGCCACCGCGACGTCTCCGGATACATGATCGCCTACTGGACCAACTTCGCCAAGACCGGGTACACTAGAGCAACACTATAGCAACACTAGCAACACTATAGCAACACTATAGACAAATCCACAGAGGGTTGCCTGGTTGTGGCCATTACTGAGGTGTACCATTAAGCACAGCAGCACTGATTAGCCACACTTGGTCTACAGAGCACCTGCTCCATGGATTACACCTCAGTAATGGCCGCGCCCAGGGCACCCCTCTGTGGATTTGTCTATAGCAACACTATAGCAACACTATAGCAACACTATAGCAGCACTATAGCAACACTATACACTAGCAACACTATAGCAACACAGTAACACTAGCAACCACAGGGTTCCATTTTGTAAAAACAAAAAAAGATGGAGTGCTGTGATTCCCCCCCCCCCCACCCTACAATATCATCATCAGGTATTATTATTACATGAGGTGGAAGATTTAAAAAAGAAGTGTACAGTATTTGTTAAAAAATCGTTTTTTAATTGGACGCGCCCGGCCAGTTCATTAAGTACGCCTGGTTTGGCTGGTGGGTGGTGATCCACCTGAACTGACCCACAGCTGTTGTTGTATGATAAAGGGGGAGGGGGTGATATTGTGATGTCACTATATCACTGTTTTTTTTTCATTGGCACGTTTGACTGTCAAGGTTTCAGCTTCCAGGAGGAAACCCTAAATACAAAGGGAAGACATCATTCATTGCACATAACCACCACACCAAGGGGCCTAATGAACTATACTGCCACCTCATAAACACATGAAAGGCTGAGAAGAAATACAAAAATCACGGCACTCCATCTTTTAAAAACAACATGGAAGGGGCATCTTCTTAAACTTGCACCCTGCTTAAAATAGGGTGTGACAAATAGCAAAAAAGTTGCATCGTTGTGAGCTTGGTATATGAAGAGGAACTGCATGCCCCTTATCCTTTTACTCAGAGTAATATTCGGAGAAAAGTACTTTAATTAACTCAGTGGGTCACGACGTGTCGTGCTGCGACGTGTTGTGAGCTTGTAGATCTGCTATTTCCAGCATGCCACCATCAGAGTGTAAAATCTAAAGCCATTACGATGTCATCAAGGCCCGGCATTTTATTCCAATGACTGTGACTAAAACGAAGTCAAAATTTCAGTCAAATCGGATCAGAACCTTTATAAGACTAGACTGGTATTATTATAATTTTTTTCTTTAACCCATTTTGGGTGGGAAGCCCTTTTGTTGTTAGCATCATGTCATGCTTTAGCTATTAAAAAATAGCAGATCTACAAGCTCATAGCGCGGCACTACGAGCTTGTAGGTCTGCTTTTTTTTTGAAAAATCGAAGAACGACTGACATAGAAACATAGCTTTTTCAGAAAACAGTCAGGATTTAGAAGACATTTTTTTTAGAATCTGATCTCAGGTCAAAATGTTAACGTATAATTCTGTCACTTTCCCACGTACATGCAACGTTGTGGCCTTACACATACAGGGACCCCAACAAAGGAGGGCTGCGCGTGCCTGTCACCTGGCCCGAGTTCAACAGCGACACGCAACACTTCCTGGAGATCAACGCCGGCATGAACAGGAACTCCGTCAAGCAGCGGCTGAGGGCGCGCTTCGTCCACTTCTGGACCAGCGTCCTGCCCAACCTTCAATAAGTCTGTCAAACAGTGTTTTTTTTATTTATTTAACCTTTATTTAACCAGTAAAATCACATTGAGACTGCGTCTCTTTTACAAGTGGGAACTGGCCAAGAGGCAGAAATAAAAATTACACTTCAATACCACATCGTCGATGTTTACATTTTGAACCAGCAAATACAACATCCATAATATACCTTAAAGTACCTATATGCATAAATACAACAAGTCACCTGTCCTACTTTTTAGTAGCAGGGCAAAATACACCATATACAGTGTCCTGCACGCAACCTTCCATAACTCTAATGCTGAATTCCAATACCCAACAATCTGGGCCACTCCACTCACTCACTCACACTCGGTCTCTCCAGCAAGGCGGTGTTACGGTGATATTGGTGACCTGCTGAAATATGTGACAATCGTGTAGAGACGATGTTCATTAACAACCTATAGCTGTATTTAGGGCCCGTATAAAGACCTCCATGTAGGCTAAGTTATTATGTGAAGTCCACAAGGTGGTCACATATTTTTGGCAGGTCACCATTTTCGTGTCACGCCGCTACGCTGGAGTGAGCGAGTGCATGTGGGCGAGCGAGTGGCCGAGATTTGTCCTATTGGAATTTGGCTCATGGGTTTAGATGAAGATTCATTAACAAGCTTGTGTGGCACGTCTGGTAGTCCAAAGCTGCGTGCGGTCACACGGGCAGATGCAAAGATGCAGTCTACCATTCGTCTTCAATGGAAGCCAAGCTCCAACAGCCATGGAAATGAGTTTGAATCTTTCTTTCTTGCTCTTGTTTTCATTTAAATGTCCATACTGGTCCACATTATATGCCATGCCTCGTGTAATAGACTCTAATCAAAGTATATACAGTATGGTACTTAGAGGCGCAATGTCCTTTTTTTATAATAAAGTGTAATTTTGGCCAATCTGTATGGTAGAGTATGTTAATACAGTGGTTCTCAACTAGTGGTCCTTGAGGGGGTTCCAGGTGGTCCCCAGCTAAATGACAGAGAGTTGGTAACCAAATGGACCCTTATTACGGTAGATCTTTAACCCATTCTGGTGTTTTAAACATTGCTATAATTTAGCTATTTGAAAAATAGCAGATCTACAAGCTCCTAGCCCGCCACCGAGTGGTGCGCTACGAGCTTGTAGATCTGCTATTGTTTTCTAATCGTGAAAATGTGGCACAAATCTTTGAATGTGTATTCTTTCAGTTTTTAACTCAAATCTTTGCTTCTGGGGGCATCCCTGGAACAATATATTTTCACATCGGGGTCGGCGGCCAATTACATATATTTCTGGGGGTCCTTGACATGAAAATGTTTGAGAACCACTGACATATAGAAACATGGGTTTTTCAGAATACTGTCATGCTTTGGAAGACATTTGTAGAATCAGGTCAAAATGGGTTAACTAGCGTAAAATGAAACCATACATGGACCCTTAATGGGTCCATTTGATAATATAATTAAAATGAAACGGTTACTTCACACAATGTGAAGTAAGTAACTTGGTGAAAAAGGTAAATGTTCTATATACCGTAATATACGTCATGACAAATAGAGTCATAGTGTTTATTTCTGGTCCTGTATCTAATCTCTGTAATGTTCTGCTCGGTTGTCGTGAGAATCTGTCCGTCTGTCTGTTTCACATCATGTGAACTCGTTCAAGGTCGTCGTCGTGCTTTGATCTCCACATATACTCAACGAGTCATACAAGGTCGTCATGCTTTGGCCCCGGATTTTATATATAATTTTAATCAATTAGTATATTAGTATCGTAGAATTGATTCATGAACTTTGTCTGTGGAATTGATTAATGAACATGTCCTCTTTTGTCTGTAACAGATATTTTGTGGAATTGATTCATGAACATGTCCTGAGAAGAGACATTGTGCTGAAAGTAACCCTGTATTTGGACGTTGTGGCCGGCGGTGTCATCACATCATTGTCCTTTTTTGCAGCTTGAAGTTCAGCCTTCCATTCAGCCAGAGTTGTGGTGGCTGTGGCCTGGCAGTATAGGCCTACCGATAGTTATTGTGGGTTGCAGGGTCCCGCTAGCCTGAGGTAGCCACCGGAAGGAGAGGTTGGGAGATAGCCACCGGAAGGATAGGTTGGGATATAGCCACCGGAAGGAGAGGTTGGGAGATAGCCACCGGAAGGAGAGGTTGGGAGATAGGCACAGGAACGGGAGGTTGGGAGGCAGAGAGTAGAGATTGTGGAGCAACTAAGATTGTATGAGGCACATATGTTGTGGAAGCTGCAGCTCTTATTTGGTCCAGCTACCTGAACCAGAAACTGGGTGGGATAGAGGAGAGGTTGAGCTGGCAAGAGAGGTCGCTGCACACGTGTATGAGGTTGGACAGCTGGTGTGGGTCAGTGGGTGTCGGGATAGTGTCCTCAAAGGCTGCAAGGAAAGGTGGCCTAACACTGGCACATGGTGCCACTGACCCCTTTCTCTTTTTCCCCAGGGCTGTCCCTGTAGTCCCTGTAGTGTCAGGGGGGTCCCTGTAGTGTCAGGGGGGAGAGCAAACGCACGTGGATTTTCCACAGCACTAGTCGGCATACATGGTCTTTCCTCTGAAGTGCAGGAGGCAGGCTCTCTGGTCTCACAACTGGGCTTGTTGCCCTTGTTCCAGCACACTCCTGTCCAGTCTATCTTGTCGTTACTTGTACCTGAAAATATTGATAGTATCATTTTTTTTGTGTAATATGTAAGTTGCGTCGCCACCTCCTAAAATCTTTAAATAGCTTCCTTGAGGTATCCCTTTTCACAGGCCTTTTATCATGTCCTTCTCCCCACACTGCGATTTATATTACTACACAGAAAATAGCAAGGAAAGTCATTTGTTGCCTCACTATAGGCCCTGCAAAGGAATATTGAGCAACATTAGTGCTAGTACAAGAAATGATATAATAGCACGATGCAACATTGTCATTCTTGTTCAACATATCATAGTAGCCTACTGTAACTGTACGCACCGTTTTGTATACCCCACAGAAGGCCTGTAGTCCTGAAACTCCCTTTGAGTTTCTGGGAACTTTGCACCTTTTTTGTCATGACATATTCTGACAAACACTCCCATAGGCTACAGACTCTGTCCACCTCCTCTCTGGACAGGGCATCGTTGTCTTTTAATTGGAGTATAAAGAACGCTGCAAAGTTCTGGACTACTTGGAAGCCCTCAGTATTGTCAGGTCCAACACAGTCCTACATCAAACAAAATAGTGTTAATGAAGTTTAAACATAAAAGAACAAAAAGTAAACCTACATCATGAGTGGTGGAGGCTGATGCTGTTGATGGCTGTCCGCTGGCTGTGTCTTGCTGGGTAGCTGAGAGAGAGAGAGAGAGACAAAACATGAATGAAAATATAATGTTAACATTATAATGCTATGGGGTCCACACAAGACACGTTTACACCAACACAAGTGTAGTGTGAGTTCTGTGGACCAACACTAGAGGGCAGCAGACCACCTGCCTAGGCTTAGTAGGTACTGCTGAAGTCAGTATCATGGCCAGTGGTGGAAAAAGTATCAATACTGCAATATAGATGTATACTTATTACTTTGTTACAAGTAAAAATCCGGAATTCAAAATGTGCATAAAAGTACATAAATGCTGTATGTCTCATTTAAAGTTTTGACATGTATAATATACAGATATTTTTTTAAATAGCTGATCTACAAGCCTGCAATGCATCGCAATGCGACTCAGGGGTCAAAACAGGTCGGCTATTTTTGCCACGACAGTATAGGCTATATGCAATGTGGCCCCTCTGGAGTGATTGTGGAAATATAGTGGCCCTCTCCATATAGCATCAAAGTTATAAAATAATAAAAGAATACAGACTATAGGCTTCTAGAAGTCTGCTTGTTGGTTTAATGCAGAGGTCGCG
The DNA here is from genome assembly GCF_963924005.1 of Protomyctophum bolini. NCBI lineage: Eukaryota > Metazoa > Chordata > Actinopteri > Myctophiformes > Myctophidae > Protomyctophum > Protomyctophum bolini. Next base: position 26,944,677 of record NC_137882.1, read on the forward strand.
TAGATGAAACGCTGGCATTAGGCATTGGGTAGTGGCTGGTCGTTTGTGTAGATATTGAAAAGGAGGGGGGCCGAGCACGCTACCTTGGGATTGCAACCACTTTGGCCTTTTTCCAGACAGAAGGGATGGTTTTCTGTGCCATGCATGTGTTCAGCATCCCCACAAGCCAGGTCTTTGCGTTAGGTTCCAGGTGCTGTATAATTTCTGCCAGTATGTCATCAATCCCTGCTGCTTTTCCGGGTTTCAACTTTCCCATTGCAATTCCGAGTTCTTCTAGGTCGAAGGGTTTGGTTTGAGGGTTGGCTGATTGTGGTTGGTCTGATACCACTGTGCGATGGTATTCTCCTGTGGGTCGGCGGCGGTGTTGGTTACGACTGTTGGCCACCAGTTGTGATGCAACAGAGTTCGCTGTGACCGTTGTGAATTATGGGTGGCTCCCAGAGGTCCTTGATCCCCATGGGGTCCAACAGTGGTCATTGAAGCGTGCACACACAAATGCACATATGCACCTACACACGCACAGGCGCACATGCGTATGCACACCTGGACCTGTAAATTAACAACACAAAAACTAAGGCACTGTGTCGGACTTCTGGTTTACCGGAACAGGGTTCAACTCCCTGCAGTGCCCTGCTCAATGTGTTGTATGTACATGGTTCATTGGTCCATGGTCTCAGGTCATTGAGCGGCGCGCTATATAGACAACGCTATATACTGTTATTTTTCATGTTGGTGTTCTCTATATCTTTTCGTCCTGGGCATGACGTTAAACTGTTCCGTTCGAGAGGACCGGCGACCCTCCAATTTAAACAGCCACGAAAGGAGTTGTTATTTAGGGCTGTGTCGACCAATTTGGTGTGACGTGATCGGCTCCAGCTTGAGCAGGCATACTCTGCTGTAGAGAAATACAGGGCCATGGCAGTTGCGCTGATTGTTTGTGGGTCTGCGTCCCACTTGGAGTTCACTAGTTTTCACAGGATGTTATTGTGGGTGTTGACCGTGGCTTTTGTGTTCTCCAGGTGTTCTTTTTTGGAGAGTTTGTGATGCTCAGTTCTTTTTTTTGCATACTATAGCACGCCGTTTTTTTATCATTTTTGACGATTTGACAAAAATGACAAAATGAAAAAAACGATGGGTTATAGCCCATGTTTTTTGAAATTTTGAAAATAAAAGTTATCCTCGTTTCTCATCATTTTGTCATTTTTGTCAAATCGTCAAAAATGATGAAAAACGGCGTGCTATAGTATGCCGTACCATATGGGCTATAGCCCATGGTCCAAAATGATGAGAAACGAGGATAACTTTTATTTTCAAAATTTCAAAAAACATGGGCTATAACCCATCGTTTTTTTCATTTTGTCATTTTTGTCAAATCGTCAAAAATGATGAAAAACGGCGTGCTATAGTATGCCGTACCATATGGGCTATAGCCCATGGTCCAAAATGATGAGAAACGAGGATAACTTTTTTTCAAAATTTCAAAAAACATGGGCTATAACCCATCGTTTTTTTCATTTTGTCATTTTTGTCAAATCGTCAAAAATGATGAAAAACGGCGTGCTATAGTATGCCGTACCATATGGGCTATAGCCCATGGTCCAAAATGATGAGAAACGAGGATAACTTTTTTTTTCAAAATTTCAAAAAACATGGGCTATAACCCATCGTTTTTTTCATTTTGTCATTTTTGTCAAATCGTCAAAAATGATGAAAAACGGCGTGCTATAGTATGCCGTACCATATGGGCTATAGCCCATGGTCCAAAATGATGAGAAACGAGGATAACTTTTTTTTTCAAAATTTCAAAAAACATGGGCTATAACCCATCGTTTTTTTCATTTTGTCATTTTTGTCAAATCGTCAAAAATGATGAAAAACGGCGTGCTATAGTATGCCGTACCATATGGGCTATAGCCCATGGTCCAAAATGATGAGAAACGAGGATAACTTTTTTTTTCAAAATTTCAAAAAACATGGGCTATAACCCATCGTTTTTTTCATTTTGTCATTTTTGTCAAATCGTCAAAAATGATGAAAAACGGCGTGCTATAGTATGCCGTACCATATGGGCTATAGCCCATGGTCCAAAATGATGAGAAACGAGGATAACTTTTTTTCAAAATTTCAAAAAACATGGGCTATAACCCATCGTTTTTTTCATTTTGTCATTTTTGTCAAATCGTCAAAAATGATGAAAAACGGCGTGCTATAGTATGCCGTACCATATGGGCTATAGCCCATGGTCCAAAATGATGAGAAACGAGGATAACTTTTTTTTTCAAAATTTCAAAAAACATGGGCTATAACCCATCGTTTTTTTCATTTTGTCATTTTTGTCAAATCGTCAAAAATGATGAAAAACGGCGTGCTATAGTATGCCGTACCATATGGGCTATAGCCCATGGTCCAAAATGATGAGAAACGAGGATAACTTTTTTTTTCAAAATTTCAAAAAACATGGGCTATAACCCATCGTTTTTTTCATTTTGTCATTTTTGTCAAATCGTCAAAAATGATGAAAAACGGCGCGCTATAGTATGCCGTACCATATGGGCTATAGCCCATGGTCCAAAATGATGAGAAACGAGGATAACTTTTTTTTTCAAAATTTCAAAAAACATGGGCTATAACCCATCGTTTTTTTCATTTTGTCATTTTTGTCAAATCGTCAAAAATGATGAAAAACGGCGTGCTATAGTATGCCGTACCATATGGGCTATAGCCCATGGTCCAAAATGATGAGAAACGAGGATAACTTTTTTTTTCAAAATTTCAAAAAACATGGGCTATAACCCATCGTTTTTTTCATTTTGTCATTTTTGTCAAATCGTCAAAAATGATGAAAAACGGCGTGCTATAGTATGCCGTACCATATGGGCTATAGCCCATGGTCCAAAATGATGAGAAACGAGGATAACTTTTTTTTTCAAAATTTCAAAAAACATGGGCTATAACCCATCGTTTTTTTCATTTTGTCATTTTTGTCAAATCGTCAAAAATGATGAAAAACGGCGTGCTATAGTATGCCGTACCATATGGGCTATAGCCCATGGTCCAAAATGATGAGAAACGAGGATAACTTTTATTTTCAAAATTTCAAAAAACATGGGCTATAACCCATCGTTTTTTTCATTTTGTCATTTTTGTCAAATCGTCAAAAATGATGAAAAACGGCGTGCTATAGTATGCCGTACCATATGGGCTATAGCCCATGGTCCAAAATGATGAGAAACGAGGATAACTTTTTTTTTCAAATTTTCAAAAAACATGGGCTATAACCCATCGTTTTTTTCATTTTGTCATTTTTGTCAAATCGTCAAAAATGATGAAAAACGGCGTGCTATAGTATGCCGTACCATATGGGCTATAGCCCATGGTCCAAAATGATGAGAAACGAGGATAACTTTTTTTTTCAAAATTTCAAAAAACATGGGCTATAACCCATCGTTTTTTTCATTTTGTCATTTTTGTCAAATCGTCAAAAATGATGAAAAACGGCGTGCTATAGTATGCCGTACCATATGGGCTATAGCCCATGGTCCAAAATGATGAGAAACGAGGATAACCTTTTTTTCAAAATTTCAAAAAACATGGGCTATAACCCATCGTTTTTTTCATTTTGTCATTTTTGTCAAATCGTCAAAAATGATGAAAAACGGCGTGCTATAGTATGACGTACCATATGGGCTATAGCCCATGGTCCAAAATGATGAGAAACGAGGATAACTTTTTTTTTCAAAATTTCAAAAAACATGGGCTATAACCCATCGTTTTTTTCATTTTGTCATTTTTGTCAAATCGTCAAAAATGATGAAAAACGGCGTGCTATAGTATGCCGTACCATATGGGCTATAGCCCATGGTCCAAAATGATGAGAAACGAGGATTACTTTTTTTTTCAAAATTTCAAAAAACATGGGCTATAACCCATCGTTTTTTTCATTTTGTCATTTTTGTCAAATCGTCAAAAATGATGAAAAACGGCGTGCTATAGTATGCCGTACCATATGGGCTATAGCCCATGGTCCAAAATGATGAGAAACGAGGATAACTTTTATTTTCAAAATTTCAAAAAACATGGGCTATAACCCATCGTTTTTTTCATTTTGTCATTTTTGTCAAATCGTCAAAAATGATGAAAAACGGCGTGCTATAGTATGCCGTACCATATGGGCTATAGCCCATGGTCCAAAATGATGAGAAACGAGGATAACTTTTTTTCAACATTTCAAAAAACATGGGCTATAACCCATCGTTTTTTTCATTTTGTCATTTTTGTCAAATCGTCAAAAATGATGAAAAACGGCGTGCTATAGTATGCCGTACCATATGGGCTATAGCCCATGGTCCAAAATGATGAGAAACGAGGATAACTTTTTTTTTCAAAATTTCAAAAAACATGGGCTATAACCCATCGTTTTTTTCATTTTGTCATTTTTGTCAAATCGTCAAAAATGATGAAAAACGGCGTGCTATAGTATGCCGTACCATATGGGCTATAGCCCATGGTCCAAAATGATGAGAAACGAGGATAACTTTTTTTTTCAAAATTTCAAAAAACATGGGCTATAACCCATCGTTTTTTTCATTTTGTCATTTTTGTCAAATCGTCAAAAATGATGAAAAACGGCGTGCTATAGTATGCCGTACCATATGGGCTATAGCCCATGGTCCAAAATGATGAGAAACGAGGATAACTTTTTTTTTCAAAATTTCAAAAAACATGGGCTATAACCCATCGTTTTTTTCATTTTGTCATTTTTGTCAAATCGTCAAAAATGATGAAAAACGGCGTGCTATAGTATGCCGTACCATATGGGCTATAGCCCATGGTCCAAAATGATGAGAAACGAGGATAACTTTTTTTCAAAATTTCAAAAAACATGGGCTATAACCCATCGTTTTTTTCATTTTGTCATTTTTGTCAAATCGTCAAAAATGATGAAAAACGGCGTGCTATAGTATGCCGTACCATATGGGCTATAGCCCATGGTCCAAAATGATGAGAAACGAGGATAACTTTTTTTTTCAAAATTTCAAAAAACATGGGCTATAACCCATCGTTTTTTTCATTTTGTCATTTTTGTCAAATCGTCAAAAATGATGAAAAACGGCGTGCTATAGTATGCCGTACCATATGGGCTATAGCCCATGGTCCAAAATGATGAGAAACGAGGATAACTTTTTTTTTCAAAATTTCAAAAAACATGGGCTATAACCCATCGTTTTTTTCATTTTGTCATTTTTGTCAAATCGTCAAAAATGATGAAAAACGGCGTGCTATAGTATGCCGTACCATATGGGCTATAGCCCATGGTCCAAAATGATGAGAAACGAGGATAACTTTTTTTTTCAAAATTTCAAAAAACATGGGCTATAACCCATCGTTTTTTTCATTTTGTCATTTTTGTCAAATCGTCAAAAATGATGAAAAACGGCGTGCTATAGTATGCCGTACCATATGGGCTATAGCCCATGGTCCAAAATGATGAGAAACGAGGATAACTTTTATTTTCAAAATTTCAAAAAACATGGGCTATAACCCATCGTTTTTTTCATTTTGTCATTTTTGTCAAATCGTCAAAAATGATGAAAAACGGCGTGCTATAGTATGCCGTACCATATGGGCTATAGCCCATGGTCCAAAATGATGAGAAACGAGGATAACTTTTTTTTTCAAAATTTCAAAAAACATGGGCTATAACCCATCGTTTTTTTCATTTTGTCATTTTTGTCAAATCGTCAAAAATGATGAAAAACGGCGTGCTATAGTATGCCGTACCATATGGGCTATAGCCCATGGTCCAAAATGATGAGAAACGAGGATAACTTTTTTTTTCAAAATTTCAAAAAACATGGGCTATAACCCATCGTTTTTTTCATTTTGTCATTTTTGTCAAATCGTCAAAAATGATGAAAAACGGCGTGCTATAGTATGCCGTACCATATGGGCTATAGCCCATGGTCCAAAATGATGAGAAACGAGGATAACTTTTTTTTTCAAAATTTCAAAAAACATGGGCTATAACCCATCGTTTTTTTCATTTTGTCATTTTTGTCAAATCGTCAAAAATGATGAAAAACGGCGTGCTATAGTATGCCGTACCATATGGGCTATAGCCCATGGTCCAAAATGATGAGAAACGAGGATAACTTTTATTTTCAAAATTTCAAAAAACATGGGCTATAACCCATCGTTTTTTTCATTTTGTCATTTTTGTCAAATCGTCAAAAATGATGAAAAACGGCGTGCTATAGTATGCCGTACCATATGGGCTATAGCCCATGGTCCAAAATGATGAGAAACGAGGATAACTTTTTTTTTCAAATTTCAAAAAACATGGGCTATAACCCATCGTTTTTTTCATTTTGTCATTTTTGTCAAATCGTCAAAAATGATGAAAAACGGCGTGCTATAGTATGCCGTACCATATGGGCTATAGCCCATGGTCCAAAATGATGAGAAACGAGGATAACTTTTTTTTTCAAAATTTCAAAAAACATGGGCTATAACCCATCGTTTTTTTCATTTTGTCATTTTTGTCAAATCGTCAAAAATGATGAAAAACGGCGTGCTATAGTATGCCGTACCATATGGGCTATAGCCCATGGTCCAAAATGATGAGAAACGAGGATAACCTTTTTTTCAAAATTTCAAAAAACATGGGCTATAACCCATCGTTTTTTTCATTTTGTCATTTTTGTCAAATCGTCAAAAATGATGAAAAACGGCGTGCTATAGTATGACGTACCATATGGGCTATAGCCCATGGTCCAAAATGATGAGAAACGAGGATAACTTTTTTTTTCAAAATTTCAAAAAACATGGGCTATAACCCATCGTTTTTTTCATTTTGTCATTTTTGTCAAATCGTCAAAAATGATGAAAAACGGCGTGCTATAGTATGCCGTACCATATGGGCTATAGCCCATGGTCCAAAATGATGAGAAACGAGGATTACTTTTTTTTTCAAAATTTCAAAAAACATGGGCTATAACCCATCGTTTTTTTCATTTTGTCATTTTTGTCAAATCGTCAAAAATGATGAAAAACGGCGTGCTATAGTATGCCGTACCATATGGGCTATAGCCCATGGTCCAAAATGATGAGAAACGAGGATAACTTTTTTTTTCAAAATTTCAAAAAACATGGGCTATAACCCATCGTTTTTTTCATTTTGTCATTTTTGTCAAATCGTCAAAAATGATGAAAAACGGCGTGCTATAGTATGCCGTACCATATGGGCTATAGCCCATGGTCCAAAATGATTAGAAACGAGGATAACTTTTTTTTTCAAAATTTCAAAAAACATGGGCTATAACCCATCGTTTTTTTTATTTTGTCATTTTTGTCAAATCGTCAAAAATGATGAAAAACGGCGTGCTATAGTATGCCGTACCATATGGGCTATAGCCCATGGTCCAAAATGATGAGAAACGAGGATAACTTTTATTTTCAAAATTTCAAAAAACATGGGCTATAACCCATCGTTTTTTTCATTTTGTCATTTTTGTCAAATCGTCAAAAATGATGAAAAACGGCGTGCTATAGTATGCCGTACCATATGGGCTATAGCCCATGGTCCAAAATGATTAGAAACGAGGATAACTTTTTTTTTCAAAATTTCAAAAAACATGGGCTATAACCCATCGTTTTTTTTATTTTGTCATTTTTGTCAAATCGTCAAAAATGATGAAAAACGGCGTGCTATAGTATGCCGTACCATATGGGCTATAGCCCATGGTCCAAAATGATGAGAAACGAGGATAACTTTTATTTTCAAAATTTCAAAAAACATGGGCTATAACCCATCGTTTTTTTCATTTTGTCATTTTTGTCAAATCGTCAAAAATGATGAAAAACGGCGTGCTATAGTATGCCGTACCATATGGGTTATAGCCCATGGTCCAAAATGATGAGAAACGAGGATAACTTTTATTTTCAAAATTTCAAAAAACATGGGCTATAACCCATCGTTTTTTTCATTTTGTCATTTTTGTCAAATCGTCAAAAATGATGAAAAACGGCGTGCTATAGTATGCCGTACCATATGGGCTATAGCCCATGGTCCAAAATGATGAGAAACGAGGATAACTTTTTTTTTCAAAATTTCAAAAAACATGGGCTATAACCCATCGTTTTTTTCATTTTGTCATTTTTGTCAAATCGTCAAAAATGATGAAAAACGGCGTGCTATAGTATGCCGTACCATATGGGCTATAGCCCATGGTCCAAAATGATTAGAAACGAGGATAACTTTTTTTTTCAAAATTTCAAAAAACATGGGCTATAACCCATCGTTTTTTTCATTTTGTCATTTTTGTCAAATCGTCAAAAATGATGAAAAACGGCGTGCTATAGTATGCCGTACCATATGGGCTATAGCCCATGGTCCAAAATGATGAGAAACGAGGATAACTTTTTTTTTCAAAATTTCAAAAAACATGGGCTATAACCCATCGTTTTTTTCATTTTGTCATTTTTGTCAAATCGTCAAAAATGATGAAAAACGGCGTGCTATAGTATGCCGTACCATATGGGCTATAGCCCATGGTCCAAAATGATGAGAAACGAGGATAACTTTTTTTTTCAAAATTTCAAAAAACATGGGCTATAACCCATCGTTTTTTTCATTTTGTCATTTTTGTCAAATCGTCAAAAATGATGAAAAACGGCGTGCTATAGTATGCCGTACCATATGGGCTATAGCCCATGGTCCAAAATGATGAGAAACGAGGATAACTTTTATTTTCAAAATTTCAAAAAACATGGGCTATAACCCATCGTTTTTTTCATTTTGTCATTTTTGTCAAATCGTCAAAAATGATGAAAAACGGCGTGCTATAGTATGCCGTACCATATGGGCTATAGCCCATGGTCCAAAATGATGAGAAACGAGGATAACTTTTTTTTTCAAATTTTCAAAAAACATGGGCTATAACCCATCGTTTTTTTCATTTTGTCATTTTTGTCAAATCGTCAAAAATGATGAAAAACGGCGTGCTATAGTATGCCGTACCATATGGGCTATAGCCCATGGTCCAAAATGATGAGAAACGAGGATAACTTTTTTTTTCAAAATTTCAAAAAACATGGGCTATAACCCATCGTTTTTTTCATTTTGTCATTTTTGTCAAATCGTCAAAAATGATGAAAAACGGCGTGCTATAGTATGCCGTACCATATGGGCTATAGCCCATGGTCCAAAATGATGAGAAACGAGGATAACCTTTTTTTCAAAATTTCAAAAAACATGGGCTATAACCCATCGTTTTTTTCATTTTGTCATTTTTGTCAAATCGTCAAAAATGATGAAAAACGGCGTGCTATAGTATGACGTACCATATGGGCTATAGCCCATGGTCCAAAATGATGAGAAACGAGGATAACTTTTTTTTTCAAAATTTCAAAAAACATGGGCTATAACCCATCGTTTTTTTCATTTTGTCATTTTTGTCAAATCGTCAAAAATGATGAAAAACGGCGTGCTATAGTATGCCGTACCATATGGGCTATAGCCCATGGTCCAAAATGATGAGAAACGAGGATTACTTTTTTTTTCAAAATTTCAAAAAACATGGGCTATAACCCATCGTTTTTTTCATTTTGTCATTTTTGTCAAATCGTCAAAAATGATGAAAAACGGCGTGCTATAGTATGCCGTACCATATGGGCTATAGCCCATGGTCCAAAATGATGAGAAACGAGGATAACTTTTTTTTTCAAAATTTCAAAAAACATGGGCTATAACCCATCGTTTTTTTCATTTTGTCATTTTTGTCAAATCGTCAAAAATGATGAAAAACGGCGTGCTATAGTATGCCGTACCATATGGGCTATAGCCCATGGTCCAAAATGATTAGAAACGAGGATAACTTTTTTTTTCAAAATTTCAAAAAACATGGGCTATAACCCATCGTTTTTTTTATTTTGTCATTTTTGTCAAATCGTCAAAAATGATGAAAAACGGCGTGCTATAGTATGCCGTACCATATGGGCTATAGCCCATGGTCCAAAATGATGAGAAACGAGGATAACTTTTATTTTCAAAATTTCAAAAAACATGGGCTATAACCCATCGTTTTTTTCATTTTGTCATTTTTGTCAAATCGTCAAAAATGATGAAAAACGGCGTGCTATAGTATGCCGTACCATATGGGCTATAGCCCATGGTCCAAAATGATTAGAAACGAGGATAACTTTTTTTTTCAAAATTTCAAAAAACATGGGCTATAACCCATCGTTTTTTTTATTTTGTCATTTTTGTCAAATCGTCAAAAATGATGAAAAACGGCGTGCTATAGTATGCCGTACCATATGGGCTATAGCCCATGGTCCAAAATGATGAGAAACGAGGATAACTTTTATTTTCAAAATTTCAAAAAACATGGGCTATAACCCATCGTTTTTTTCATTTTGTCATTTTTGTCAAATCGTCAAAAATGATGAAAAACGGCGTGCTATAGTATGCCGTACCATATGGGTTATAGCCCATGGTCCAAAATGATGAGAAACGAGGATAACTTTTATTTTCAAAATTTCAAAAAACATGGGCTATAACCCATCGTTTTTTTCATTTTGTCATTTTTGTCAAATCGTCAAAAATGATGAAAAACGGCGTGCTATAGTATGCCGTACCATATGGGCTATAGCCCATGGTCCAAAATGATGAGAAACGAGGATAACTTTTTTTTTCAAAATTTCAAAAAACATGGGCTATAACCCATCGTTTTTTTCATTTTGTCATTTTTGTCAAATCGTCAAAAATGATGAAAAACGGCGTGCTATAGTATGCCGTACCATATGGGCTATAGCCCATGGTCCAAAATGATTAGAAACGAGGATAACTTTTTTTTTCAAAATTTCAAAAAACATGGGCTATAACCCATCGTTTTTTTTATTTTGTCATTTTTGTCAAATCGTCAAAAATGATGAAAAACGGCGTGCTATAGTATGCCGTACCATATGGGCTATAGCCCATGGTCCAAAATGATGAGAAACGAGGATAACTTTTATTTTCAAAATTTCAAAAAACATGGGCTATAACCCATCGTTTTTTTCATTTTGTCATTTTTGTCAAATCGTCAAAAATGATGAAAAACGGCGTGCTATAGTATGCCGTACCATATGGGCTATAGCCCATGGTCCAAAATGATTAGAAACGAGGATAACTTTTTTTTTCAAAATTTCAAAAAACATGGGCTATAACCCATCGTTTTTTTTATTTTGTCATTTTTGTCAAATCGTCAAAAATGATGAAAAACGGCGTGCTATAGTATGCCGTACCATATGGGCTATAGCCCATGGTCCAAAATGATGAGAAACGAGGATAACTTTTATTTTCAAAATTTCAAAAAACATGGGCTATAACCCATCGTTTTTTTCATTTTGTCATTTTTGTCAAATCGTCAAAAATGATGAAAAACGGCGTGCTATAGTATGCCGTACCATATGGGTTATAGCCCATGGTCCAAAATGATGAGAAACGAGGATAACTTTTATTTTCAAAATTTCAAAAAACATGGGCTATAACCCATCGTTTTTTTCATTTTGTCATTTTTGTCAAATCGTCAAAAATGATGAAAAACGGCGTGCTATAGTATGCCGTACCATATGGGCTATAGCCCATGGTCCAAAATGATGAGAAACGAGGATAACTTTTTTTTTCAAATTTTCAAAAAACATGGGCTATAACCCATCGTTTTTTTCATTTTGTCATTTTTGTCAAATCGTCAAAAATGATGAAAAACGGCGTGCTATAGTATGCCGTACCATATGGGCTATAGCCCATGGTCCAAAATGATGAGAAACGAGGATAACTTTTTTTTTCAAAATTTCAAAAAACATGGGCTATAACCAATCGTTTTTTTCATTTTGTCATTTTTGTCAAATCGTCAAAAATAATGAAAAACGGCGTGCTATAGTATGCCGTACCATATGGGCTATAGCCCATGGCCCATGGTCCAAAATGATGAGAAACGAGGATAACTTTTTTTTTCAAAATTTCAAAAAACATGGGCTATAACCAATCGTTTTTTTCATTTTGTCATTTTTGTCAAATCGTCAAAAATGATGAAAAACTGCGTGCTATAGTATGCCGTACCATATGGGCTATATGATGGGTAACGATGGGTACCATATGGTACGGCATACTATAGCACGCCGTTTTTCATCATTTTTGACGATTTGACAAAAATGACAAAATGAAAAAAACGATGGGTTATAGCCCATGTTTTTTGAATGGCATTTGGCATTTCTGACTGTTCTTGGAGCCTTGGCCGTTCGGGCAACTTCACATGTGGTGGCAGCGGAAAAGTGAACAGTCAGGATGCCTCCCAAGAACCACCATCAGCAGCAAGCCACAGCCTCAAAGGAAGAGGGTGCCACAGGGGGAGTCATCGAGGAAGACTTCCAGCCCAAGGTGGACACAACCACTTCCCAAGAGGCAGTGTTTGTTAACAGTGCCAGGCAGTTTAAGACCTTCAGATGGTTCAAGAGGAGTCCGGAGGAGAGGCACGAGCCCCAGCTCAACATGGTCAACCCCCAGCTCAACATGGTCAACCCCCAGCTCAACAGAGTCAACCTTCAAATCACCCAGCTCCAGTGGACACTGAGGCAACCAGGGTTCAGCCGATGGCGCCTGCAGAGCAGCAGAACCGGCCGGTGGCAGCGACAGGGCGGCGGCAGCACTGGGGCCAGTGGTGAGGCATGGAGACGAATGGTGACTTTCATTTGTGTTTTCCAACTCTGGGTCGTCTACAGAACGGGCCAGAACTGTACAGCGGACCTTCTTTTGAGGACGCCACAGGGGGCGTCTTCTGAAGGGGGGGGAAATGTCACGGGGCAACCCGTGCCCTATATACAAAGACACTTGAAACTGCTTTCTATAACATGCAAGGACTAATGTTTTAAACTTGTGTATGGAAAACTGTGTGTTTACTGATTGTTTGCTAATTGTCTCTCCTGCACTGCTGGTGGCATTGCCCTTGATTTTTTTAAGGGGCCAAGTGCTATGCAGGGGAGGGGGGGGGGGTACTTCTTATGCTTTGAGTATTTGTCATTGAGTGTTCATGCTTATTTATATTTGTTTAATGGTAACGCATCTTTAGTATGTTTAGGTTACTTTTATACAAGGGATTATTTATGGCAGTATTTATTTAAAGTATTTATTGAGAAGAAAGGTTGCTAATTGCTCTGTGTCCTGTGGTATGATCCACCCCTATTTAAGGGAGGCTGCAGGGACAAGTGAGTTAGTTAGATGACACAGGTAACATCCCTGAGGGAGAGCTACAGGGCCTTGTGGGATCAAGGTACAGCCTGAAGAGAGCTCTTATCCATTTGGGTTTTGTTCAGTAGTGTTTGCTCAAGTGTTTATTTAATTTTGTCATTTTTCAGTATTATTGTTATTGTCCTGTTGAATCTGTACTGGACTTTGGCGGAGGAGTTTTGGGGGCGAAATAAATACCCTGAAACGGCATTTCTGACTGTTCTTGGAGCCTTGGCCATTCGGGCAACTTCACAATGACAAAATGAAAAAAACGATGGGTTATAGCCCATGTTTTTTGAGGCCCATGAATTAGAGGATAAAGCTCACATGTTACACAAAAGCTAAGGCACTGGTGTCGTACTTCTGGTTTACCGGAACGGGGTTCAACTCCCTGCAGTGCCCTGCTCAATGTGTTGTATTTACCGGACAAATTGCGTGCCATAGTATGCCGTACGATATGGGCTATGGCCCACGGTCCAAAATTTCCGCAATTTCCGCAATTTCCAATTTCTGCAATTTCCGCAATTTCCGCAATTTGCTTTTTCCAATTTCCTCAACTTCCGCAATTTCCGCAATATATTCCGCAATTTCACGTGTTTTCCGCAATTTCCGCAATATATTCCGCAATTTCACGTGTTTTCCGCAATTTCCGCAATATATTCCGCAATTTCCGCAATTTCCACAATTTGCTTTTTCCAATTTCCTCAATTTCCGCAATTTCCGCAATATATTCCGCAATTTCACGTGTTTTCCGCAATTTCCGCAATATATTCCGCAATTTCACGTGTTTTCCGCAATTTCCGCAATATATTCCGCAATTTCCGCAATTTCCACAATTTGCTTTTTCCAATTTCCTCAACTTCCGCAATTTCCGCAATATATTCCGCAATTTCACGTGTTTTCCGCAATTTCCGCAATATATTCCGCAATTTCCGCAATTTCCACAATTTGCTTTTTCCAATTTCCTCAATTTCCGCAATTTCCGCAATATATTCCGCAATTTCACGTGTTTTCCGCAATTTCCGCAATATATTCCGCAATTTCACGTGTTTTCCGCAATTTCCGCAATATATTCCGCAATTTCCGCAATTTCCACAATTTGCTTTTTCCAATTTCCTCAATTTCCGCAATTTCCGCAATATATTCCGCAATTTCACGTGTTTTCCGCAATTTCCGCAATTTCCGCAATTTCGAGAAAAAAAGTTATCCTCGTTTCTTATAATTTTGGACCATGGGCTATAGCCCATATGGTACGGCATACTATAGCGCGCCGTTTTTCATCATTTTTGAGGATTTGAAAAAAATGCCGAAATGACAAAAATATCCACTATTCAAAAAATGTGCACCCCTGAATATAACAATGAAACACTGTATGAGGCCAAAATCCATGGAAGGTGGTATACAAATAACATGTTTTATTTTTTTATTAATACAAAAAACAACAATAACAATAACTACTTAACCTATTTTTCATATTCCATAAAATACAAAAACGGAATTACAATCTTCACAATAATGAACTAAAGAACGCAACTTTTTTAAGTCTCTGAGGCATTTGTGTCTTATCGAGGTCAACGCACACACGCACACACACACACACACACACACACACACGCGCACACACACACACAGTGGTCCTTGAGGGGGTTCCAGGTGGTCCCCAGCTAAATGATGGACAGTTGGTAACCACATGGACCCTTATTGGAACTTTAACTCTTGAGAGTGTAAAATGAAACCATTAGACATGTGCATCACTTGATGTACAAGAACATTTACAATTTCTTTAGACATTCAGAGGAATTGTTTGCCTGTTGTCTCTCCTAATGGTATACTGTACCAACATTAATACGGCGTGGAATTGTTGTCTGGTGTCGAGAAGCTAAACATAAAATCACGCAAGCTTCATCAAACGGTGGTCCGCGGCTCAAATGTCAAATAAATAATGGACCCTGATATGAAAAGAGCGGGGAAAGAAAACAGAGTTTAGAAGAGATTTTTTTTTTATCGACCTCAGGGTCTTATTGGGTTAACCGTTGACACCGAGGCGCAACTCTTCCGTCCGTCATAAAGAGGACTCCTTGTGGGCGGGGTCAACGTTGGTCACCGCAGGAAGGGGCAGGGCCACGACGCACGGCAGCTGGTGGGCGTGGTGGCTGTGCCGGCAGGGAGGCGGGGTTATGATGACAGGGTTGCCCTGGAGAAGTCTGATCCTCTCCTCCACGCAGCCGGCAGACAGACGGGCCTCGGCGTCATGATCCCAGCACTCCTCGACTGTCTCACACACCTGGCACGCACCCTGCAGACAGACACACAGACAGGCAGAGAGACAGACAGACAGGTGATCCCAGCACTCCTCGACAGACAGACAGTACCAGCTAGGGGTGCGTAAAAGGAAAGGAAAGGTACTATGTTTACCCAGGGTAACTGGACTAAGCTCAAGAACTTGTTTACAGCCAGGCCCTGCTCATAGAACATTTCATGGTAGAGGTTCAATGCCTTGTCCAAGGGCACTTCAGCGGTGGTAATTTTAACGCGCCGGTCCGGGGATACGAACTAGCGACCTTCCGATATCAAGACCGCTCCGCAAACCGTTCAGCCACCACTGCGTCCCGAACCTCGGGACCAAGCAGGTACCGAACCGAACATGCTTGGGTACCCATTACAATAGTTCAATTCGGTTCCTATACAGACGCGAGCGGTCACGTGCTATTTATTCATTATTTTCTCTTCGCTTTTTATCCTGTCCTTGATGTTACAGTAGATATATCTTGCTCAGACATGTTATTGTAATTGTCAGTAGTAGTAGTAGTAGTAGTAGTAACTTTAGCCCATGTTTTTTGAAATTTTGAAAATAAAAGTTATCCTCGTTTCTCATCATTTTGGACCATGGGCTATAGCCCATATGGTACGGCATACTATAGCACGCCGTTTTTCATCATTTTTGACGATTTGACAAAAATGACAAAATGAAAAAAACGATGGTTTATAGCCCATGTTTTTTGAAATTTTGAAAATAAAAGTTATCCTCGTTTCTCATCATTTTGGACCATGGGCTATAGCCCATATGGTACGGCATACTATAGCACGCCGTTTTTCATCATTTTTGACGATTTGACAAAAATGACAAAATGAAAAAAACGATGGGTTATAGCCCATGTTTTTTGAAATTTTGAAAATAAAAGTTATCCTCGTTTCTCATCATTTTGGACCATGGGCTATAGCCCATATGGTACGGCATACTATAGCACGCCGTTTTTCATCATTTTTGACGATTTGACAAAAATGACAAAATGAAAAAAACGATGGGTTATAGCCCATGTTTTTTGAAATTTTGAAAATAAAAGTTATCCTCGTTTCTCATCATTTTGGACCATGGGCTATAGCCCATATGGTACGGCATACTATAGCACGCCGTTTTTCATCATTTTTGACGATTTGACAAAAATGACAAAATGAAAAAAACGATGGGTTATAGCCCATGTTTTTTTAAATTTTGAAAATAAAAGTTATCCTCGTTTCTCATCATTTTGGACCATGGGCTATAGCCCATATGGTACGGCATACTATAGCACGCCGTTTTTTATCATTTTTGACGATTTGACAAAAATGACAAAATGAAAAAAACGATGGGTTATACTAGTAAGGAGGTAAATACAGAATAGATAATGAAATAAAATAAAACATGCAGCTCAGTCTCCACAAATGGCTCAACTGTTAAATAAAGGAGAGGATGTTAGTCTATTCATGTCTCTAAAAATGAAAGGCTTAAAAGAATATAAGCTTTTTGTTAAACATTTAACCTTTTATTCAAGTTATTTTATACCATTTTGGAACCGAAATATAGGTAAACCGTTAGGATCCGGAATCGATAAGCAGAACCGGACGGACGGACAGACAGACAGACCTGATGCAAACCTCACAGAGAGACAGAAAGGTAGAGAGACAGTTGAGGACCTAAGTACCAATTATTGTGCGTGCATGTTGTTTTTCACCATATTCGAAAATAGAATATGAATTTATCAGCCCTAGTGTGTGCGTGCGTGCGTGCATGCTCACGCTGTGTTTCAGCCAGTCCTCTTTGAAGGCGGGTCTCATCTTCTTGTTCACGACCACTTCCTGTAAATCCTCCAATGTGGGATGAGGTCCAATCTCTTCCTCAAACGGTAGCACGTACTCCTCTATTGGACCTGAACGCACGCACGCAGGAATGCACACACACACACACACACACACACACACACACACACACACACACACACACACACACACACACACACACACACACACACACACACACACACACACACACACACACACACACACACACACACACACACACGTCAAATACCCTTTCGCCAAGTATTCTTAATTTACAGTGTGGAATTCCAGACAAAGTACAGTTGTATGTCAGGTACGTTTCAGCAAGAATAGTGTAAATGGTAAATGGTGCCTTTATCCATAGCGCTTTACATAGACACATGTGCATTACATTCGCCCATTCATACACCAATGGTGGAGGAAACCATGCAAGGCACCAACCTGCACATCGGGAGCAATTGCAGTAGCCTGGCAGGGCCAGAGTACTATTATAGGGGGTTCAGCAACATCTCCAGGTGCTCCTCTCTGAGAACTAGCGCAACAGAAAAGTAATGTGCACCCCTGGATATTAGAGGCCGGCCTCTTCAAAAGGAGGGCCCGCCAAGGAGCTAGCAAGGTACCATAAGAGTTAGAAAAGGATAGAGGGAGGACCGGAGCTACAGCAAGCTATTCATTTCAGTGGAAGTTGCTCAGTGGCGATATAACTCGCCACTGTACCGATATAAGTACCGATATAACTCAATGGCACGAGCGAGCGGAAGCACAGCCAGCCTGGACCTCAAATCTGAGCTCCGGGCTGACTCACATGACGTCATGAACATCCGTCCACCTCCATGAAAGTGCTGTAGTTCTTTTTTTCGCCAGTAGGTAGTGGCAGCTTCAACGTTGGATAGCCTTACTGGGGGGCTTGCAAGGTATACTGCTCAGTATCAGTATCAGCCATTATAGGAAGCAGCTCAATAGAGCGTCGCAGGCCCGCCCCCTACCAGGGCCCAGGAAATGATTCTCCGTTCATTTTCCTCATAGACTTTTCAGAAAGTATTTATTTAAGGACGGTTACGCCGCGAACAAAGCCAACTCTTGTCGTGACAAATCATGACAATAAACACAATGTTTTGGTCCAAAAAAACGGCAGGTTACAACACAGGTTTGTTTGGTCCAAAATATTGTGTTTATCGTCATGATTTGTCACGACTGGAGTTGGCTTTGTCTGCGGCGTAACAGTCTTTAAATAAATACTTTTTGAAATGTCTATGGGAAAAATGCATTGGTATTCATTTCCTGGGCCTGCCGTCGTCATGACAGGGGGCGGGACTGCGACGCTCCATTTGGAGAAGGCGTTGTTTCCTTTATACCCATGATTTATGTCTGCTGTGTCTTAAGGCTCATACATAGTCTGGATTTTCGGTGGTGAGGTGACCACCGAACTACAACATGACGTCACGAGCCGCGGTGAAGAGCAAACCACCGCCCCAGCCCTTCTCTCTGTTTTTCCTCACCACCGCTCAACGTTATTTCAGCTCCGGTGGTCAGCTCATCACCGGACTGGTGGTCACGTCACCACCGAAAATCCAGACTATGAATAGGCCTTTACCAGTATGTCAACTATATGCTGTATGTTGAGCGTGTGTGTGTGTACGATACCGTACCGATTGTGTTGCATCGTGACAGCAGTTCCCACAGCACCAGGGCCAGAGCGTAGATGTCTATCCTGAGGAAGGCGTCTCTCTGGAAGTTAACGGCACCTTCTAACACCTCTGGAGCCATGTACCGCCACGTACCCACCTGCGCACGCACACACACACACACGCACGCACACACACACACACACACACACACACACACACACACACACACACACACACACACACACACACAGGACGTGCAGAGAATGTTAAGAGAGGCAGGGGCCAAAAATACTTCTGGCCAAAAATAGCTGATCTACAAGCTCACAGCGAGTCACGTTGAGAGCTTGTAGATCAGCTATTATTGGGGCACGACGACCCTGCACTTTTTAGCTACTGAAGATGCGGCCGTGCTTCATGGTTTTCTACACGGACAGATTATCTCAATGCAAAATGGCGAATTTGAGCCCAGGAGAGTTTGAAAGAAAGCTAATTCTCCTGAATGCTGCCTTCAGGTGTGGCATAGAAAGGAGAGGGGGGGGGGGGGGGGATTTTCATTTATTTTATCGTGTAGTATAAATTGTATTCATGGTCTGGAGAGGCCATTTCTTTCATGAAAGGTTCAGATATCAAATATAGAGTTCGCTCGTTGCTCACCTCCGGGGCCACGGATTTTGGAATTTTGCATGGCCGGGTGTTTCTGTAGCACCCGTGCATTTCGTGTTCTTCAATATGAAAGCATTTTAATCTGATCAGTGGCCATTTTCTCAAAAGGTTTTAATGCATCAAGAGTGCAATACACCTCCCAACTGGGGCGCTTAGTTGAAAGCATATCTAGTGAAAAAAACAAGAAACTGTCCTGCGGTCGGACAATAACGCTTTTTATTGAACAATGCGGAATGCTAATGCTAATACGCGGGGGTGATCACTTTACATTTGAAATCTGAACTTTATTATAGACGTTTATTATAGTATACCGCAGGGCGATGTTTCAGGGTTATAATGTTTGTTCCTATATAACTTCCTAACCTGTCCATGGATTTCCCCCGGAGGCTTCCCCGGCTCAAAGCACACGGCCAGCCCAAAGTCACCGATCACTGCTGTCAGGTCTGTCCTCAGCATCACGTTCTTACTCTTAAAGTCCCTGAGAGAGAGAGAGAGAGAGAGAGAGAGAGAGAGAGAGAGAGAGAGAGAGAAATGTGTAGATTGTAGAAACACTGAACAGAAAATTGAAAATTGTATAGGCTATATAAACACTGTACATGAAGAACAAACAGAGCAATTACTATTCCCGGGGACCTTCAGGTATAGTCTCATCAAATGGTGCTCAAACGTAGAATGAATAATAATGAAATTAAAAAGGTTGAACACACCTGTGAGCGACGGCCGGTTTGGGGGCTCGTCCCTTGCGTTGGGGGACGTCCTCGTGCAGATAGGACAGACCTCTGCACATGCTCTCTGCTATGAGGCACAGCTCTGTCCACGACACCGTGTTGGCCTTCAGGTAGTCTGACAGAGAGCCCTGCACACACACACACACACACACACGACAGTAGTTATTTAGTGTTAGTTATCTTTATTAAAAACAAACACTAAAACACCCGGAAATCATGCGATTAAAAACAAAAAAACTCCGGCCCGTCCACTCCAACTCTAAAGGTTTCTAATAATGTGAAGTGAGCGGTGGCTTTGGGTTTGGGTTGTAATGACGCGTGTGCGTGTGTGCATGTGCACGTGCATTTAATATACTGTAGCGACTTTATCCAAGGCATTCATACACCGATGACAGGGGAAACCGTGCAAGGCACCAACCTGCACGTCGGTTGGTGCCTTCGCTCAGTCTTGCTCAAGGACACTTCGACACTAACTCTGGGGGAGCCTATATGGGTTTGAACTGGGAACCGTGTGTGGTTCCCAGTTCCCAGTTCGGCCACTCTACCCCTGAGCCACCGCCTCCCCATTATTAGGCTGCGCAGCTGTGACATTTAGTCCTCTCCTCTCCTCTCCTCTCCTCTCCTCTCCTCTCCTCTCCTCTCCTCTCCCCTCCCCTCCCCTCCCCTCCTCTCCTCTCCTCTCCTCTCCTCTCACCAGCTCATGGTATTCGGTAAGGAGCCATAGTTCCATGTCCATGTCGGTTCCTCTCCGCTCGGCGGCGATGAATCTCAGAATGTTGTCGTGGTTCATTCCTGGCGTCTGGAAAATGGCCGTCTCGTTCGCCCACGACTGTCTGTCCTGGAAGACAAAAACATGACCACAAATATTTGGCTGTATGTCCTGGAAGACAAAACATGACCACAAACATTCGGCTGTCTGTCCTGGAAGACAAAAACATGACCACAAACATTCCGCCATTCATTTTGAACCACGTTTTAGCCTGTACTTAGCCTGTAAAAGTATCAATACTGTTGTATGTAGAAATTCTCTGTTAAGAGTGAAAGTCCGGAATTCAAAATGTACTTGAATAAAGTACACAAGTGACGGTACTTAAAATACAAAAAGTAGAAAGTACTCATAATGCAGAATTGTGAGCTTGTAGATCGGCTATTAACAAGTGGCCGAAATGCATACAGGGCTGAAGTGGTTACTGCATGTTTTGCATTAATAATAATCAAAATCTAGAAAGTAACTAGTAACTAAGGTTTTCAAATAATTGCAGTGGAGTTAAAAGTATAATATTTGCGTGGAGTAGAAGACGTAAAAGTATTGGACTTTGGAAATACTCCCCACCAGTATCAGTGTACTGGGCATTACTGTAACTGTACTTCATTCATTATAACTTATTAATTATCACCAAAAAGACACCCTGAGGGCGAGAGGCGGGCAAGGTCGTGTGCACGCATCCGCCTGGGTGACAGCAGACTGCTGGTCGAGAGCTGGAGCTTTGGCATAGGGGGTCAGATAAACATATGGAATGAATGGCTTATATGGAGCGTGTCTTGAGTGTACAAGTGTTTGATGAGGTCAGATCAACATATGGAATGTCAGAACAGGCCATGGAGATCTAAGGGTGGCAGCGGAGGCAGTGCTTTGAGTGTACAGGGTTTGATGAGGGCCCAGGTAGGGCCGGGCCTTCATTTTCGGGCCTGTTGAGAACTCTAGTTTTTGCCGGCTGCACTAATAACTTTGGGGCAGGCCCGTCTAGAGTTTGAATGGACAGGTATCAGTCAAAAGGGAGACACCGAAGAGGAGGATGGATGAATAGGGAAGGATCAACATATAGAATGTCGGAACAGGTCAGCTCCATATTTTTGAAGATTTGAAAAAAATTACGAAATGACAAAAACGATGGGTTATAGCCCATGTTTTTTGAAATTTTGGAAAAAAAAGTTAGCCTCGTTTCTCATCATTTTGGACCATGGGCTATAGCCCATATCGTACGGCATACTATAGCGCGCCGTTTTTCATCATTTTTGATGATTTGACAAAAATGACGAAATGACAAAAACGATGGGTTATAGCCCATGTTTTTTGAAAATTTGAAAAAAAAAGTTAGCCTCGTTTCTCATCATTTTGGACCATGGGCTATAGCCCATATCGTACGGCATACTATAGCGCGCCGTTTTTCATCATTTTTGAAGATTTGAAAAAAATGACGAAATGACAAAAACGATGGGTTATAGGTTATAGCCCATGTTTTTTGAAAATTTGAAAAAAAAAGTTAGCCTCGTTTCTCATCATTTTGGACCATGGGCTATAGCCCATATCGTACGGCATACTATAGCGCGCCGTTTTTCATCATTTTTGAAGATTCGAAAAAAATGACGAAATGACAAAAACGATGGGTTATAGCCCATGTTTTTTGAAATTTTGAAAAAAAAGTTAGCCTCGTTTCTCATCATTTTGGACCATGGGCTATAGCCCATATCGTACGGCATACTATAGCGCGCCGTTTTTCATCATTTTTGAAGATTTGAAAAAAAATGACGAAATGACAAAAACGATGGGTTATAGCCCATGTTTTTTGAAATTTTGAAAAAAAAGGTTAGCCTCGTTTCTCATCATTTTGGACCATGGGCTATAGCCCATATCGTACGGCATACTATAGCGCGCCGTTTTTCATCATTTTTGAAGATTTGAAAAAAATGACGAAATGACAAAAACGATGGGTTATAGCCCATGTTTTTTGAAATTTTGAAAAAAAAAGTTAGCCTCGTTTCTCATCATTTTGGACCATAGGCTATAGCCCATATCGTACGGCATACTATAGCGCGCCGTTTTTCATCATTTTTGAAGATTTAAAAAAAATGACGAAATGACAAAAACGATGGGTTATAGCCCATGTTTTTTGAAATTTTGAAAAAAAAAGTTAGCCTCGTTTCTCATCATTTTGGACCATGGGCTATAGCCCATATCGTACGGCATACTATAGCGCGCCGTTTTTCATCATTTTTGAAGATTTGAAAAAAATGACGAAATGACAAAAACGATGGGTTATAGCCCATGTTTTTTGAAATTTTGAAAAAAAAAGTTAGCCTCGTTTCTCATCATTTTGGACCATAGGCTATAGCCCATATCGTACGGCATACTATAGCGCGCCGTTTTTCATCATTTTTGAAGATTTAAAAAAAATGACGAAATGACAAAAACGATGGGTTATAGCCCATGTTTTTTGAAATTTTGAAAAAAAAAGTTAGCCTCGTTTCTCATCATTTTGGACCATGGGCTATAGCCCATATCGTACGGCATACTATAGCGCGACGTTTTTCATCATTTTTGAAGATTTGAAAAAAAT
Organism: Protomyctophum bolini; assembly: GCF_963924005.1. NCBI lineage: Eukaryota > Metazoa > Chordata > Actinopteri > Myctophiformes > Myctophidae > Protomyctophum > Protomyctophum bolini. Next base: position 26,968,399 of record NC_137882.1, read on the forward strand.
GACGAAATGACAAAGACGATGGGTATGACCATATATGGAGACGTGGGATGACGGATGTACGGACGGACGGACTGACGGGAAATGCCCGTTTTCATAGTAAACGCGACCTGTGCGGTCGCGATAATGTGGTATTATTATGATATATGAATTAATGCACCTGCAGTGGGAAGATCTTGACCGCTACGTATTCATTCATCATCTGGCCTTTCCACACGCATCCAAAGCGCCCCCTGGCTTTCACCTCCAGCAACTGCAACGGCCTCAGTCCTACCAGGGGAGAGGACGGTGCACAGCCCTGGTAGAGAGAGAGAGAGAGAGAGATAGAGAGAGATTGCTGTGTTTTCTTATGTTTGCGTGTGTGTGTGTGTGTGTGTGTGTGTGTGTGTGTGTGTGTGTGTGTGTGTGTGTGTGTGTGTACCTTGACCATGTGCTCGTGTCCATAAGGAAGTTTATGGTGCGTGCACCTCCAGAGGGCGCTAGTGAGCAGCAGCAGGAACATGCAGAAGAGCAGCAGAGAGTAGACCAACACACTGCCCTGCACACTGCTGGAGCCTGGACCTGAACACACACACACACGCACAGACACACACACACACACACACACACACACACACACACACGCACGCACGCACAAACACACACACACACACACACACGCACGCACGCACGCACGCACGCACGCACGCACGCACGCACACACACACTCTTACTTAATACTTATACTTGCTTGCACGCACGCACGCTTGCACGTAATACTTATTATACTTGCTATAGCGACTCGTGCAAATAACTTTTGAACCCACGCACGCACACGCGCAGTCGCGCACGCATGCACACACTCTCACACACGCACACACACACTCACCTGGCGCTGGGATGTCAGGCAGGTGTGTGAAGTGTTCGTTGCAGACATTTCCCTCACAACAACAGAAGAAGACCTGGGGACTGTCCTCTGTTGCTACACACTCCGATCTACAACACACATGCACATACACAAATATATTTGTGCAATATTTATATTTGCACAAAATAACACCCCACTTTGGTGGGGACGTAACAACTACAAATAAAGGTAAGAAAGCCTTCTAGTCTGAAATTCTCCTTTAACTCAACATTTTAAAAAATCTTCTAAATAAATATTTTCACAGAAAATAGCAGGCCTACAAGCTCGTAGCGCGCCACCGGGCTTGTAGATCTGCTATTTTTCAATAGCTAAATTATAACATAATGTTTTAAAAACACCAAAAGGGGTTCAAGTATTATAGGGTCAGGGTTAAGCATAGTTACAAAACGATACTATAGGAAGGAATAACCTTCAATATCTACAGCCAGTCACACTAGAACTAGCATATCACATTGTGAGATGGAGGATGACTGAGTTAAGCAGTCACACCTGGCCTGAGTCAAACTAGAACTGGACTCAGAGCTGGGTGTGGCTGCGCACCTGTTGTGGAATACCGGACTACTCACCAGTGAGGGGGATGACTTTGTAATATGCTATTGGCTGCTTGTATTCTTTTTGGAAAAATATAAAAAGATACTCCTGTAGAAAGGCTATATTATTTTACTTATATTGACCCTATAAACAATTTAGTATTATTTAGTATATGTAAGGTTTTGCACACTCAAATGGTACCTCGTCAGATAATCCCCACATAGCCTACAACAACTTCTGTGAACAGACTTCAATGTAGTAGCTTTTCATAAATTATATTTGTACTTAGGCTGTCTGCTGTCATGAAAGTTTATAGTTAGAGAAATTCAAAGTCCAGCCGTCTGCTGTCCAGCCTCTCCCACCCCTCACTGGGGAAAATTCTGGGAGGAAAACAGAAACGGGGCGAGTGGTCTTGCTACCCTGTTGTACATGACTTGATCAAGGCACAATAGGTTAAATCAGTCATCTCCACAAACAGTCAGGACAGTGGAGAGATCTGACCTGACTCTGCCAGATGAGGGCGGTATTGGGTAACCATGTTGCCAAGCTGTGAAACAAACTTGTGTAGCAAGCTTCTTAGATCTGGCAGCGTCAGGTTAGGAGAGACAGATCACCGACACCTCTCCTGTGTAAAATGATATTATTGTGTATAATTCCCTGCACATGAAGGAATAAAGCTACAAACTTAAGGAAGCTGCCCTGTGTTGTGTCCTTCCTTGCCCTGGGTAGGCTGGGTAGTGACTAGTCGGTCACACACACACGTATATATACCTGTCGTAGCAGTTGAAGTCGTCCAGCCAGCAGCCCTTCTTCACCAGCTGTACGGAGCCCGTGGAGTTGGTCCAGGAGGCGTAGCAGTGCGAGCGCTTGTTGTCCTTCTCCCCCGGCGACGCTTCGGCCTCGCAGCGCTCCACGCCGCTCCGGTTGGTGTGCTCCAGCTCGTGGTTCACGTTGTAGTACACGCACTCGCTGGTCGGGACGGCCCGCCCCCCACACACTGACACTGCAGAGGAGAGGAGGGGTTGGTTGATTGATTGATTGATTGATTGACCCCAAAACAACCAGAAGGATATAATAATAATAATAATAATAATATATACGATTAATATAGCGCTTTTCAAGGTACCCAAAGTCGCTTTACAGAACAGAAGTAAAAACAATTGTATTAGAAAGCTAGTTAAAGCTAGCGTGTGTGTGTGTGTCCACCGGGGTCTTTCAGATTCTTTATATTCCCTTAGCTTCCATTCTGGCTAAGGGCCGATTCATACTCCTATTTTACCGCTGTTTCGGCGCTGTAGTGCCGAAATGATTTCGGCTCGTCAGAAATTTTCAGTAGCACCGAAGAGACGACTTTAGGACGGTACCCCCCCCCCCCGAACCTCAAATGACGTCAAATCGTAGGCTCTACAGTGCCGAACCGACTTTTATTCGGCTCTAAAATAGGAGTATGAATCGGCCCTAAGATTGGCATATCCAGCCCACAATAACCTGTACCTGACCTGGCGGAGAGCCGGAGATCTGCTTCTGAGGTGCACTTTTTCTAGTTAAGGGGTGACCAGGGGTGACCAGGTTTCAGGCCTCTGTTTGGCCAGAAGCCTGATTTGAGTGTGGTCCCCACTTCACCAGGCTTTCCACCTCGGAGGAAAGCCTGGTCGTCTGTGTTATAAAGTTGCCGTATGATCCGATCGGGAGCGGATTAATCGTTACGTCTTGTTGTAGTCTTTGTCATCAGGCCGGAAACCCTCAATCTGGAAGTCCCTCAAACCGGAAAGAAAAACATTAAAAGCGTGACTCGTTCTCTCGTATAGCCTGCCAGCAGGTTTTAGGGAAAGGAAGTTCCAGATTGATGGTTCCTGCCTGATGACTACAAAACAATGACTACAACATGACGTAACGATATCATCCGACAAGACCGCAGTTATCACTTAGGATCAGTACGACTGTTTTCGACGAGTATGGGCATGCTCTGCCGACTGAAAAAGAACAAAAACGACAGGATTAAGGTTGGTTAATATTAGGGCCGCGCTGCGACATGCTTGCGGTTACGTTTAGGGGAGGGTATGAGGAGGCTTGTCGTTTTTAGTAGGCAGTAGACCAAAACGACAGGATTAAGGTTGGCGAACACGCGTTAATATTAGGACCGAGTTAAGTTTAGGGGAGAGGAGGCTTGTCATTTTCAGTAGGCTCCCAGTATGTCCAGTAGACCTGACTAGACCGATAAGATCGGTTAACGTGCCATCAACGCCAATAGCAGCCAGTAGGCTCCAGACGAGCCGATCGGCTGGATAAGATCGGCGTAATAAGTGACCTACTGGGAATTATGGGTAGATTTTCGGACGAAACCGTCAGGTAGACTAGAGGAGTCATGCTATGTAAACTGCAGAGCGTATGAGACGGAGAGGCAGGCGATGAGGAATCAGATGTGTTGGTGTGAACGTGACAAAAGCTGTTAATGTGATTGTGTGAAATGCAAATAGGCCTACGTGTGCTTGTGTGCGTGTGTGTGTGTGTGTGACCTTGTGACATGTCTCGGTTTGGATAAAGAGCTATATGTGGTCACTTTGCATCAGAAAGACACGCATGCACAAACACGCACACCCACATGGACGTGCACACACACACACACACACACACACACAGAAATGCATCTGGCAAGCAGAGCATGGCCCACAGACGGCTTGCAGGGATGTTACCGTCATCAAATCACTTGCATTTTCACCAGAAACAAGACAGTTGTGGAAAAAAGTTTACGTATTTTTTCTTTCTTTTTTACTTAAGCAAAAGTAGCTGTACTGCAATGTAGAAAAACTCTGCTATACAAGTGAAATTCCGGAATTCAAAATGTGATTGCGTTAAAAGTACAAACGTATTGGCATCAGAATTAATGTAGACCTACTTGAAATCTTTTGAAAATAGCAGGTCTACGAGCTCACAACCTTGCGGCGCAGTGCGCCACATTGTGAGCCTGTAGAGCACTTCCATAGAGTTCATGTGTTACAATTGGCCCCCTGGTGGTCCCCAGACCCCACTTTGAGAACCTCTGACTTAAAGGATATATAGGCCTACTCTGACCTACTCATAGTGACTTATAATCACACTATAATGCATGTTCTCAATTAAACAAAATAGAACGCATCATAAGTAGGCCACTAAGTAAACGATATGACAATTAGTGTTATTACGATATTACATTTATTATATTATTGTGTGAGAGAGAGAGAGAGAGAGAGACATCTGTCCGGGTCAAAATACCACACTCACTCACGCACACACACACACACACACACACACACACACACACACACACGCACGCACGCTCTTTCCCAGACAGGGGCCCCAACTCCAAGACAATGGTTTGTGACATAAGGACAGAGCCATAGAAACGCACTGCCCCGCCCCCTTTGACTCTATCTCACTTTAGATCAGGGGTCTTCAATGTGTGTGTGTGTGTGCATGTGTGTGTGTGTGTGTGTGTGTGCATGTGTGTGTGACCCCCACTCAGTGTTGGGGGAAAAGTACTTGCGTGTCTTACTTGAGTGAAGTATATCAACGCTGCAATGCAGAAATGCTTTAACTTTACTTTGACCACTCAAACTCATAGATCTGCTATTTTTTGGCAAATTTCGGCAAGAAACAATCCCTATAATAAGCAATCAAACGGTTTACCTTCAAACAGAGTCTCCAACAGCAGAAGAGCCCCGCAGGTGGCCCCGGACATCCAGAACATGATCCAATTGGTCCAGAAATGTATCCTACGTCCGGAACATCACTCCTATTGGCATGCAGTGATTAGGGAAGAAGTGTACTCTCCTATATGATCTCTTATTGGTCCACAGTCCTTATACGCCGGTCCAGAACGTCAGAACATTACATCCAAATGCAGGTCCTTCACATCCAGAACATCATCTTAATTCTCTTTTGGTGCAGAACCAACCTCCTATTGGTCCAGAACTGTAGCCTTTATGTCCAGAACCAACCTCCTATTGGTCCAGAGCCAACCTCCTATTGGTCCAGAACTTTGCATCCAGATTGGAACGGTGAATTGGGTTCAGAACATATTTACAGCTATAGCGACGCATCTCCACGCCACAACATCTCTCTGTGTGTGTGTGTGTGTGTGTGTGTGTGTGTGTGTGTGTGAGTGAGTGAGTAAAAAACGGCTTTCACGCTTTCAAATCCATCTGAGGTGAAAAAATAAAATAAACACAGACTCGAAACACCAACTTCTTTCTTTCTTTCTCTCTCCGCCAGCTTGTCGGTCCACCTCCTCGAGCGAGAAGACTGAACTGAACCCAAGTTGGGGGGAGAGAGAGAGAGAGAGAGAGGTTGTCCAGACAACATCTGTCCTGTTCAGAATGCACGCACGCACACACATATAGGCACGGGCATCATTATGCGCACACACTCACATATAGTTCAATCAGCACTTTCTCTTTCTCTCTGCACAAAGAGAGTGTGAGTGTGTGTGTGTGTGTGTGTGTGTGCGCGCATGTGCGTGTGGGTGTGACTGTGAGACAAAGAGTATGAGAGAGAGAGAGAGAGAGCAGATGGAGATAGTCCTTTGGGGGTTCAAGAAATACCCACAAAGTAACACATGCTACTATATCTGAATTGGCAAAATGGAGTTCCTATATATCATTCCTATACATCATAATAGAATATTATTAGGGTTGTTCATTTTCAAATGATCGGATCGGGAGCCTAGACTGGAAATTGTCTGTGATTTGGGATATTGTAGGCTACTATTGTGATATGGCATAAACGTGTTCTATAAAATATAAATATCAGATCATGAAAAATCAGCATCGGCAGATGCTCAAAATCAAATGATCTGAATGGGACCGGGAGCAAAAAAACGTGATCGGGACATCCCTAATTAGTATGATTACTTCATTTACAATAAGTAATGACATTAAACATTTACAAGAAGTCTATACACAATTCAGAGAATGTAGAAGAATTACCTGTTATTTCTCCTATGGTACCAACATCAGCACAGCATGGAATTGTGGAAAAGACCGTATCCAATGATAACAAAATGCAGAATCAATCATGGACCTTGATATATGAAAAACGGTTTAAAACCACTGCCATAACAGTTACGTTATGCCATAACTTAGTGCAGAACTTCAATCAAGGTGTTAAAATTGAATATTTTACCAATGAGTCAGTGACACTATACATATTTAATAAGTTGTATAAATGCTGTTAGCCACAGCACAGCTGGGTCTGTAGTAGAGGCTAGACACCACCACCCGTTTTATTCATATTAACAGTTAATTTTAAAGTTACGTTTTTCCAATAGACCCGAGGTCAACTTTGTTATCAAAGCTCACCCGATTTACTTTTTAGTGAATAGTGTGCAAATATATTAGTGGTTCTCAAAGTGGGTTATTTAAGGGACAAAATGGTGCCATTTGTGCACCCACAGTCACTAATGCACTGGTTCTGAAGCTGGGGGTCACCAAATTATTGTGGGGGTCCCCAAGATGATTATCTTAATGTGCAACATAGTTTTCTCACTCAACAGACCAATATGCAGTATAAGTGTATACAGGAAGTCAGCACATTTCTGAAGTGTCAAATTAAGGACCTTCTTTTAACAACACTGACATTAATTTGCATTGCATTTCAAAAGTAATCAAGGGATACTGTAACTGCCATTTTTCCAGTTTCCAGTCTCCTTTGCAGTTACTTCACAGGTATGGGAGTGATCCGGTGATGTTACTAGTAGATGTTACAAGTTGCTGGTGCTACTGGTAAGAACGGTGTGCTCCCTGGTTCCCTGTGTCTCCTTTTTCCCTAGTGCCCCTGTGTCACCTTTATAAGTGCTCCTGTGTCACCTTTTATAAGTGCTCCCCTTCTAATGGCTCCTACAGATACCATAAAAACAATTGTGAAAACATAACTGACCAAATTGTCAAATATGAATACCTAGAGGCAAAAGTAGACGATTCACATGCCCACCACGTCAGCCATTTTCACAGAATGCATCTGTGGAACAGAGTCAAACACAATTGCAAGCACTTGTCAGGGTGGGGGTCAGGGTTCAAATAGGATTACTTTGGGGGGGGGGGGGGGGGGTTGCGGCCTGAAAAGGTTGAGAACGGCTGCCTTAGGTTGTACATGATCCGAATGATATAAAGCAGTAATCTGAATAATATGACCATAAAAAGGAGAATTCCATGCTTGAAGGCTTTCTTAGTAGTATTCCCCCTATACCATAAGCCCTCAATGAATTGCATTGAATGGGGCTATGGGGAGTAGTAAAGTGTGACGCTTGGGATATTATTTACATTATGAAGAGAGGATATATAAAATAAAATAAAATGTTGAGCGATATTAATAGGCGAACACGAACACCCCATAGCCCCATTCCATTAAATTAAATTCATTTAGGGCTTATGGTAGGGGAAATAGCCAATAAGGAGGTTTTGCACAAAATAACACCTGGACCTCTTTGGTGGGGACGTAACAACTACAAATAAAGTAAGAAAGCCTTTTAGTATGGAATTCTCCTTTAACCGACAGAGTTTGACTGGAGGGTGCTCCGTTTCCTCTTTAAAATATGTTTTTGTCACTCACAACAGAACTAATGAATTGGATTCCATGGCCATTGGTTTATTAAATCAGTCAAATACAAATGTACAGAATGTAAAAAATAACATTATTCCTTATACGCTCAGTCCCAACACCATTATATAACACATGGCTCAGTCCTAGCTCGGGGTCTTGTAGTTCCTGGGTCTTGTAGTTCCTTCCTCTGCCCTCTGGGTGTTGTAGTTCAGCCGCCCCTGGAGAAGAGAATAAGCCATTATTAGCAGGAGGAATGGAAAATAGATCACATCAGTTAACAGGGCTGCAACTATTCATTATTGTTGCAGCTAAGTATTCTATCAAATGCTTAAATAAATCAATTGCATAGAGAGACGGAGGCATCAATGAATCAACATGAATAGTTAGGATGTATTTTTTAATTAATCGACTACCGGTACATCGATTAGTCTCCCATTTTTTGACGTACAAAGGTGTCGTGCAGAAATACAGAAAATGGCAGATCTACAAGCTCACTTAAGCACTGTGAGGCCGACGTGTTGTTTGCGAGTCGATATCGATTCATGTGCAGCACCAATCTAGTAGGGATCCATTACCCATGAAGACCTGAGGCAGATTCCTTTTTTTTATCCCACAAATGTGCGTGGAAGGAACACGTTATTCCAACGAGTTCCTTTCCCCATCATCAGGCCAGGGTAGATACCAGGATTATTGCATGTTTTTTGAGAGGGTAGGGTAACTACCATAGGGGACACGGGGAGAATGCAAACTCTGCACAGAAAAAAAACTTTTTGCCAACCCCACTCAGGGTATGGGCACTGATGACGCAGGAGAGAACACGCACCACCCCAGTGCCCACAGCGGGAATCGAACCCAGGACCTTCTAGCTGTGAGGAGACAGCGCTACCGACACCACCCTCCAGAGGACGATTCTAAATATGCCTTCTAAAATCAGTAGTTCACGGTACACTTTCAAGATTTAGTTTTTAAATGTTTAAAAATATAGCAGATGTACTGCAAACTTGAAAAGTGCTATTTTTGTATAGCGAACGCTAAAATCTAAAATGACCGGTTTTACTGGGTTAAATTATAGATTTTTTGCACCCCTAGTCTTCTGTTGCAATAGTTTCCATTACATTCGTTCAATTCTTTCCTGGCACGGATACGCACACGATGGTGTGATGTAATGGATACTTACACGATGATGTTGTTGATGGGAATGTGGATGAGCTTGACGAAGAACCCAATGAAACCCATGATGGCGAACCCGATCGCTGTGGCCATGGCGATCTTCTGAAACTCTGCATGGAGGACAAACAAATGTGGACATACAATCATTACTAAATCCATCCCGAATGAAACTCTGCAGGGAATACAATCAAAATATATATTTCATTTGCATTGCGAGCAGCATGGTACATATAGCAGTGGTTCTCAACCCGTGAGTCGGGACCCCCGGATTGTAAGGGGGTCCCCAGATGACAGTGACGTGGCAATTTAAGGACTTTTAACACATTATGTGCCCTTTTAATCTTTCAAAATGGCGACCCAGGGTGCCCACTTTTTGACACTTTTTAAGAAAAAAAAAGATGTCCACAGACGTCCTGGGCACTACATGCGGTAATTCATAGGACGTCTTGTGCACAAAATGTGTCAAGACAAAAAAAAATAAAAGACCATTACTGCATCAAAACTAAACTACACTATAAGTAACTAAGTCTGTTTATTGTCGGTATCAGCCAGGGTGCAGGAGTCTATCTCCGTCTCAATGCGCTAGACCTCTGGGAGAAGGATTGCTGAGGTGGAGCGCAACACATACCATCAGCTCCCAGTACTTAGCGCACAACATTAAGCCGTGCTACTCATACACTGAGTTGGCTACCCAGACACTACTCTATAAAAACTGGTCAAACATTGGACGATTTGTCAATAATATAAGAAATCGATCCACAAGCTCACAACACCTCATTGTTGGAAGTCAAACTAAAAAGGTAATGCCTCAACTCACAAGAAAACATTCCAGCCGCTACCCACCCTGACAACAAGTCAGGGTGGGTAGTTCAAATAGGATTATTTTGGGGGGCCTGAAAAGGTTGAGAACTAGGAAGGCAAGGCAATTGCATTTACATAGCACCTTTCGTACACAAGGCAATTCAAAGTGCTTAACAAAATAAAAACAAATACAGAGTGCAACGGTGCACTTTAAAAATGAATACGGATTATAATAGATACAATTGAAATAAGATACGGAGCATATAAATTAGAACAAATACTCCCACCTTTGATAAAAAAAAACAGCTCATTTAAAGCCAAGGCAAGACCTAGCTATTATTAGACATCATTAGGATAGGCAATGTTAAATAAAATACGTTTTTAAATTGTACTTAAAAACAGCTATGGTTGGGGATGTCGTAATGTAACCTGGAATATTACTCCAGGTTTGTGGTGCATAATGGTGAAATGTTCCTTCGCCATGTTTTGTTCCAACTATGGGGTGAACAATTAGTAGGCCAGCCCCAGATGACCTCAGGGTTCTAGGAGGTTCATATGGCTGGTAATAGTGAAACACACAAGCAGAAGGATAAGACGGCATAAGAGAGTTTAATGGTACCTTTTCGGTCTGGTTTGGTGCATCTCTTCACCAGCCTGATGGAGTCTTTGACGAACTGCCGGCTGGGCTCCACAAACTGCATGACCTGGTCCATGATGCTGCTGTGGTGAACAGAGAGGACAGCGTCAATATGTTATACATACAGGATAACAGTATATATATATGTTAGCGCTAGTCACGAGGAAAACACTGGACTTGAAACAAACCAGAAATAGACTATCTACAAGCTCACAACACAGCACGGTGTGACACGTTGTGAGCTTATAGATCGGCTATTTTGGTGAAGAGACTTGACGTACTGTAGACTTTACAGACAATAGATAGACTAAAGACAATAAATATTTTCATGGGAGAAAAAAAATCGAAAAAAAGAAAAAAGAATCGTGATCTCAATTATTGAGGAAGAAAAATAGATTCACATTTGAGCAAGAATCGTGCAGCACTAAAGTGACACTGATAAAAATCCAAATGTTATCAAAGTATTCTAAGATACACCCAGACTTGCGTCATGGCACCCACTCTGAGAATCCCCGAGATACAGTACAGTATACAGGTAGAATAGATCTAGGGATAACGTCTTACATCCAGCTCAGCAGATAGGACATACCAGTGAGCATGGTTCTCAACCATATACTCTTCTTAGTCTTTTGAACACGATTTAGTTTTTAGTCACATTTTAGTCATCTGGAATAGTTTAGTCTTTGGTCTACTCCACCCTATACAGTGGACTAAATATCAAAATATTAGTCTTCTAGTCTAGTCAACAATATGAACACTGATTGAATACTTTATTAAGTACATTTGCTAGGGTACAGATATATAAGTGTTCTAAAAACACAAACCCAAGAAAGCACTATGGCTTGATTCCATTGAGGTTGACCGTCCTCCTGTCTGTATTCAATTCATCATCAATGCATCTATAGAATCATTAACTTTACAGTTTACAGTGTTTACACCAACAATCACTTTAAACCTCACCGAACATTAAAACACATATGGGCATTCAAAGCGTAAAGCAGCGACCATAGCAGATGATTTCCAAGCTCACAAACGACGCGTCGTTCTTAGCATAGATCTGGCTATGCTAAGAGCCTATAAAGAGGTAATACTAGAGAGCTTAACGTCACTAGCCGTAAATGCTGCCTATTAGTGATACTAATAAGGACTTAGGAGCAGTTTAAGAGTTACAGATAGATATTAGTGTTTATATATTTACCCGTTTGTTGATGGTTTGGAGTCCTGTAGTGTAGATGGTTTGTTACAGTCCAGTAGATGTGAACGTGTCTTCGGTCAGAGAGCTACTAAACTAAAAGGAAGGACACGTAGCGCTCGAGCTCAGATATGTCTCGATCTGATGACGAGCCATGGTAAGGCGAGACTACGAGAACACGGATAAGACTTCCGCTTCCGGCCGATCTCTTCAGAATAAAAATACTGTTGGTAGCGACTACTTCTTCCCGTCAAACCAAATTAAAGTAGTGTGGCTGAGCTGTCGGCAGGAACTGAATGACGCGTTTCCAAACAAATCCAGAAAACTTCTGGCTGTTTACTGACAGAATGATAATAATAAGGTCCAAAATGTACTGAGAAGGTTGATACATTAAAGTAACTATAAAGGTAAACGGTCAACAGAAAATATTGAGACTGTAGAGCTCACCCCCATTCCGATTGTTCTCTAACTGACTGAATGCCCACTGGCCACTGCCCAGGCACACAGCTGACATAACTAAAGGTGATTAGCAGACACACCGCAGGAGCCCATCAATTATAATATGGAACATCAAAACCGAGCGTGGGAAAAAACTAAATAGAAAATAAAAGCAAGCTAAATTTATATGTTGGCTCCTACAAGTAGCCTACCCTCTAACTCTCCATCATTTAGCTGAGGACCACCTAAAGACGTTACCGTACTTCCCTTCCTTGCCTTGGAGGACTGCTCTCATGTGATGTCACTTGTCCCCACATGACGGGCCTGCCAGGTACAATACTACCACCTAGTGGACAAAAGAGTGAATTCCAGGAATAAAGTGTGCATGCAGAACCAGATGAAATATTGTAGCCTTCTATCACTGTGTGCCCTCAAAGAGGAAATACACTATTAGCCAGAATATCAAACAAACAAAAAGGCCACATGTGGTTGTCATTATTATTATCTTATATAAATCATTTTGTAAAATCCATACTGTATTTAAAGGACCACTTCACCACTTTTCAACCTATCTTCATATAATAGGTCCTTAAATAATCATGATAAAATGGCCAAAAATTAATCTATAAGTCTGTGTCTCATAGGAGGGCTGTGGGCAGTTCAGAAACCCGTCCACCAGTGACATCATCGATGGGGAATCCAAGCTAATAGAAACTGGAGGCTTTCTAGTCCTGAAAAGTTGCAATGCGAAAACAGAAGCCATCGTTCTCACGGTAATATAATAAATCTAAACATGTTTGTAAAAAAAAAAAAAAATCCCACAGCCCTAGAAACTGAGTAGAAACAACTTTTGCCATTTTATCATAATTATTAGTGAGGACCTATTATATGAAGATTGGTTGAAAAGCCCTTTCAGTGGGTGAATATAGCCAATAATGTAGCCCATGGTGAGATGGTGTTGTTGACACATTAGGCTACAGGAAACATTATTTTGATATGAAAGCATAAGGTACTGTATGTAAAGCTCTGCACCTGTGTCTGCCTTTGCCCAGATGGCTGATGTGTAGAAGATGTTGTAGCACTTGGCAATAGTTTTCGATGAATTGAGTACAAAAGGACCCCAACGGAAACAAGCCATAAGGTTTATGGATAAAAATCCATTTAGCAGACCTTGTATTGTACTTTACTTCAATGTGATCGTCCATGCAAGCTGTTAATAAAGTATTCAATAATCAATCAATATGTTGGAACAGCCGCACAGGGTGTGTCTGACTGTGACATACCGGTAAACACTATAGCCTACCCTACGCCCTACATGTGAAATCTAGCAACTGAACAAACAATTTATAAAAGAGAGGTTAGACAGAAGAAGACAGTCATAAATAATACCAGTGTTTCTCAAACATTGTAATGTAAATATTTTTTTGTGTGACAACAAAACTGGTGCAGCCAAAACACATGTGTTCACAATGATATGTGGATTATATCTGTCTACCCTTTACAACAATAATAAACATTATTTACTGTACACATTGTACAGTGTTACACACACAATTCTTTTTTTACAAAGAGCTTTACAAGACCAGATAAAATCCACTAATAATAGTAGCCATGACCATCCCACTATACTTGATTAATTAACATATTTTGGGAGTTCACTATGTGATTACAGAACAATGTATTAATAACAATTAACACAGGGCAGTTTGCTAGTCTTTTGGAAGAGGTACAGCAGTGGGTGAACAAATGAAGCGACTGAAGCAATGAGCAAACATATGTGTATAAGTAAATCACGGTAGTCTAAGAAGAGTCCTTGGATGAAAAAAATGACTAAAATCCACCAAAGTAAGTAACTTGACACAAACGACACCATGATCAGGCAGATGATATTGAAGGCTCTCCTCTTCATGCTGTTGTCCCTCTCCCTCTCCCTCCCCGTATCCCCCGGCATGGGCTGTTTCAGGGCCCTGAGAACGGCCAGGCTGCACAACAGCATCACTGAGATGAAAAATGGACATTGCCCCAAATACACACCATAATAAAGTATAATAAGATTGAACATCACGCATAATACGTAAAACAGTGAAAACCCAATGATGACCAGCCAGGCCACCGCAGAGCAAGCCGCCCTGTACCGGAGGGGTTTGTACTTGAGGAAGAGCACCGGGTGAACCACTGCCATGAACCTCTCCACGCAGATACAGCTCTCGAACACGGCACGTCCATTGAGCATGAGACCACCAGCAAAATAACCAAGGAGGGCAATGCGCTTGATAACAGCTGGAAGATATAACAAGCTGGAGAGGATCTTACATACACTCAGGTTGAGTGTGAAGAACTCGGAGGCCATTGTTCCGGCTGGTCCGGTTAATACCAGCCACAGAACCCAGGTATTGACGGGGACTCCCAGGACCAGGTTGATTGTTGTGCTGGTGATGGCTAAAATGCCCTCGGTGGGCATCATGGAGGAATCATTTGATGTGTTCATCTTCCTGGCAGCTTTGATTGGAGAGTGCTCTGTCTTTTCACGATTCAGTAAAGTCTTTTAGACAAATGAAAAAAGGACAGGAAAAGACAGAGAGACAAAGAGAGAGGAACTTAATAAGATACACTTTGAATATGCAGTATAATAATAATAATAATAATTTATTTATGTAGCACCTTTCAAATTGGCATTACAAAGTGCTTTACAACAACAAACAGAAAAATATACAGCATAGACATTTCAATAGAAAACAAAAGCAGGAAAATACTAAAATGTTAGATTGGCAGTGAATTCACGGTAATCTATAAAAGTGTGTTTTTATTTTTAAACAGGATTTAAAAGAGGACACCTGAGTCTAGTCTATAACATAATAATGTAATCAAATCAGCTCTATAAAATAATACTGATCAATTCAAAACACCTCTAGATATAACATAATACTGATAAAAACACATGTAATGGTATAGTATAATTCGTGCAATCAGACCTTGACCTGTTGTGTCCTTTTCTCTGTGCTCTCTGCTGTCCACACATGCAATGTACCACCTGTTAAAGTGGCTGAAATGCAAAATAGTTCTCGCATCCTCGTGTTCATCCATCATCAACGCAAATGTGGAAACTATCACATTTCAATCAAGGCAAACAGTCACTCAAACAAGTATTGGAGACATGTATTGGAGAACAAATGGATAATGTAGATGTAATGCAAAGGAATTAGAAATGGAAAGTTGTACCTCAAGTCTTGACCTATATACTAAATATGCAATATTTAGTACAAAGTCCCTTTGTCAAAACATATCTCCATTTTTACATAGTCATTTACATCTAGGAAATCCCCACATATAGACATAACCAAAATATCCCTTAAGTCATCGTATTTAGAGCAGTAAAACAAAAAGTGAACTTCAATTTCATCTAGATCACAGAACAGACAATATCTCTCATCTTCAGGGGTGGCATTAAACCTGCCAGTCTCCAGTGCTAATGGTAATGTTCCTGACCTTATTTGAGCACAAAGAGATCGTTGTCTTTTGTTTAAATTATACTTCACATAACGTTCTACAGTGTATATGTCCTTTATAAGCCTATATATTCTATTATGGAAAAATAAATAAAAATAAAGTGCTTATATTTTGTGAGAGACAATGTGGTTTCTGCTATCATTCTGTACCGAGATTCTGTGACAATGCGGGACATTTAATTTAAATTATAATTTATACTTTGAAGAAAGATTGCCCACATACAGTAGATTGGTTGACTGAATGATTGATTGATTGATAATGTCTTTGACTGCTTCTCTGTTCCATGTTATGTTACATGATGTAATCATCTGTTCATTTAGCCTATAGATCTCCCTGGCTGTCAGCACAGACAATAGTGCTACGATAACATACAAAGTTGGTGGTTTGTGCAGGTCTGGTCCGGTCCGGTTTGGGGGTTGTATTCATTCATGCATAAATGCATATTTATTATGGTGCAGATTGGCTCTCATGACAGGTCGGATGGGTAGCAGGACTGTGGATACTTTTCTTACCCATTTTGGGCGGGAACCCATTTTGGTGTTTTAACTACGCATTATGTAATACTTTAGCTATTGAAAAATAGCAGATCTACAAGCTCATAGCGCGCCACCGAGTGGCGTGCTACGAGCTTGTAGGTCTGCTATTTTGTTTTTAAATCGTGAAAATGCGGCACAAATATTTGAATATATATTCTTTATTTATTTCGACGTCAGGCCTAAATGGGTTTTAACCAGTCATCATCAGTCCTTATCAAGGCAATGGAGCTAGCCAGCTGGCCCAGTGTGGACATTTCCTATTGACGTTTGTTGTCAGCCGCATTGTCCGAGTACTATAAGCCAATTACTAACCCTAAACTCTAACCCAATTATCCCTAACCTCAGTCTTAGATCCAGACTTACAGCCATGCCGGTATTTAAACAGAATAGGGATGCGCCGATGTATCGGCCACATATCGGTATCTACTGATAATTTGCCGTTATACAGTCGGTATCGGCAAATAAAACTGACATTAAGCGACGGCAGTAGCCGATATTTATCTGTTGTTGATACGTATACATTTTGTGTTGGCTTTGTTGCTGTGTTGTTTTTTCCTGCAGCCTATACCAAGCTGTAGATTCCGAATATTTATATATTGTATTGAAAATGTGTTCGTTTCGGCTATCGGCAAAACATATATTTTTTAAACATCGGTATCGGCCAAGAACTTCCATATCGGTGCATCCTTAAAACAGAACAACAGATTACCCTATTGACCTATTGTACTGATACTAGTTTCAATGAGGCAATGCAAACCAGAGAGAGGAGAGAGAGAGAGAGAGAGAGAGGGAGAGAGAGAGAGATTCAAGCATGTTCCTGTAGTTTGTAGCAGCAAACGTATACGAGTCATTAAAATGAGAGTAAAACATGACAATGATGAAGACAATAATATTAAGAGGCTATAGCCAGTAGCCACTTTACTTGTGAAGGTTATAGGAATACACTGGAACAGAAACAACACAACCACATGGATGCACGTCTACAAGTGTTCACAATGACAATATATGTTTACTATCCAAAATAAACTAAAATGGCAGCAGAATAAGACAAACAGCATGATGAGATGAAAAGAAAAGTATAAAATAGCATAAAATAGTTATTCATATAGTTGTTAATATTGTGGTGTGGGTAAATAGGGACATTTTCTACTAATACAGTAGGCCTAGGCACTCTGTAGCATACTTAATTAATATATAACTATACAGTATACACACAGAGATCCAGTGACACTAGAGGGAACAGCACTTGAGGAAGTAAAAGCCTTCACATACTTGGGCAGTGTCATAGACAGTCAGGGCGGCACGGATGCAGACGTCAAAGCCAGAATCGGCAAAGCAAGAGGCGCATTCATCCAACTGAAGACCATTTGGAGCTCCAAACAAATAAGCCAGCGGACAAAGCTCAGACTCTTCAGCTCAAACGTCAAGCCAGTACTATTGTACGGATCAGAGACGTGGAGGACGACAAAGGCAACAACTGTGAAGGTGCAAACCTTCATCAACAGCTGCCTGAGGAGAATCCTGAGCATCCGCTGGCCAGACACCATCAGCAATAACGACCTCTGGCAGAGAGCGAGTCTACCACCGGTGGAAGAGGAGATAAAGAGAAGAAGGTGGGGATGGATAGGCCACACACTCCGGAAGCCCAATACCAGCATCACGAGACAAGCCCTTACATGGAACCCACAAGGCAAAAGAAAGAGAGGGAGGCCGAAGAACACCTGGCGCAGGGACCTTGAGACTGACATCAAGCAGTGTGGACTGACATGGAAACAGCTGGAAAAGAAGGCCCAGGATAGAGGAGTCTGGCGAACTGTAGTCGACGGCCTATGCTCCATAAAAAGGAGCGATAGGCATAAGTAAAGTAAGTAATACAGTATACACATGTTAGTGAGTTAACTGTGTGATTCTCTATGTATCGTCTATAGGTTTAACACAGGGCAGTTTGCCAGTCTTTCGGCAGAGGTACAGCAGAGGCTGAAGCAACCCACTGACCACAGTGATGAACCTACATGCAGCTACAAGTGCTTCAACTAAGTCTCTTGCCAAGATGTTTTTTTCGGACAAAATTAGAATAATGCACCAAATAAAGAAAGTTCCCACGAATGACACCATGATCAGGCAGATGATACCGAAGGCTCTCATCTTCATGCTGTTGTCCCTCTCCCTCCCCGACGTCTCCCCCGGCACGGGCTGTTTCAGGGCCCTGAGGACGGCCAGGCTGCACAACAGCATAACTGACATGAAAAATAGGCATTCAGCCAAAACAACACGATTCAATACCCTGTGGCGCCCCTCCACGTGTAAAAGCCCATATAGCAGTGTGGTTCCAATGATGACCAGCCAGGCCACCGCAGAGCAAGCCGCCCTGTACCGGAGGGGTTTGTACTTGAGGAAGAGGACCGGGTGAACCACCGCCATGAACCTCTCCACGCAGATACAGCTCTGGAAGAGTGGACGCCCGGTGAACAGGAAACTATTAGCGGTTGTTTCAAACAGGCTAATTCGCGAGACGGCAGCCGGAAGACATAACAAGCTGAATATGACGTCACATACACTCAGGTCGAGGGTGAAGAACTCGGAGGCCATTGTTCCAGCTGGTCCGGTTAATACCAGCCACAGAACCCAGCTGTTGATGGGGACTCCCAGGGCCAGGTTGATTGTTGAGCTGGTGATGTGCAAAATGTCAGCGTTGCTGTACTTGGAGGAGTCGTTTGAAGCGTTCATCTTCCTGGCAGCTTTGAATGTGCTTTTCTTAATTCAGTAAAGGTTTTAGGAGAGACAGACAAATAAACAGACACATAATAAACAGACAGAAAGAGGAACACAGTGACAATTAATATATACACTTTGAATAGTAAAACACCTCACAACATAATACTAATCAAAACACCTCTAAAACAAAATACTAATGAAAATACCACTACAACAAAAGTTCTAATCAAAAGACATCTACAACATAATCAACAACATAATATTACTCAAAAACACATATTTATTGCAATATCAGACCTTTTTGCCCTGTGGAGTGGTCTTGCCTGTGTGCTCTGCTGTCCACACACGTATGCACTATGCAGTGTACCAGCTGTGTACATGATGGGAACATGTATGTTATTTGGTGGCTGGACATGCAAATAGTTAAATCTCATATTCTGACATGACTTGCATGTGTTGCGTGTGTGTATGTGTCAGTGCCATGCGTGCATGCATGCATGTGTGTGTGTGCATGAGTGCGTGTGCACGTGTGTTGTGATGTGGAGGAAGCCTATAGCAGAGGATGAACCAACACAGGTTAAGCAATTTCAACTGATATGATTCTACTGACACAATGGTTATCATAATGACATACATTATGATAGCATGCACACCAAGTGCATACACAATTTCAAGTTAAGCCATTTCATTATTTCAATGCATGTAGCACTATCACTTACTTATTTAAAAAGTAGAGTAAATAGGTTTTACTTTAAAGATATTACATACTGTATACACATCAAATAATAATGTTGGTGTTGATAGCATTCAGATGTCATATTTTTGCTATTTTTACCTTTTACGATGATTTGAATTTTGTTGTTATTTTTCATGTCATGATTATGAATTGAATACCCAGGAACCGAATTGAACTGTTTGACTGTACCAGGTATACATTTCTGACAAGTGACAATAAAGTATTCATTCAATCAATCAATCACACCTCTCCCAGGTTGTCAATTGAATCATGAAGTGGACATTAGTTGACAGCCTGGGGCATCAATCAAAATTCACCAGCAACAAAAAAGGGGAGGGGGGGACAAAAGAGTTTTGCATTGCAGTATCCACAGGCCTGCTGAAGCCGAAACGGTGTTGGTTTTGTTTATTGTAGCATGCAGGCTAAAACATAGCCTGCTTACAACGCTACTATACACACATTTTCAAGTGTGTTCAGTATTTTAATGCACACCACTATCACTTATGTATTCAAAAGGTACATTGGTAGATATGCGGTCACATGAATGTACAGTAATAATAATGTTCTGAATAAAGTTGTGGTTTCATAGGTTCTCAATGGCTTATGTTTATTATGCACATGCATAATTAGCTTTGCATCGCTTGCTTTACATAAAGTTGACATCAGTTGACAGCTAGGGGCACAAAACATTGTCCACCATCTTGTTTTTGTTTGTTTTGCATTTCAGTATACATTACACACATCTCTATTTGATTATTTAGACCCAGTGGTTTTTCATGTGCGCTGCAGGCCAAACACTCACAAAGGTGTGTACGGGGCTGACATTTTGGTGGTCTGATAAATATAGTGAATCATAAAAACAGGCAAAAGAAGCTTGTGAACACGAAATACATTTTCTGCTTTACCTCCTAAAAACCTATACCTACAAAAAAAATCAGTCCTCGCTCACTCTGCATGGTTTTGTGGATGTGCTTGTCTAAATAGAACTCGCAAGAACATGTGGCAAAAAAATGTCAGTTTTATATGAATGTAAAACAAAATCACAGCAAGTTTTTGATTGATTGATTGGTTGATTTATTTATTAACAGTTTGCAGAATTACAGTACATTTCAAGCACAAACTCAATACAAAGACTGTTAACTGTGAGTGGACGACCCAATTAGGCATTACACTTGTTTACAAGAGGGTCCGCCATGTTCAATTCATCAAAACATTTAGAGACGTACAAATAGACACTTCCATATAGTCAAAGAACAGAACAGGAATTAATCATAAAGGAAGCAAAAAGGGAAAAGAAACATATGAAACATACAGTAAGATCACCAGATCAACCTGATTTGTGCAGACAATGTCTGTGACATGTACAGTAGTCGTATCTGTTACTTCTGTGACCGCGGAGAGCAAAGGTCTGTTTCTCAGTGGATATATCATCTATGAAGGTTACAAAACAAATTGAGCCCCCATCGCAAAAATGTGGGGAAAATTCATGAGAGCCCCAAATCCATATGGCCACCATCAAAGGCAATAATTATCTCAAATTAATTCTGCCTTCAGTAGCATGTGACGTGTCAAACCAGGGGGGTTTCATGATTCTGAATCCATTCAAAGGATTAGTTTTGCACAAAAAAACACTCATTGGGCTAAAAACGGCCTTGGCCACTTGTGCTCAAATGTGCTGACCTCATAGCCCAAGGACTGTTTTTTGTGCAAAACTAATGCTTGGAATGGATTCAGAATCATGAAAACCCCCTAGTTTGACATGTCAACATGTTATTGAATGTCCTTTTATGACATGAGACACACAACATATCACAATGTAATGTATACTAGCAAGGAAACACCAGGACCAGGGGGGTATATACAGTATACACAAGGACATAGGTGAACTCAAATGTGATGACAAACCCAGGGATTGGCTAGGAGACTGTCTTGTCAGGTGAGACAAGACAGGCAATGGTAAACAGGCAGTAGAAGGAGCCAGGCGCACACTGCCACTTCACTGGCTGGTCCAAGAGCCAGTCCCAGAGGAAGGTCGCAAGACCGAAATGTTGCTCACTTGCTCTTCATCTAAATAAAAGCTCTTGGCACTGTTGGCAGTGTGCGGGTCTCCCTCCTTCTACTGCTTGTATTGATGTGAAGTCATGGTGTACAGTAGTACACTGTACAGTGCTACTACACTTGCTATCGGTCTGTTTTATTATGTCTTGGGCATTTCCTTTTATTTGTATAGTGGGTTATAGGTGAGGTTGATAGTCAGGAAACAGGGAGATACACAGCAAAAGGCTGCAGGCTCTGGAATCAAACTGGCGACTCGCTGTCAAGAGAGCCTAAGAGCCTATTACGAGGTATGCGCCTTAACCACCAACCAGGCCAGGGTTTCTCAAAGGGGGGTGCTGTGGCACCTTAGGTTGCCTTGACGCAAGTCCAGGGGGTGCCTCAGAATACTTTGATAATACCGTATTTGGAATTTATCAATGTCACTTCAGTCTACAGTACACCGAGTACTCCCTCACCAAATACAAATAGGCTATAGCAGATCTACAAGCTCACTGTCTGTGGCTGACAGAAAGATTTGATTCGCGCCGCAGGGTTTCCACATTGTGTTGTTGGTGATGGATGAACATCGGTGCCCTGTCAGAATATGAGAACTATTAGGCAAATAGTTCTCATATTCTGACAGGGCAGCCACCAAAGAAGATTAACAGGTGGTGCACTGCGTGTGTGTGGACAGCAGAGCATGGAAAGAAGAAGACATCACACAGGTCGGGGTCTGGTTGCAATTATTATATCCAATATTATGTTTTGATTAGTATTCATGTTGTAGACGTCTTTTAAGTATTATGTTTTGGTATTCAAAGTGTTTCTTATCATTACGTTCCTCTCTGTCTATGTATTTCTTGTCTGTTCATTCGTCCGTCTTTCCAAAAGACTTCAGTGAACTGTGTTAACAGATGAAATGTACACCGAAGCTGCCATTACATGTGCTTTTATCAGACTCACGGTCTGACTCTGCACTTACTTGGTAACCTGCACTCTGGTACACAGTAAGTGAGCACAATACTCTGAACTATTCTATCCATTTCCTTTCTTTCTTTCTTTTTGTACTATCTGTTTTGTCTTCTGTCTGTGTTTTAGTTAGCACACTAATCAGACTGTATCTCTGAAACTGAAGAGATCATTAGGACTAATTGCTATCAACTGAGCCATCAACAGCTCATTTGAACTATTAGCTCCACCTACTTTTGTAGAAATTATCTCTCCAGGCCTACATATAGGCCCCAGTTTCACAGACTCTCTGACTCACGGTCTGACTCTGCACTTACTTGGTAACCTGCACTCTGGTACACAGTAAGTGAGCACAATACTCTGAACTATTCTATCCATTTCCTTTCTTTCTTTCTTTTTGTACTATCTGTTTTGTCTTCTGTCTGTGTTTTAGTTAGCACACTAATCAGACTGTATCTCTGAAACTGAAGAGATCATTAGGACTAATTGCTATCAACTGAGCCATCAACAGCTCATTTGAACTATTAGCTCCACCTACTTTTGTAGAAATTATCTCTCCAGGCCTACATATAGGCCCCAGTTTCACAGACTCTCTGACTCACGGTCTGACTCTGCACTTACTTGGTAACCTGCACTCTGGTACACAGTAAGTGAGCACAATACTCTGAACTATTCTATCCATTTCCTTTCTTTCTTTCTTTTTGTACTATCTGTTTTGTCTTCTGTCTGTGTTTTAGTTAGCACACTAATCAGACTGTATCTCTGAAACTGAAGAGATCATTAGGACTAATTGCTATCAACTGAGCCATCAACAGCTCATTTGAACTATTAGCTCCACCTACTTTTGTAGAAATTATCTCTCCAGGCCTACATATAGGCCCCAGTTTCACAGACTCTCTGACTCACGGTCTGACTCTGCACTTACTTGGTAACCTGCACTCTGGTACACAGTAAGTGAGCACAATACTCTGAACTATTCTATCCATTTCCTTTCTTTCTTTCTTTTTGTACTATCTGTTTTGTCTTCTGTCTGTGTTTTAGTTAGCACACTAATCAGACTGTATCTCTGAAACTGAAGAGATCATTAGGACTAATTGCTATCAACTGAGCCATCAACAGCTCATTTGAACTATTAGCTCCACCTACTTTTGTAGAAATTATCTCTCCAGGCCTACATATTAGTTTTTTGAAAAATCACACAGGCTGACTAAATATAGCCTAGCGTCCAATCCAAAGACCCGGACATCCAGACACATCGAAGGAGGCCGTCCTAGGGGTTCTGTATCAACTTACTTCCTACTATTATGTTATAATTATTAGTTGTACTTTATTATTATTATTATTATTATTATTATTATTACTATTATTATTATTATCCTTATACCTGTTTAGAATGTGCTTTCCCACCGTCCCTATACTGTCCTCCTCATGTCGCCCTAGACACTACCTCTCCAGTCACAGAGATCCCTCAAATCTCATCTATCCAGCTCGTTCATCCAGTCACCACATTGTGGTGGATGGAGGCCTATGGAACTGCCACGCAGCTACCAAAAAGAATATGCCTGAATTCATTTCAGGCCACGCCTCCCTCAAGTCTCTGCATTTCCTTGCTCTGACTGAAACCTGGATCACCCCAGATAACACTGCAACTCCCGCCGCCCTCTCTGTTTCACACAAGTTCACCCACACCCCTCGCCAAACAGGTACAGGGGGTGGTACAGGGCTACTAACATCCCCCAAATGGAATTTCCGTGTCTTAAATCTCTCTCACCTTTCTCTGTCCACATGTGAATTTCATGCTATCTCAATATCACAGCCAGTCCCCCTCATCCTCATTGTGCTCTACCGCCCTCCAGGAACTCTCGGGAACTTCCTGGAAGAACTAGACTCTCTGATGAGCTCGTTTCCGGAAGATGGCACCCCTCTGATTCTACTGGGTGACTTCAACCTTCCTACCGCAGAGAAGTATCTTCCCGTTACATCCCTTCTGGCCTCATTTGACCTCTCCCTATCTCCCTCCCCTCCCACTCACAAGGCTGGTAATGTTTTGGACCTTGTGTTCTCCAGAGCCTGCTCTCCCTCCACACTCTCTGTTACCCCCTTAATTAGGTCTGACCACCACTTCATAACCTTCTCCCTCTCTCTCTCCACCCTCCCGCCTAAACCTGTTAACCCTCCGAACGTCACCTCCCGACGCAATCTCAAGTCCCTAAACCCCTCCTCCCTCTCATCCTCTATTCTCTCCTCTCTACCCTCCCTGGAGTCCTTCCTCTCCCTCTCACCTGACACTGCAACCTCATCCTTCCTCTCCTCTATCTCATCTGCATTCGACCAACACTGCCCGCTCTCATCCAGGCCAGCTCGCTCATGTCCACCGGCTCCCTGGCTATCTGAAACTCTCAGATCTGAACGAACACCTCTAAGGGCAGCCGAAAGAAAGTGGCACAAGACAAAGCTACCAGATGACCTTTCCCACTTTCACTCACTCCTCTCTGCCTTCGCCCTCTCACTAACCACTGCTAAAACCTCTTTCTACCACACCAAAATCCAATCCTGTACTTCTAACCCCAGGAAGCTCTTCTCCACTTTCTCCTCCCTCCTTAAACCCCCTCCCCCCACTCAACCTGCATCCCTCACTGCTGAGGTTTTTGTCAACTACTTCGAGAAGAAGGTTGATGATATCAGCAGCTCCTTTCCTCCCCTCCCACATAAAGTGGCATCTGACTCAACCAACACTAACCCCAACATACCATGCATGTCCTCCTTCTCTCCTCTTTCCCCAGACGAGGTTCTACAACTAGTGACATCCTCTAGACCTACCACCTGTCCTCTTGACCCTGTCCCGTCTCCAATCTTCCAGACCATCGCACCTGATCTGCTCCCCTTCATCACCTCCATCATCAACACCTCAGTAACCTCAGGCTGTGTCCCATCTGCCCTCAAGTCAGCCAGAGTAACACCACTCCTCAAGAAACCAACTCCTGACCCCTCAGATGTCAAGAACTACAGACCGGTATCACTCCTTTCATTTATTTCTAAAACCATTGAACGTGTTGTCTCCAACCAGCTCTCTCTCCATCTCTCACAGCACAACCTGCTGGATCCCAACCAGTCCGGATTTAAGAAGGCCCACTCCACAGAAACTGCCCTGCTGGCAGTCACAGAAGCACTACATGCTGCCCAAGCTGCTTCCCACTCTGCAGTACTGATCCTCCTAGACCTATCGGCAGCATTTGACACAGTGAACCACCAGCTGCTCCTAGACACCCTAGCGGATCTAGGCATCGGTGGAACGGCACTAAAGTGGTTCTCTTCCTACCTCACCGACCGGACCTACCAGGTTTCCTGGAAAGGTCTGTTATCATCCCCCCGAACCCTCCAAACTGGGGTCCCACAGGGATCGGTTCTTGGTCCCCTCCTTTTCTCACTGTACACTAAATCCCTTGGCACTATCATCTCTGCTCACAATATATCCTATCACTGCTACGCCGATGACACACAACTGTTTCTATCCTTCCCCCCCTCTGCCACTCAGGTGGAAGAGCGCATCACCGCATGCCTGGCTGACATCTCACAGTGGATGTCCTCCAACCACCTCAAACTGAACCCAGACAAGACTGAGCTTCTCTTCTTCCCAGCTAAGTCCTGCCCTATGCGGGAGCTAACTATCTCCATAGACAACGCCCTGGTAACGTCTGTCCCAACAGCCAGGAATCTTGGTGTTGTCCTGGACAGTCAGCTCTCGTTCAAAACTCACATCACAGCTGTCACTCGATCCTGTAGGTTCACACTCTATAACATACGACGAATTAGACCGTTCCTCACCCAGGAATCAGCCCAGCTCCTAATCCAGACAACAGTCTTGTCAAAACTTGACTATTGTAACTCCCTCCTTACTGGCCTACCAGCATGTGCACTTAAGCCTCTCCAGCTGATCCAAAATGCTGCAGCTCGCTTGGTCTTCAACCAGCCAAAATTCTCACATGTCTCCCCCCTGCTCCGCTCCCTCCACTGGCTCCCGGTCGCTGCCCGCACAGAATACAAAACCCTGATGCTGGCATTCAAAGCAACCAAAGGTATGGCTCCCCCATATCTTGCAAGTATGATCGAACCCTACAAACCCTCCCGCTCACTCAGATCAGCCAACGCAGGGAAGCTGGAAGTACCCTCACTAAAAACGCCGGGACAACGCTCCACACGTCCCAAACTCTTCTCCCTTCTGGCTCCAAAACTGTGGAATGCACTTCCCATTGCAGTCAGAACTGCAGCATCACTCCCAATCTTCCGCCGTAGTCTGAAAACCCACCTTTTCAGACTCCATCATGGCCCATAGCACTTACCCCACCCCCTTAGATAGCAATTCTAGTAGTCATAGCACGTCATAGTACATATGTGTAGCATAGTAGTATAGATGTATAGCTTATATGTATAGTTTCATTATAGATATTCCACTGTTACTTTCTTAGCTACGCATGTTTCATGATAAATGTCTTTATGTGATGTATTCCCATGCTTTTGTTCTTGCTTAATGTAAGTCGCTCTGGATCAAGAGCGTCTGCTAAATGCCTAAATTGTAAATTGTAAATTGTAAATTGTAGTATTATGTTATATAGAGGTGTTTTGAATTGATCTGTGTTATCTATGTTATAGAGCTGATTTGATTAGTATTATTATGTTATAGACTAGACTCAGGTGTACTGCTATTCAAAGTTCCTCTTAATAAGGGGCAACGGTGGATGAACGGTTTGCGGAGCGGCCTTGATATCGGAAGGTCGCTAGTTTGTATCCCCGGACCAGGACGTTAAAATTACCACCGTTGAAGTGCCCTTGAGCAAGGCATTGAACCCCTACCATGAAATGTTCTATGAGCAGGGC
The DNA here is from genome assembly GCF_963924005.1 of Protomyctophum bolini. NCBI lineage: Eukaryota > Metazoa > Chordata > Actinopteri > Myctophiformes > Myctophidae > Protomyctophum > Protomyctophum bolini. Next base: position 26,996,023 of record NC_137882.1, read on the forward strand.
CTGGCTGTAAACAAGTTCTTGAGCTTAGTCCAGTTACCCTGGGTAAACATACTGTAACTTTCTTTCTAACCTCTCTCTTTGTCTCTGTCTTTTCCTGTCCTTTGTTCATTTGTCTAAAAGACTTTACTGAATCGTGAAACAGACAGCTGGGTTCTGTGGCTGGTACTAACCGGACCGGCCGGAACAATGGCTTCCGAGTTCTTCACACTCGACCTGAGCGCGTGCGAGATCATCTTCAGCTTGTTATGTCTTCCAGCTGTTATCAAGCAAACTCCCCTTCTTGAGTATTTTACTGATGGTTTTGTGTTAACCGGCCACCCGCTCTTCCAGTGCTGTATCTGCGTGGAGAGGTTCATGGCAGTGGTTCACCCGGTGCTCTTCCTCAAGTACAAGCCCCTCCGGTACAGGGCGGCTTGCTCTGCGGTGGCCTGGCCGGTCATCATTGGGTTTTCACTAGGATATGTGCTTTTGGATTATAATATATTGTATTATGTTAATTTGGGTAAATGCCTATTGTTCCTCTCAGTCATGCTGTCGTGCAGCCTGGCCGTTCTCAGGGCTCTGAAGCAGCCCGTGCCGGGGGAGACGTCGGGGAGGGAGAGGGACAACAGCATGAAGAGGAGAGCCTTCATTATCATCTGCCTGATCATGGGGTCGTTTGTGGGAACTTTCCTTACTTGGTGCCTAATGGAGATTTTAGTTGAGCAAGGTCTCGTGATAGATGAAATTGATTTAGGCGGAGCTGTGTGTATTCTCATTACTGTGGTCACTGGGTTTGTTCAGCCAGTGCTGCACCTCTGCCTAAAGACTGGCAAACTGTCCTGTGTTAAACCTGTACAAGATGCATAGAGTACAGTACAGACAGGCCTGTGGTACATTGGTTCTGCCACGAGCACAAGGAATGTTACAAGGACAAGCTGTACCATAATAAATAATATAGCTATCAGGCCTAAGAGAGAGACATGATGATTTAGGTTTTGTGTGAGGTGTGTGTATGTGTCTATATATAAATATATATCTTTAAACGTTTAAATGTCTTGATTAATTGAAAATGGGGGACCCTCATGTAAACATGTCTTGCATTTTCTGGTTTTACCCCTTTTGGAGAAATACATATGATGGATTAATGTGTATATCATTATCTATATGCATATATGTAGGAACATAATACTGTGATTGGAGGTATACAGTAAGAATTAATTTTCGAAGGCAAAAACGGAATAATAATGTTGAGTGTTCGTTTTAACGAACAATGGACGGAATGTGAAGGTAGTAAGTAGCCTTGCCGAGCCATGAGGCCCATAGGGCAGGAGCCTATCTCCTGTTTCTGTAGCGTGAGGCAGCTTGATGTACAAGTACACCCCCTGGACATGACGCTAGTATGTCGCAGGGACTTACCCCCAATCAAACCCTTGATGCCGAGTGTCAAGCAGGGAGGCACTGGGTCCCATTTTTAGAGTCTTTGGTAGTTTGGTATGACGTGGCCAGGGATTGAACCCCGACCTCCCAGTCTCAGGGCAGACACTCTAACCACAAGGCCACTGAGCTGGTAAACAAATGTGAAGGTAAACATTGTATAATTATATTATATATGGGGGTTATTCATTATGTTTCAAATGTTAGAGAAAAATGTACAAATGTACAAAGGATAGACATCAATAAGCTTTGAGCTTCAGCCTATGCCTTTTCAATCAACTATAAGAGTGTGAATATATGATTTATGTTACTGTTGAATTGATCAAAATAAATTGAACTAAACCCACAGATTTTGTATTGACCTGTAACTTCCTTGAACTGTACCCATTCTGCAAACTTAATACAAATGTCAATCAATCTAATGAACCATGTCATAGTTGGAAAAATAAGTCACAACTAACTGGCCTACAGCAAATCAAACTTTATTTCCAGCAGATTGTTATTGCAAATAAAACGTAAGCAGGTATCTATGATTCTGACAGCCCAAGAGAAACATTTTAGAGAAAAGGAAAAAAAATGCCCATGGTATCAAGTGTAGATGGCCCAACTGTTCAGTCTCTGTGTATGCATTGCAATTGCAGTGCGTTTAAGTCACGTAAACAACCATAGTTGCATAACTGGCAGTTTCAAATAGCAGCCATGTTTGTGCCACAGACCGAATTATACTTTGTACACTTTACTATCTCAGTTCGACAAGTTGCAAGCTTGCAAATTGGCCATTTGAGACACACGGCTCCATCACATGACAGACTGTCCCAAACGCTGTACGCCTGGTGTCCCTCAGCCCGAGATTTAGACTCTCGTGTTATTTTATCGATTCTGACATTTGCAATTGAACATGTCGGAATCGATAAAATATATCTACGAGTCTAAATATTAGGCTGTGGCCGTCCGCATTTCAGGCATGCATGTCATTATGGTAAAGATATTTTGGAAAAATAACATCACTAAATAGGGGATCTTCAAGCTTGCAACACGTGAGCTTGTAGATCCGACTATTATTGCTGATGGCTGGCACAGAAACGGCTTCCAATGACCACGTCGGGAGGTTTTAAGATCAAATACTGAAAACTCCCCAAAATGTCCATTTTTACCAGCATCTATAGGTGGTGGGTTATTACACACAGGACTTATGTTGGACAATCAATGGGCCCCATATGGCTTTGCAGTCCAACAACAATAAATCAACATTTAGACTGCAGAAATTTCAATTGACAACGGCAACCCCTAGTGGTAAAGTAATTGAAGTACAGACAGTATACAAAAGAAAAGGAAAAAAAACACAACATTTCAAACGCCCCATTCTAAACACTCAGGAATAAATTAGCTCAGTTCAGCTTCCATCAGGCTAGTATTTACACCAGTCAGTGCGTTCAGCCACATAAAACCCCGGCTGATTTACAAAACACTTAAAAAATAAAATCAAAATCAAATCTTTCAATTCACACATTGCAAATTTTTTTTTTTTTTATAAAGTCCCTCAAGGCAAAGGGGATAAAGAAAACTTTGAAGTGATACATGTTGGGAACGGGCCCGGCACATCGAGTGGCCAGCGAAGATGAGAACATCCTATATGACGTGTGCATTGTCCTTTTTCCTTCAGTGTGTGTGCCTCAGTGTGTGTGTGGGGTTGCAGTGCATTTCAGACGCCGTTACCAAACCACCTCATCACCTCGTATGTATCTATACCCACAGTCACACATTCCGACGGCACACCGAGGCGTAGCTTAAGATAAAAGGATTGTAAACTCGACGTGAAGGGTTAACTCGACTCATCAGATCTGTGGACTTTGAGTGATGGAGCAGCGAGACACCGAACATTAAGGCGGCGGAGTTGATATTTTCTGCACAAAAAAAAAAACGTGTTCCGTTTTGAGATAAAGCTCGATATTCTGATAGTAATCATTAACCCATTTAGACCCAAGTTCAATTCTACAAAAGTCTTCTAAAACATTTTCACGATTTTTCAAAAATAGCAGACCAACATACAAGCTTGACCTATGAGCTTGTAGATCTGCTATTTTTCAATGGCTAAAGTATAACATAATGCTTAACCCATTCTGACCGGGCACCCATTTTGGTGTTGGCATCATGTTATGCTTTACCTATTGAAAAATAGCAGATCTACAAGCTCATATCGCGCCACCGAGTGGCGCGATACGAGCTTGTAGGTCTGCTATTTTTGAAAAATTCGAAGAACGACTGACATTTTTAGAATCTGATCTCAGGTCAGAATGGGTTAATCAGACCAGTGTGTGTCCCGTGGAAACCTCGTATGAATCTGATCTCAGGTCAGAATGGGTTAAAACACCGAAAGGGGTTCCCTCCCAAAATGGGTTAATGTGGAGTGGTTGTTCAGTAACGAGTCTCTCCAGCTCTTCAGTAAAACAGAAAATGCATCGTCAGGTGGGTCACCAATTTCATGCAATCAGGGGAGAGAACCCATATATGGGCTTAACCCATTTAGGCCTGACTTCCAAATAAATAAAAAGTCTTCGGAAAGATTATATTCAAAGATTTGTGCCACATTTTCATGATTTTTCAAAAATAGCAGATCTACAAGCTCATAGCGCGCCACTCGGTGGCCCGCGGTTGTAGGTCTGCTATTTATTATATTATTTTTCAATAGCTAAAGTATAACATAATGCTTAAGTTAAAACACCAAAACGTGTTTAGGTCCAGAATGGGTTAAATCATTTGCGTTCCACTTCTAGTTGTCTCAAAAAAAAATAACCACATCCTTTCATTTAGTTTATCCTGAATCCCTCTCGACCTGACGTGATGTGCATTTTCTGTTAAACAGCTGCAGAAACCCCGTTACCAAATATACACTCTAGCCATGATTATCAGAATATAGCTATACTAGCTAGTTCGACAAAAACACAACAACCTTTAATGTCCTCCCGGTCACTGCTACCGAATGAAAACTATCACTATCATGTCTCACAATATCACCAGTTGTGTGACTAAGACTGGAGGGTGAAGTTGTCTTTAGAGGATTAGTTAAAAAAAAAAAGAAAAGAAAAAACGACCAAAAGACATTTAAATAAATCAATTCAAAAGGACATAAGTCGGCCGACTAGACTACAAGGCCTGATTTGTACTAATTCATTGGGAGCTGGCGTGGCAGGCCCAAAATAGCCCAGACTACAAGTTCACAAAACGCTGCGGCACGGCATACATTATATTATGGTGAGCTCAGAGGAGATCGGCCCATTTTTTTTATGTGCGACGCGATGTGCGACCGAGTATAAAATCAGACACTCACGAAAGACAACTTCACCTTACAATAACATACATACTAGTGTATGTATGTGGGGGGGGGGGGGGGGAGACAAGGACAAAAAAAACAAACCAAATCATGCAAGCTGCATCGGTACCTGTCGCTATCCATCCAGATCTTCTCTTACCAGCCCCACCTCTTCTTATGCTCAAGGTGAATTAATGCATTTCTCCATCACTCCCTCACATGACCAAACAACAGAGAGCAGAGTAATTGTTCAAACAAAACATATGGAGTGTGTGTGTAATGTGTATGTGTGTATGTTAATACAGATTTTCTTAGGACAAACCCCTCGCTTTGAAAGGGGGTGTGGTGGGGGGGGGTCTTCATCACAGAAGTAGAGCCACACAGAAACACGCGAGAGTTCTACTCAAAAACCGCTCAGTAAGGCGAGGGGTGAGCACCTGGCTGCGGTTGGCACGGTTCCAATGTCTCTCGGCAGAGTGGGCGGGGTTAAAGGAGGACGGACCCCCCCCCTACCCTCCCTTCTCCCGGGTATATAGACGGTGTGTAATCAAAGTTTATCGTGGACAGGTTGGTTGGGTTACGGAGGGTGGGTCGGTAATGAGTAAGGTGGGGACGGGGGGGTGCCAACTAGGGGGCCCACCGCCGCTACTCGTCAGAGCCAGCTGAGCGTTTCTGGTTCCTCTTGCGGGGAGACGTCTGTCTGGGAGATGCTTTATCTGCACGGCACAGAGAGGGCAGAGGTTAAAGGATGCACGCACACACACACACACACACAATCACAAAACAGTAGGCATTTAACAATATATCGTAACCCAATCCAAGCCATCCATCTCGAAGAAAGCTATTACCACCATCTGGGCCATACACGAAAAACACGAGATTTGAATTAAAAAAAAAAATATATATATATATATATATATATACGGTAGATAAAGAAAATGATTATTGGTACCTTTTTTTTCGCTTCCGTTGCTAGCCTCCACACTCCATTGTAGAAACAGCCTACATGTTAATCCGCGGTACACATGCAGTGTTAGTGTTTTTTCTGCTCAAAATGGGACGAAGTACCATGTTTGGGATATGAATCCGTGCTCGCGCTAAAGGAACTCAATCGTCCGTGTGTTGGTACACAGCCTAGACTACAGCTATGGAGGGCTGTCACGTCCGGGTCGGGCGGATGTGGCTATATTGCTCATGTCGCGCATTTCACTGGCACTAGAGTCACGATCCGGTTTATGTGAATATTAATCAATACAATCTTAGTATAATGCAATTAGGCCCCAGACGGCCAGACCACCTGGTATAGGGAATCTAATAATCAGAATTATTATATTGATTTGACACTTCGTTTAGATTCATATTGGACATTAGCCTAGACTAGAAGTACCAATGAATGAGAGGAGCCATCAGAAAGGTTCCATGCAGAATAACACGTCGTACACCACACTAAAAAGACCATCAAACACCCTTACAGCTGTACTGGAGTCAGTTCACCAATCAGCTTCAGACTTACAGCTAAAGCTGCATGTTGTAAAAAGAAAAAAGGATTATATATATATATATATATATATAATCTTTACATGTGATAGATTTTTGGGGTGTATAGCTATAGTTTCTAGGTTTCATTGTCAATTTGCCAATCAAGGTTACAGGGAGAGAAGGTATTTAACCCTGGCCCTAATCATTCTCAGGTGTTGCCAGTGGCAGAGCTAAACCAGTTTGACTGAACTTGAGCTTGTGTATCCTGGGCGTTTGACGGTTTTGTTTATTTATTTTGTATCTAGAACAAAAGTATAGGACTTTGGTCAGATACTATAATTTAATATGAGCTCAGCAAACGTTTGGTTTGCAGTTATTTTGATCACACGTCTGAACTTCCTCGGCAACCAGTAGCACCGTTACCCAAGTATAGGGACTTGGGCGTTACAATAGCCGATTATTTCCGCTTTAAATATGGCAAACTATAGGGCTTAAATGGTTAAGATGAATTATAATCGAAAGGAAAACAGTCAGCATCAAGCTTGAGAACATTTAGTAAAAAAGAAAAACACAAATGCAGAAGTGAATTCCCATTATTATATCACACAATATCATGATACGACACATTCTAGCCCATTTTGGGCAGGAACCCCTCTTGGTGTTTTAAAAATTATGTTATAATTTAGCTATTGAAAAATAGCAGATCTACACGCACATGGCACGCCACAGAGTGGCGCGCCACGAGCTTGTAGGTCTGCTATTTTTGAAAAATCGTGAAGATATTTATTTCAGAAAACTGGAGGATTTCTTTTTTTTTTTTTTTTAAGTTCGAGGTCAGGCCTAAATGGGCTAGAGAAGCGACTCCCTCACAGCACTACAACACACAGCAAGCAGCAAAAGCTCACCTCGACGACTCTGCACTGAAGACAAAGAAAACACAGGCAACAGGAAGGCAGCAAGGGAGAGAGAGAGAGAGAAGGAAACAGTGAGCCCCATGCAGAGGAATGTAATGAGTGAACGTGATTCACACACACACACACACACACACACACACGCACACCTAGCAAAAACACAGATTAGGAACTTCTGAAGAGATTTCAGAAACAGATTCAGAACCAGAGACTCAGAACCAAGGAGGAGGTAAGGTAAAGCAGCAGTCAGAACTTGGAAATGGAAAAGTATCCATTTTTTCCTATGCAGTACATTTCTACTACCTACTTCATCTTGGTTTGCATTTTTCGGTGCTATGATATGTAACAATGTCATCAGACACAAGTGAAATGCTTCGGAATGTAAAAATTCAAACACATTGTGATAAAAAAAAGAATATGTATAATGTGTTTGTGATCTGAATCACATCAATTATAACGGTCTCATGATGCACCATTACATTCCTTACACATGCAGATAAACTCTCAACACGTTAGTTTTGTTTTAACCATGCCCCCCCAACACAGTTTAACAGATTCAGAGCAGTGTGCTCAACGCTGAGCCGGTGGTCACTTTATCATGCAATTCTGCAGCCCACATGTTTTGCAATTCGTTTAGTCATTTCGTGCATTTGTGTCTGCTGCCAAAATACCATACTATTTTATTCTTTCACAACACATCTTTCTTGTAGCCACTGACTGAGTCAATACTGTCAATCTGTCATAAAAGTAACGCTATCTGAATTCATAATGTGAAACATTTGGTAGTTACAGCAGAGACACATGAGAGCAAGTTTAAAAAAAAAGGACAACGGCAACACACTTTTGCACAAAGGCAGCATCCGCAAATGCAGCGTGCACAAATGTGCGCATGCACAGCCGTTTAGCTCTGGGAGTGTGGAACTATGGTGGCACTCTGGAGTGAGTGTGGAACTATAGTGGCCCTCTGGAGTGAGTGTGGAACTATAGTGGCCCTCTGGAGTGAGTGTGGAACTATAGTGGCCCTCTGGAGTGAGTGTGGAACTATAGTGGCCCTCTGGAGTGAGTGTGGAACTATAGTGGCCCTCTGGAGTGAGTGTGGAACTATAGTGGCCCTCTGGAGTGAGTGTGGAAATCAAAGTTGCCCACCCCTGATATATACACATCAGAATGTTCGGATACATACTGATCTGGTTAAGTGTCTCCTGAGGGATCCAGCTCAGGTCTACGTCGCTGTGGCTGGACGTTCCCATCTCCACCTTGGCAGCGGGACGCCTCCTCTGTAGACAAAAAAAACAAACCAGACAGTGTTGAACTCATTTCAGACGAGTCCCAGTTAGCCTGAAGGGCTGCCTGCAACTACTGCTCGTTTCAGCTGTAGATTATGGGGCGCTAGTGGCTAGCCCCTCCTATGCCCAGCTGTGTGTGTGTGTGTGTGTGTGTGTGTGTATTTGTGTGTACCCACATAGTGATGATTCAATTCAAATATTTTCCCTTTTTACCTCCTTGGTGATGAAATCCTTTTCTGTTCTTTTACTATATCTTTGAGTCGATCCTCTATATACCGCCTCCAACTTGTGCAGAATGCGGCTGCCTGACTGTTAACCAATACACAAAGAAGGTCACACATTACTCCTGCGCTTGCGGCCTTGCATCGGCTACCAATCGACACCAGAATTAAATTACATTTATTAATTACTTATAAGTCTCTTCATGGGCTGGGCCCAATTTATTCAAGTGAACTGGTGCACCCCAAGGTGAATATGAGACAACTTAGGTCTTCAGACAAAGGTCTTCTCATTATCCCCGCCACTAAGCTGAGAACCAAAGGAGATGGAGCTTACTCATTTGTTGCTCCTACGCTGTGGAATGACTTACCACTCTGCTAGAGAAACGCTGTGTCTGTTGACATCTTTAAGAAGCTGCTAAAAACTCATTTGTACCGCAAACATTTTGGCTTGCTCCAGTGATTGCTTACATTTTTTGTTGATTTCTATGTACTGTACTGTTCTATTTTATCTATTTCTAGGTACTGTCTTTGCTGCTCTGTTTATGTCATTGTTGGCTTATTTTTGATTGAGATGTTCTTATTTTATTCCTTTTATTTTATTGTACAGCACCTTGTAACAACTGTTTTGAAAGGCTCTCTATAAATAAAATTACCTTACCTATATAGAAGTGTCTATTTGTACATCTCTAAATGTTTTGATGAATTGAACATGGTGGACCCTCTTGTAAACAAGTGTAATGCTTAATTGGGTCGTCCACTCACAGTTAACAGTCTTTGTATTGAGTTTGTACTTGAAATGTACTGTAATTCTGCAAACTGTTAATAAATATTTCAATCAATCAACATGATCACCCATTATCGCCGAACTACACAGTGTGTTTGTGTGACCAAATAGGTGTAACTGCCTTTTTTTTGGACAATAACGTCCGTCCGCGGGTCGTACCTTTCTGGACTCCAGCAGCTGGTGAAGACCTACGACGACCAACAAGCTCAGTCCAGAGAGGAAGACGTACATGAAGATGCTGCAGGAAGGGAAAAAGAAACGTCTCAATAGGATTTACATGAAGATACTGCAGGAGAGCAAAGAAATCACGTCTCCAGAAATCTACTAGTGGAGAAAGATCTCAATCTGCAACACAGAACATATAGTCGTTGCTGTCGGGGCAGAAAACTCCATATTTCAACTCTTTAACGTTTTGTGTAAATTAATGCCCTGCGTATAGTCATACTACTACAGTGTCACACAAAAGTGGCAAAGGAAATTGTCGATCTACAAGCTCACAACGCGTTGCAATGTGATGCGTTGTGAGCTTGAAGATCGTCATTTTATTTTTTTGGTGAATTGAATCCATCGGAAAAACTGTTTGACAGACAGTTTCCACTCGACAGCAACAATTTTAAACACGGACAAAAACATGAAGACGCTTGAGGAGAGACCAAGATCTCCACCAAAAAACAGCCGATCTACAAGCTCATAACGTGTCACACCGCATTAGTCTTGCATTGCCAGACTGTTGCCACTCGCTATTTTCAAAACACTTCCGACATACAGAGAACAGAAGCTCTAAAATATAAAATAGGGGAAGTGAAGCTTCCTCCACACTTCGTCTTTACAGTCGCGCAAATCGTAATATAAATAGAAATCATCTAAGCATATATAGATAGATCAAATTATTATCCCGCAGGGGGAAATCAGTCGCCCAGAGGCGTCACAGCAGTTAACGTTACAGCATACATTAAAGTATAAGAAAAATAAAAAGTACTGTAGTATACAGTAGAAACAAGGCAAAAGAAAAATACTACTATACAACACTACTGACCAACGTTACACGAAGATTAAAAACAAACAAATAAGGTGTCTATATACAGTCAATCAGTGAGTCAGTAGTGTATAACTCTTGTCATGAAAAAATTAAATAAAAAGTTAAACAATAAAGTGTCCATGTCACGTAAATACCGGTACTCACAAATGCTCACGTAAATACGCTTGCATTGTCTCACTGCGACTGCTCCCCCAGTGCTCCGCGCAAGAACGCAGGTCTCACTGAAGATGAACTATAGGCGCGTTATGTAGCTTCACGTTTGAAAGTCCCTCAAACTGTTTAGTAGCCAAAAACGTCTTTGTAATGAATGCCACAGGCGTCAAGACATATCGCCTTTTCATCCATATTTAGAAAATTCCTCTAATCTGGTGTACAGGTGATGACATGCACATTACATGCATAATAGAATTACAAATTCTCTCTTTTATAAATGGGAGAATTGGCACCCAGAGCCTAAACTGGTGACCACCAGGTGGCGCTGAAAGAGTGACGCAGGGGGGGAAAAAACTGCACAAGAACCCCCCTAGCAATGTCTTAAGGAGGTCAGAGTCATGAACAACTTTAGACTGTCCTTGCGGCTAGCGGCACCCCTTGTGGTGCACGAACACCTCCCAGGGGTGAAAAGGGTAATGGCGGTTTATGGTGTCATTTAACACTACACAACGGCAAAATCCAGTAAAGCACTGTGGAGTTGTATAGAGCAGTTGCTGGAGTATACAGCAGCTGCATGTCTCTCAGCGCGGAGACATTCTGTGATTCTGTTTAGTTGCATAGAAAGGCCTAACCAGGGACTGGGGTTGCAAATTAGCCTTGGCTACAAACCAAACCGTACAATGCAACGGTTTCATGTTTTTACAACTTGATACACTGTTTTTTGTGTCGTCCAAATTCGAGACTCAGCGTTGGGGGCTGCGTTAGCTAGGTCAGGAGGTAACAGGGGGTGCACGGCCAAAAACGTTTGGGGACCGCTGCACTAGCCAAAGGGCCGTTGTGTGTCTCGTTGTTTCAGTGCAATACAGGTACAAAGGACTTCCCCAAGTCTTTCACACATTTGTCCCGGGAGGGTGAATCCGTCCTAAAAAAAAAAAAGGTGTAGTTCCAGACTATATAGCATTCGGAGATTGTGGAGTCGTTGGCTGGCTACGCGAGACTACACTCGTATCAACGACGTATGAAGCGTCTAGGTCGGCTATTTTCACTCAAATTAAAAAATGTTTTCAAATGACAGCGGACAGAGAACGTGGCAGAAGCTGGTGGTAATCAACAGATGGTTGTGGTCGACTTACGTCTCTCCGTCCAAACCGTCCTCCCTCTCTGTGACGGTCACCGTCTGGTTAAACACAGCATCCTGGAACACGTTACCCTGCACGCGCACACACACACACACACACACACACACAAACACACAAACACTTAGTATACTCAAGTCGACACCTGAGGTGGCTCTCTACTTGAACAGTTTCTCCCAGCCCTCCCCGATCTACAAGCGCACAACATGTTACAATGTGACATATTGTGGGCTTGTAGATCTTGGCTAACGTCCCTCCCCCTCCACCCTCAGAACCCAGAGGTTCAAGTGCTTAACCACTTGACCCTACTAGCCTGGAATCCAGACCAATATGAAAAATCCCTGGGAGATTGGTCTGGCACTCCTCAGTTTGAATTACATTTTGCAAACGATAAAACGTAAAAATGGTGGTAACGGGCCAACGGCTCATATAAAGTTATTTGAATGCAGACAGACAAATCAGATGTAAACTGTACAAGTCTTCATCATGTCACTTAAGGTGACTTAATCGATTCACCCCTGGAGAAGAGACACATTATCCATTCAGTTGTAACATTACACCCTTTAACCAGAACAATAATACAACGGTCACGTTTTACACCTCAACCCGAGTCTGGGTGTGGAAGCCTATTGGAAAAACTAGGCTGGGTGTGGCAGGCATTACTAATCTATTGAAAATCTAGGCTATTTAAATCGCACAGCTTTGCAGTCTTTACCTTAAAGGTGTGACTGTGATCAGTGGCAGACAAGAGGAAAGAAAGTTGTTTTTATTAGAGTCTTGCCAGGAAACCCTTCAGAGAAAAACTACTGAATTTTAAAAAGCACTAGAGCGGTGCCCGTGGGGCCTCTACGACAGTGGCCGTTGGGCACTGGCCCACTGGAATGATGCAAGTTGGAAATTAATGCCCCACCGTTGGTGTCCCTATTTATGCCCATATATGGAGTTCTTTGTCAGGCATGCCCAAATATAGAGTCTATGCAGACGTCAGAATGATGTCAGAACAAGCCAGCTCCATATATGGACCCTGGGCAGGGGCCCTGTCCAGAGCACGGGCAAGAGGCCTTTTTGGGACGGTTCTGGACCGACACCGGCCACTGCACCCCCCTCTGCGGTGGTGAGGAGTGCATGTGTCGAATTTGAAGTCAGTGGGGCGAACGGTTCTCGAGTTACGTGGATTATACACCGACAGACGGACTACAACCATTCAGAGACTGCATGTTTAGATAGATGTTGCATTATATAATAACGCAGCCCTCCTATCTCCACTTTGTTGTAGTGGGAAGAAGGCACAGCTGAAGTCATGAACTACAGATTCTCCTGTAACAGGCCATGTGTTTCCATTTTAATGCAGCCTTACTGTAAAATGTGCCTATGTTGTAGTTCTATAATTATGCAGCCTTGACAAATGAAATGTCATTTCTATATCACTGTCCATGCTCGTTTAACCACTTTCAACCTGGTGTGCGTATGTTGGGCAAAAACCTTTAAAATGTAGAAAGATCTTCATAAATAAATATATATATTTTAAGTGTGTAGATCTGCAATTTTTAAAATAATTAAATTATTAAGCATACGGCCTGTGTGCCGTACTTTATTGATTATAAACACTAGTCATTGGCAGTCATTTCTCTGGATATTTCAGTAATAGGCTTTGTATAATTAAGTCATTTATCACAATGCTTGTTCACAAAGCCTAAAAGGCAAACGGTTCCAAATTATGTTCAATGCTAAAAACACCTGAGCACAATAATTTGTACACTTAATTGTCAACAGCCCTGCTTACATTGCCGTCCTTGTAGTTGAGGTTGATCACCAGTCCAAAGGGCCGCCCTCCCATTGGCTCTGCCGGGATGAAGGAGTACTCGAAGGTCGCCTGTCTGCTCCCCGGGACCACGATGCCCAGTTGCAGCGCCGTGAAGTTCTGGATGTAGAACTGGAAGTCCTGAACACAAAACACACGGCGGCCATGGATGAGAGGACTGAACAGTCAAACTGGGGACAGCACACTTTCCGACTCACTACCGGTTCAAACCACTTTTAACCCATTTAGACCTGGGAACGATTCTACAAAATGTCTTCTAAATCCTGACAGTTTTCAGAAAAACCCTACGTTTCCATGTCAGTGGTTCTCATACATTTTCATGTCATTGTTAATGGTACAAGATACCGGGGTTGTGGCTCTCTCAGAGCGGGAACTCTGGGGGGAGGGAGGGGTAAAGTTCAAAAAATGTTGTATGCTATTTTCATATGTGACTTGAAAAATGCATAAAGAAACTTTGATTAAAAATAAATAAAGGTGTGCCGATATTACTTTCTCTATGTTGCCTAAAGTTCCCTAGCACACCGGGAGGTGCCGTTTTCATGCAATTAATTTGTTTTCTGAAGAACACGGTGGATGTGACGGACGGTATACCTGAGGGTAGCGGAACGACGCGTCCAGAGACTCCACCGTAAAGCTCTCCGATCCCTTGTTGGTGAAACCCATCAGGAACTTCACCACTTCGTTGGCAGGAAAGTCTGCAAACACAGACACACAAACATGAATAGTTGAGTGACTCTCATTACTGGGAATACACAAACAGTGTGTATGCGTGTGTGACACACACAAACATGAATAGTTGAGTGACTCTCATTACTGGGAATATGTGTGTGTGTGTGTGTGTGTGTGTGTGTGTGTGTATGCGTGTGTGTGTGTGTATGCGTGTGTGTGTGTGTGTGTGTGTCATTACCATCTCCTTTGACAAACAAGATGGTGGTCTCAGCGTTGGGGGAGGCCTTTATTTCACCAGTTAAAGCCTCCTCCTCTTCTTCCTCTTTTTCTTCCGTCTAGTAACACACACACACACACACACACACACGTATTAATCACCTGGTACAGCGGATAATCAAAGCGATTGTCCAATGCTAGCATAGCAACAGTCACTAAACTGTCATAGGGTCTGGCAAACCTCCATCAACCGTCATAGCTGTCGATGTTATTTTGTCCGCACACACACAACCGCAATATCACGATAACGCAATGCTGACTTATGAACCAGCAACAGATTCCACGTACCCAGAAAACTGTTTGGAGGGTACATTTTTCACCCAAGCCAAGTTCCGAGTTAAACACACCAGAAATTCAGAAACACAGCCTGCCTGTTTCTCTGAAGTCTTACTCTGCAGTTCATGAAAACGCCTGTCCGGACCGCACGTTAGTTAGACTTGGGTGATATTCACACCAGAGAGCTTTGCTGCGATTAAAACGAATCCTGCTGCGCATTTTCAGAAAGTGCACTTCGTTTGGCAGGTGTATCAAAGAACCGCATTCTACTCAGAGCAAAAACGGGGGTTTCGCTTCGCTTCCAATCGCACTTGATTACGATTCGGTGCAGGTGTGAATGCAATCCGCAGTAAATAAAGGAAATGAAGCAAACAATGTGGCGGGTGAGGAGCTGAACACAGTTGGAGACGGAGAAGGCATATTTTACGCAGCGCGAAGATGTTCCGTTACCGTGGATAGACGTGGTCGAATGAGGAGACTGAAGCCCTGATCGAAACGAGGACAAGTACATTAATCAATTGCTTAAGAAAACACATAGAAACACTTCAGTGTATTATAGCCTACATAGTATTCTGTCTGTTGGTCTGTGCGTGCCGTAAACATGGAGTGCCGTCACTGTGTGGGGACTGGGGAGTAGGAACTTTCATCTCGAAAAACTCGGTAAACAATTTGCACTGCTGTCTGTTATATCAGTGCGCTCAGCGCTGTGCCTCCATGCCCAAAAGAACAGTGCGTGGCTGCGTGCGTATAGTGAGAGAGCGAGAGAGAGGGGGGGGGTCCAGTCCCAGACGGCACGACACATGCACGTTATGAGTATAATTTTATCACCATAGATTTCACTGTGTAGGCTAGTTTATGAATGGAACATAATGATAAAGGTCCCCCCCTGCTGTGTTTCCAATTGCTGCGGATGACAGTGTGAAGGCAAACCGCAGGAAATTAAATAATGCAAGAATCCCAATTTCTCCGCCCATTCGCATCGAGTCTACCGAAGTATTAGGTGAGAGAATGTGACCTCACCTTATAGTCATTGGAATGTGTTCCGAGGGCAGCATTTAATTGCATTGGTTCTCCCTGCCCGTTGACTGGCAGTTGTGCCTTTTGTGAGACTTCTGCCATGCGTTTTTAGAAAACTATGCCTAACCTAATCTTAACCCAGACACTAACCTCACAAAAACTATCCCTAAACCTAAACTTAGTCTTAACCAGCCATGTTGGTCAGACTAACGGGATGTCGGACTTATCGGCAATCCCCCAAAAAACAATGCCTAAAGTTGCAAAATTATGCCTAAATTGCCGAAATTATGCCTGATGTGAAAAAGCAGTGTCGAGATCCCATGTTATTGTGACTAGAAGTCTAACAGTGAGCGCAGCACGCCACCAAGGCAGGCAGGAGAACAAGGTTTCGCCAATGATTTGAATGTCACGTAACTCACAGATTGCAAGCTCTGCTTGCTTAAACTTTTTTCCAGAGATTTTGAAACTCCTGCTGCTGAAATGATCGTTTACATGGCGAAATTGAACATGCAACTCAATGGGTGACAGCCACACCATGGGTGTGGTACCATAGGAGAGATAGCAGGCAAACGATTTAAGTAACAATTATTTTACATTCTCTAATTGTGTAGACTTCTCCCAAGAGTTCTACAAGGACCCATTTGGCTAACAAATTAGACCCTTTAGCTGGGGACCACCTGGAGCTCCCCCAAGAACCACTGGTTGAGAACCACTGGTTTAAGTGGACAAACGACTTTCATTTCAATGGAAATGTCCGAATCATCAGAATCTGTGGCCTCAAACAACTCAAGGGGAAAAAACAACAACAACTAAAACAAAGACCCAGTGTCCACTCCTTTACCCTAAATTAGAAGGAAATTCAAGGCCTGGGAAAAGCACTATCCTTGCCATCTCATCAACTCTATCTCTCTCTGTACCCAGTTGAAATCACTAATTATCTGCCAGACATAGTAGCCCAACCTGTCCAAGCCTGTCACCGCACCCGGAAACCATGGGTGAGTCTTAACCCGGCCATTTACGTATGCCGGACCTTACGAACGAGTTTTGAAACGCTCGTTATCAGTAAAGCAACCTCCTGTTGCCTCCTGCATTATGTGCAAATTCAAAACAGGTGGTACGCAGGACCATTGAGTGATATCCAACGAGCGCATCCAAACTCAAGACGCTTAGAAAATAAATCATCTGCAAGGAATTTCTTGACAGCAAGTAGCTCATAACATTTTTTGAGTAGTGCAACCACTCCAAGGAACAGCAATGTCCGTGTCCGCCTATGTGTTGTTCACCCATGTATGTGTTGGTTAATGAGCACCAGTAGGGCGCTGTTGTGCCAGAAAAAGAGAGAGAGAGAGGGTAGTTGCACCACTCGGTTCACACGGGTGTGCTTTTTATAAAACAAACACTTTGCAGATAGAAAGAGGATTCAAGCTTTTCGTACAGCTGCAATGTTTGACGTCGTTTAATATAAATCAGATAGGACTTTTCCGTTTAGATGAATCGGCCGTCAATGGGAAGTTGCAGCAGTTATAGCACCTTACTGGCAAGATGGACGCGGTCTGCATATGGTCAATAGTCGAGGTGTGATTCCACCACTCTGCTCTCTCTCTCTCTCCCCCTCACACTCACCAGTTCCGTGTTCTCGTCATCTTCCACTTCGGCCTCGTCGTCCTCATCCTCGGACGTCACGTCGTCCAGCACGTCTTCCTCCACAGCCTCGGCCTCCTCGTCCTCGGTGGCGTCCTGAGCGGAGACCACCGCGGGCCCTGAGGGAAGGAAGGAGGACCACCACACGGTCAGAGTACAGTGAGGCCCAAGAGGGACAGACTAAACTAACCAACGAGCACATTCAGAAGATCACGACACATTCCTCTTGACAGCATTGTTTAGATTAGTCCCCCACCCCACATTAAAGCATCCGTGTCATTTTAGCTACTAGACCTGTACGTGCCCGTCGCAGTCGGCCACCGGCCTACTTGGGAAAGTAATGATATACTTGTCACAGCACCCGTTTTAACTGTCAGCCGGTGTCACACATGGAGATCTGTGTATGTGCCTGGTGTGTGAAGACTGCAAACTGAAAAGTGTACATGGCAATCAATTCGGGCCCACTGGCAGAGCCCGATTGGTTGAGCCTCAATAAGGGCCTTTCTCGGGCCCCCACCCTTCTCCCTTTGTTTATATTGTGTTTAGTTTCCAAGATGGCCGCAGCACCAGGATGGGGTGGGTGAGCGGGTGGGGATGCCCTTACTGGGCTGCATTCACAAATTCGAGACACCTGTCTTGCATTTGTCTTGTTTCTGTGTTTAATGGCCGGTCCAATGCATTTCCAATGGAAGCCCATATTGTTTGAGGGGGAGGGGGAGGGGGAGAGAATACATCCATCAAAGCTGTGTTCAGACAAGTCAGGTGTCAGACTCAAGGAAAGTGTCTTGAATGCAGCCCAGTAAGGGACCCCACCACCTCGATACCTGGCACTGCACTCCCTGTTGGGGTGTGGAACGCATGTGAGTCGAATGTGAAGTCGGTGGGTCAAACTGTTCTCGAGTTACGTGCATTACAACCGTACACACATGTACGCGCACACACACACACACACACACACACGTACGCAGAGACATGGCACATTATATAGTAGATATAATATATTATAGCAACATATGTTTTTCAACCATAAAAATCCTAATTTACTCAATTTAGTAGTTTAGATAGAACAGTGGATCTAAAAAAATTACAAATAATTAGCAGATATATTATACAAGCTCACAGCTTGTCACTCTGTGGAACTTGTACATCTGCTATTTTTATATGTTGAATAATGTTGAATGTTCTGGGAGTCTCCCAGTGGCACTGTGGCACAAAAACACACTGAAATCATAGTTGTACAAGTAGAGGAGAGGACCAAGAATTATAGAAGTATACCAAGAAGTATAGCCCCTAGGTCAAGTAAATATAACGTTTAAGTGATTTAAACCTACAAAAACATTACCTGTGTAAACACACACACACAGCCTGGAGGGATAAACTAGACAAGCAAAGCTACAATCACAGCTCACACAATACACAATATCCAGATTTAAACAAGCAAACGCTCCAACTGTGACCTTATTACGGTCGTGTTGTCGTTCAAGGGTTTGCACAAACACAGCCATGGTTTGGCGTAATTTCCACTGTGGAATACTAGATGCAATAACTGCAATGATGGGATGTTGTAGAAAACGAGCCCTGCAAATTACAAAATGCACTGACACTGGAGCCAATAGCTCCATTAGTGGTGGATTTGCATATCTAAATGTCATGTCCAGAATATTGGGGACGTTTAAAGAGATGGAGCTATGGACCAGAGCTAATTTGGGCAGTGCATTATTAATTTCACTTCACACCGTTGACATAATGCTGCAATAAATAATACGGACTTAATTGTTCCATAATTATATTTTAATTGGATTACATCCATGTTGCTCATCGCCCATTGCCAGTCTGTGTTGCACTGGTGGATTCTAGTTGAACACGTTTTTGGTTAAATCGGACTACTATTATTATTAAACTGAAACTAAAGTTTTTAAATAGCTGCCTATTAAAGTTGTGAAGGGGTCTCTAGCATGGATGGCATGCTAACTCTGCTAGCTCCCTGCTAACACACACAGTGTATGTAAGGACACGTCAGTGAAACAGACCACAGCAAAGTGTCGCCTTCATGATAAAACACAAATGGAACAACACACTTTGTTCTTATAATTTACATGTATACAGAAGCATGATAACAGAGTACGGAGTACGACCCCACACGTCTTTAATAAACCGTTTAGCACATGTCAAATGGGTACAGAGAATGGCCTGCCTTATCCTCATTGTTTACACCGAAAAAGAGGACCTATCGAAATCTGTGACTGCCCGGAGGTTAAGGAATTACTGTAAGCAGATTCGCTGCCTGTAGAGAACATACATACATTACAGTACATTTGTTTGATGTGTCCGTTTGATCCTTAATTAAGGTTAAAAGCTGAGCACAATTTCTACATTAAAAACAAAAAAAGTCACACAATTCGATGGCTAGCCGGTGACGAAGTAACAACAAGTCTCACTCAGTCAGAACGACACACAGCAGGTCGCTAGTCACACGGTGACTGTGCACCTAGTGCAATCTGTGACTCCTGGCGGCGTCCGAGCAGGCGAACACCGACCACAGCGACCTGACACGGGTTTCGATAGGTCGCCAGTGGCGTTGTAACGCGTCTAATTAGCACCGATGCTAGCTAGCGGAGGAACGCTTCCTGTCTGACACTGTTTATTATCGTCATTTATTGTGATTATAATTATAATTATTGTGATCTTACCTTTGATGAGAAGGCTGGCGGGGAACGCCAGTAAGGCCAGCAGCAGTAGTTTAGGCACAAATGTCATCATTTTGGGGAGGTTTAAAATCAGTGCGCGTGCATTCAGTGGTCGGTCAGTGCGTGCCGCTAGTGCTAATGTTTCCGTTTCGCACATGCGCACAATTAAGAGAACGGTAAATCTCTCGAGCCGCTAGGACAGGTCGCGGTGTGATTGGCTACTCATCTCCACAAGATCTCCACCAGTGACACCACTATTATTAATATTAATATTAATATTAATGTTAACATTAATATTAATATTAATAATAATAATAATACATAAACACATTACCTTACAAAGGAGAAAAACAATATTATGTATATTCTATTGCCATTTAACCAATAAGGTGGAGCAGGGAATCTGCCACTTTGCATGCATTACTGAGAGACCTGATGTATACACTTTATAATTGTGCAGCTGGCTAACCCATGCAGCCTCAGTATCACTAGATATCGGTCTGCCTTTCGGAAGTATATGATAGTTTATTGTAAAAAACGACGTTCTTTTTTTGTGTATAGTGTTTGATTGTGTCTGTTTTTAACGGACCCTGAGTCTAAACAAATTAAAGTTGATTGATTGATTGATTGAATCGTGCAGGAGACTCACACCCTAATTTAAATCAGTTGTCAGGTTACCCTGTGAAATATAGGTTTTGATTATTTGTGCTCCATCCATCCATCCATCTTCAACCGCTTATCCGTATTCGGGTCACATGGGCAACAGCTCCACCAGAGTGCTCCAGAGTTCCCTCTCTAAAGCTGCTAAAGCAACATTAGTGACTTCCACTTCCTCCTGGGGGATCCCGGGACGTTTCAAGGCCATTGAGTCGATGCATTTCCTCAAACTGCACCTTGGTCTGCGCCGGCGTCTCCTCCCAGTGGGACGTGCATAGATCGAGGACCTCCCTAGGGAGACGCCCGAGAGGCATCCTAACCACATGCCCGAACCACCTAAGCTGGCTCCTTTCCAGGCGAAGAAGCAGCGACTCTACTCCGTCTCCGAGTCTCTCTTGTGTGACTGAACTTTTCATTCAGTCACAAAGAAAAGTAATTTTGTCCACTTGTATTCGCAAACATATTCTTTTGGTTCACTTGTGCTCTCTAGAGCTTATTCAATGGTCATTGAAAATTACAGAATTTGTTTTTGTTGACAAACTTTTTATTATTATTTCTCGATGTGATACACTGCAACAATACGACAAAAAACATGAACTGAGATCAAATGACTGATGATTATACATTACATGTTAATAGAATCTGTGAAAACAAATGTATTCGCAATGAAAACCTTGATAAGCTACAATACGCAAAAGAAACAACACAAAATCAAGTTTTATAAATTGACAACAAAACGCCTATTAGGCAATCAATATCTATTCTTCATTAGGCATGGAACCGAAACTACCAAAGTGAAAATAAGTCTTCTATTGCCAGTGGTTCCCAAACTTTTCAGGTCAAGAGATTAGACGTTTGCCCGGGACCCAAACTAGCGAAAATAGTAGATCTAGCCTACAAGCACACGTGTGGCTTCGTGCTGCATTGCGAGCTTGTAGATCGGCTATTTTCAAATTCCTAATTAAGTAAAAGTAAAAGTTTTTTATTTATGGAATTTCTTAGATCTGTTTGTTTTTAAATGTATAAAATTATAATCATTCTTTTTTTATTAAAAAAAATATTTTTTGTATTGTTATTTTTTTTAAGACAATGGGATTTTTGCCCATCAAAATTGGTCATTAATTAATGGGGGTCCATAGACTGATGCATGTCAAACGGGGTGTCCTTGAAATTAAACTGGTTGAGAATCACTGTACAAATCTTCTCCTATGGGAGTCCCTGGCATATCTCTTCAAATGGGGGTCAGTGTCCGTGGGCTAATTAGTGTCAATTTGGGGGTCCTTGACATGAAAAGGTTTGGGAACCACTGCTGTATATAGTGTATGACAGGATGCATCATTTTATTTCTGTAGACAGTACTGTATACTGTATGACAAGATGAATCATTTTATTTCTGTAGTACTGTATACATATAGTAATAAAAGGATAGAGACCGAACTGGAGCGCTAGTATTGACTTACTGTATTTCCACACAGCAAGACAGGAGACACTAGCATGAGCAATTACACCTTCTGGAAGAAATTTGCAACACTGGAATTTCTTTATAATGGGATAAATCTAGTAGTATTCATCCAAATTGCATTTGCAATCTGCTTTATGCTGCTTGTATTAAACGACTTTAAACTCACCAACAATGCAGCTGTAGGGAAAGCTTGAATTATCCTCTTTGAAACGGCAAAGCGTTTGTTTCATAAAAATCCACCATAGACATGTTTGCTACTTTCTGTCAAGAAATTCCGTTCCGTGAGATTCTTTCCAAGTGTTGGAGTTTGGAAGCACTCGTTTTTTTATTAACAGGTCGTGCTGCTGCCTCCTGCATTATGTGTAAATTCTTAACAGATAGCCTATCATACGCAGGGCTGTTCAGTGACTTTGACGGGCGTTTCCAAACTCCAACACTTAGATAAAGCATAACCTGCACAGAATGTCTTGACATAAATTAGCTCATAACATGTGTCTACGGTGGATTTTTATGAAACAAACCATTGCAGTTTGAAAGAGGATAATTCAAGCTTTCCCTGCAGCTGCAATGTTGCTGAGTTTAATGTCGTTTAATACAAGTAGATCCGAAACTAAACAAAATGTCAAACATTTTGTCTTTATTAATGAAAGAAATATAAGAAAACATATTGCATGGCTTCTTATTTCAACACGATGGCTTTTCCTGGAAGAGAAAGGCTATAGTTTTCATTAATTTGGAATCATTGCCATTGACGTCATTGGTAGGCAGGTTTCTGAAGGTCCACAGCCCACTAGACAGAAATGCTGCCATCATTTAATGAGCATGATTGAGGATAAATTAATGATAAGGCAATGCAATGAAAATGGGTATTCCTTTAAGCGCTTTTTTTCATCCGTTTTTTTTTTTTTTAAGAGCTGATCTGTAAGCTCATGACTTGCAGTTAATTCTTCAATTAATGACATGCCCGAAATAGTTACGCCAAGGTTAAAGTGGTTGACAAAGAAACCAACGCAGTTTGATACAAGAAAACAATACAACAGTGTGTTAGTTTATTCAAAACTCGGGTTCCCACAACATCAAGAGGTTAGTGTCTGTTTAAATATATAGAATTTGATTGTAAAACCGAGCAAGTAAATAATTCTCTCTCTTTCTCTCTGTCAAAAGTGTCTCACATCGCTTAACCTGCTGACACAGGAATAAAAAAACCCAACCTGGATACAAAAAAAAGAGTAGAATTTAATTTCTGACCAGAGAGAGGGGAGTATAGACACCTTGTTTCATTCCTGCCTTCCTTCAGACCTAGTTGTGTCGCTCCATAGAGCGTCCCCCCTTTCAGAACGACGAGGGACCCAGGAAATGATCCCCCATTAATTTTCCCCATAGGCTTCTAAAAAAGTTAAAAGTTTACGCCGCGGACAAATCCAACTCGAGTTGTGACCAATCGTGACAATAAACACAATGCTTTGGGCCGATCAAATAATTAGAAAGAAGAAAAATAAAAAACACTTTTTGTTTTGTTTTTCTTCTTATAAACTATTTGATGGGCCCATTGTCATGTTTTGTCACGAGCCAAGTTGGCTTTGTCCGCGGCGTAAACGTCTTTACATAAATACTGTCGTTCTGAAAGGGGGCGGGACTGCGATGCTCTATTTTCCTCTAGTTATAACCAAAGATATTTAAAAGGTAGATGACCTCATTGGCCGCTGCATTTCATTGGAGCGAAGGCGGAAGTCAAGCGAATGTGCGGAAGGCCCGCTGTGTCACTGCCACTCAAGTGACTACTGGCCAATCACAGCGCGTCTTTTCCGGGACTTATCAATTAAATCCAAGGGAGCTGTATTGGCATGAGAAAACCAACGTTAGCATTGCCTGTCTGATTGGCCTATAGAGGGGTATACGCGTGACATCATCATCAAACCCGGAAGTTATGCAGGAATGCCTACTGAGTGGCAAAAACCTACTTTCTGGCCTTGACAGCCCATGCATTCAAACAGAAAAGTCCTATCTGATTGCATGAAATAACGTTAAACAATGTTAGTCACTTTGCATGTTGCTTTGCCACTCGATGTGCCATTCACTTTAAGCATGCACATACCCTCTATACCGAACGTCCCCTTCCGTGACGCACGCGGAAGCTTAGCTTCACGCTTCCCAAGCTTCCAGTAACAGTAAGGCTTGCCAACGTTGAAGCTGCGAGATGTAGCGGTGAAAACTGGAACTGCAAGCAGGCCCCTGCATTTATGACAAGGAGACCCTGTAGCAGCTGGGGTTTAACCTTGAGCACTTCTGCATTTTTGGGAACCACATTTTGGTGCCCAAATAAATAAAAAAATGCAGAAGTAGACCGTTCTTCCGGGTGCTTCAAAACGCCACTGAGCAACTTCCATCGAAATGAATAGCATGGGGGTCTGTCCGCACGCCATCCTTTATAACGCTTATGACGCTTCGCAAGGGAACTCGGAAAAGCTCGCCTCCGTGTTGCCTGCAAGAGAGACACACACGCCCCAGAGCCGAGAGGAGGCGTCTCTACCTTTTTATGTCTATGGTTATAACACTATGTAGTTGGCTGACAACATGCCTATATCCCCTCCCCCCTCCATCTCCCTCTCTAGTTGTAACACTCCACGTAGTTGGCCGGCAGCATGCCAGACTTCCCGGTGCGCTGCACCGTGCCGTACATCCAGCCCTCGTCGATGGACTGTGCGTTGACGATGACGTCGCCGTCCCGGAAGGACACCTCGTCGTGGTCCTGCGCCGCGTAGTCGTAGAGTGCGCGGTACATGCGCTGCGGCGGCCACGGCAAGCACCCAATCAGAAAAGAAAATAAAGAAAGAGCTTGTATTTTTATTTTTGTAAATTGCTTTTTGCATGATGAAGGGTAAGATCTTTCGGGGTGGTGAACACGTCAACATCCATCATCACGGCACCGGGGCCAATGGTCCATTTTTATAACAAAAACAAAATCTTCAGCTTTAATACATTTTCTACTGTACATCATGACTAAATCTCGACACTAAATCCCAGGTGATATCTAGTCTCATCTCACAATTATGAATTAATTTATAATAGTAATTTACGTTCATGTTTTATACCTGTACAATTAAACCAAACTAAATTAAAACGAGATAAACTAAACTATCTTATATAAGCGAACAACAGGTCAGAAATTACAAACCATTCCAGCGCTTTCTATTGAACAGCAATAGCAATGTATATACTTTCATAGTTTACACCTGGACCGTACCATGGTGGTGGAGTGTGGGGGGGAGGTGAGTGATCTCACTGATGACATGCTGGTCTGGTGCATGTAACCATGGTATCCCTGTGGCTGCTGCACCCCCTGGTGGTACGCCCCGGGAAGTACTGGAGCTGAGAGAGAGGGGGGGGGGGGGGGGCATTGGTCAATTAACACCGTCTAAAAAGTATCAATGTTTTAGGAACAAAGGGAGTCTACCAACGCGCCTCAAGCCTGAAACGGCTGATCCGGTGCTTCACAGGGACAGGGACACAGGTTGCAGAAGGAGGAGAGGACTGCACTGGAGGCAGCAGCACGGACATTTAGAGCCTAGAGGTGCTAAGTATTAAAAAAAACTACTAACGTTTCCACCTTGCAGTCTTCATCAGAGTCATGACTCTGATGAAGACCGCAAGGTGGAAACGTTAGTCGTTTTTGTATACTTAGCACCTAATAAAAGGCTCCCAAACAGAATAGTCTCTGTGACACAATCTAGAGGCCACAATCTGCATTCAAAGATGTTCCTAGAAGCTTTGTCACACTGCTCGCTCCTGGTGTGAACTCAGCATAAGCCTGAAGGGAGTAGTCATTCATTCATCACAACATGAGTTAAAATTCAAACGCATGTAAGCATGTGAACATCAAATGGATCATTGTGAATTCAGACAGCTCAGTGCAGGCTTCACACGCATGCACCACCTGTAAACAAGAACAAAAAATTGCCAAAGAGAAATGGCATTTCACCATTCGAGTTGTATACTGTAGTTATAATCTATTTCTTAAGTCCCTAAATTAAGTTCTAAGTCCGTTCCGATATGCGTCTGGAGTTCCACGTGATTTAATTTGTCTTTGGCAGCCAGTATGAGAGTAAAGAGGTGAATGCTGTGTAGAGTAGAGTATGTTAGGTGAATATAAGAGTTAAAAGGCATGCCATCAAAACTGCTAGAAAGAACAGTCAACAAATCACCAGTGTTCATTTAATCCTGAGAGGGTACAAAATGGTACAAATCTATATATATATATATATATATATATACACGATTGAGAAGAGCACACTTTGTGCACGCACAGCTTTGTGCGTGGTTGGGTTGGCCAGGTCATGGACCGTGACGTATGCAAACTATATGCGGAAGTGCCGTGTACGCCTGTGCTTTACGCCTGCGCGTACACACATTTTTTATTATGTAAAATTGATTACAAATACATTTTAACCATGATTGTTACAAAACCCCAATAAAGTCAATGGCAGGATTATTTTGAGGTCCGGGGCTGAAAAGTTTGGGAACCCATGGGCTAAATGAACACTCATAAGTTTACTATAACCATTTTTCAGAGTGAGTGAGTGTGTGTGTGTGCCTGTGCACGTGTGTGTGTGTGTGTGTGTGTGTGTGTGTGTGTGTGTGTGTGTGTGTGTGTGTGTGTGTGTGTGTGTGTGTGTGCGCGTGTGCATGCGTGCGTGTGTGTCATGTGCACGTCATCACTCAGTGTGTGTACCAGGTGTAGAGTTGCTGCTACGGTCCCATAGCTCGGAAGGCAGAGAGCTGACCGATTGAGGCCGACTGTGAACTGACAGTTGAGAGGCCTGTCTGCTCAGTCTGCTACTAGTGGCACGCTCTGAACCACCACACACACGGGAAACGACACAGAGAAGGAATGAGAGAGAGAGAGAGAGAGAGAGAGA
>NC_137882.1:27028180-27058180 GCF_963924005.1 Protomyctophum bolini
CAGTATTATAATGACTCAAATATTAAATAAGTTGCATATCAGCGCCCCCACCACCTCAGGACATTGTGGTACTGCAGCTAAAATAGCTTCAGAAGCCAAAAAGAAATGCCATGGACTGGTTATACATCAGAGTGGTGATTGAGCCTCCAACCATTATAAATACGTTTGAGGGACATAATGATATATATGATATTAAATATACAAAAACTGTTTTAAATGTCATGTTATAGCTGCTTTAATCAAATGAGCAAAATGGTATGGACACAAATTAAGCTGTGTGTCCTGCTTTCTCCTTACCCTTTAAGTCACAAGACCTGGCACAAATAGGGCTAACAATGCGTGTGTGTGTGTGTGTGTGTGTGTGTGTGTGTGTGTGTGTGTGTGTGTGCATACATCACTGATCTTCTTGTTGTTCTCTCTCGCCAGGACAATCTCAGGCGTGTCAGTGACTGAAGACATCAGACCCTTCATCAGTTTGGAGTCCCAGGAATACCTCAGCTAGCACACAACAATACACAACAGACAACACACACATTATACACACACACGTAATACACACCGCATGCTAAGCTAACAGACAATAGAGCGCCCCCTGCGAGGGTACCGGAAGAGAATATCCTGTTCATTTTTCCATAGACGTTTCAAAACTTATTTATTTAAAAACCTTTAAGCCTCGGACAAAGCCAACAGCAGGGCTGACAAATCATGACAATACATTTTTGGGCCGAACAAATAACTGGACTGCGACGCTCTATATACACATGCATGTGCGTGCGTGTGTGCGCGTGCGTGCGTGTTTGCGTGCGCGCGTGTGTGTGTGTGTGTGCGCTGCACGTGTTCTCTCACAGAGCTGATGTTTCTCTGGTTGGTTTTGTTCCTCTCCATCTCTGGGTAGTCAGACATGCCGCCATAACTGCACCTCATTCTCTCTGCCTCATCCTTATACTTTCTCTATAGAGGGGGAGAGAGAGAGAGAGAGAGAGAGAGCAGTTGAGACAATGAGAAACCCTTCCGCGTTAAGCTTGGGCCGCCACTGCACTTCCGGTCGCCGCTGCACTTCCGGTCGCCAGCCGACTCATTGCTTGTGGAAGTACGGTCGTGATTTTGTAGGAAACAAAAGAGTTCTTTAATTTCATTTGATCGTGGGTTTTTCATAGATTGTATTATTTGTGTGGAGACGTTGACACGATGACACACCTGGCTGTAGACGTCTTTGAGATAGGCCGCGTGGAGCAGTTCAGGAGTGTCCGTCACAGAACTGTAGGAACTCTCTCTCGATTGATCCGCCTGCTTGTAGGCCCTCTGTAACACACAGTAATATATGTGACTAAATTTGACTGAGGGACTGCGTTTGGATTTCTTTGGATTTTTTGTTTTTCCATGTCATATGAAAGGGCGACGGCGACGGCCCTAGTGACAGTTAGTTGAATCGTCAAAACTCCTGCATCTGATCATCAATTTATTCCATTAGATTAGACCATGTTAGACCATTTTATGGTTGTATCCAGAATGAAATCATTCTCTGAGATAAACGAGTTAGTGTACATTCCCCCATAATAGCCTATAGCCACTATAATGTTTTAGTTGTTACATAACTTAATATCAGTGGTGGAAAATAACGAAGTACAATTACTTCGTTACTGTACTTAAGTACAAGTTTGGAGAATTTGTACTTTTATTGACTACTTTTCTTTTGCTGTATTTTTACTTTTACTTCGTTACATTTACAAGGAAAAAATCGTACTTTTAATGCGCTATATTTAAAATCGGACACCTCGTTACTCGCTACAAATTAAATAAAATCTTATATTTGTCTTACTGGAGGAATGCGCAGTTGAGAATTGAACAGGGCTGCTCCACTCTCAGATAATAGGGGGCGGAGTTGTGTTCTGCTGCCTGGCCTGCTTTGAAGACGGCAAGACGCACACACTGTGTTTTGTCACACGCATTCAACATGGATGACCGAGACACAGTCTTAGCAGAAGGATTTTTTATTTTTGTCCTTGCCTTATGCCTTACGCCCATGCCTTAATATTTAGCGGAAAACCAACCAATAAGTCCCTATCCGACTCAAATTAACTAATCTTTCTCAGCCGTCACTGGAGCGCGCATCTAGCTATTGCATGATGCACGCTGACAGACAGCAGACACTGTCCCAACTCCTAACACAAACACTGAGGGAACTTGTTGTTGTACACACATAATGTGCCACGAAAAATAGCTTCCAATAGCTTAGTTGGTTATTATCGCTTCGAAGAGGTACGTGTCCATAATATCGCCACGAACGGCCATAGAGTATTAACGGCCAACAAAAGACATCTCTCTTCCACAGTGAATGATGATGCGCAGTGATGCCTAATTTATTCTTCGCCGTACAAAGTGTTCCGTGCTGAAAATAGCTGATATACAAGCTCACAACTCGTCGCGTCCGGACACGTTGTGAGCTTGTAGATCAGCCAACCCCAGCATGCGGAGATGCAGGCTCTGAGAACGTTCAGAAACTTTTGCCTTCACAATAAAAGCATGCAAAAGCCCATATAGAGAAGGAAAAATAATTCGGTGGCATTTCACATTGCAAAAGAGCAATTTTTGTAAAATGTAAAAAATATTTAAAAATTAAAGCAAAAAAAGAACGAAAAAGAACTATAATAGTTCATTTTTCAAACGATGAACTTTAGTTCAAAATTTGGAATGATGAACTATGAACGGAACTAGTTCATTTTAAAAATGTTGAACTGTGAACTGAACTATAGTTCCTAAAAAAAAAGAACTTTCCCAACACGATGTATGCTGTTGGGGGTTCTGTATTTTCAGTATTTGTATGCTATTTAATTTTTTGGAATAAAGCCACTTTTGACAGGATAACAATTTTGGAAATTCATTTCTTTGTATTCATTTTGAAAATAATTTTGTATTTTGTACTTTGTACTTGTACTTTGTAATTTTTACTTTTATACTTAAGTACATTTTACGCCGGGTAAATTTTTGTACTTAAGTACATTTTATTTGAGGTACTTTTATACTTTTACTTAAGTAACTTTCTTAATGGGCACTTTGTACTTTTACTTAAGTAATTTTCAAGTAGAGAATCAGTACTTCTACTTAAGTAAAATATTTTTGTACTTTTTCCACCACTGCTTAATATGCTACTGCCTCTATTCTTCTTCTTCGCGCACGCACGCACACACACAGTCAGCTGGATACGTACCTGGCTCTGTATTTCAGAGGCTTTCTTTACTCTTTGTATTTCCAGGACATCAGAACTGAGCTCCATGCCTTTACCCACGATCTCTGTCTCCAGGTCCTTACGGTACTCCTTCTGTTACGCGCACACGCACACACACACACACACACACACACACACACACACACACACACACACACACACACACACACACACACACAGTCATTAAACATAAATGGCGGTTGGTCTTGTCTGCTACACCAGGGATTTTCAACTGATTCTGAAGCAGTGACCATGCAGACCACCATCCTGAGTAAAAGAGCAACCTGGGGGACCGGTCGCCACAAGAAAAAAAAAATCAAGTTTTCAAAGCATTGTATTACCAGTAATAAAGAGCAGGGATATAATTTGGAAAGACAAACACACCATGTTTTTGGATAGGACTACAGCCACGTTTGAATGCATCTACTATTTACAAATGTTTCACCTGGTGGTGCCTCTTCGCTCTAAACGAGTGTAGACAACCGCGCCTCGTCTGATACTTGGAATCAGGAAGTTACTAGTTACTAGTGTGTGTGTGTGTGTGTGTGTGTGTGTGTGTGTGTGTGTGTGCGTGTGTGCATGCGTGTGTTTGTGTGCGTGCGTCACCTGGTTCAGTATCTGAGTGGCGTTTTTAACTCTCAGAAGCTCAGGAGTCTCTTCCAGACCAAGACCAGATAAGCCCCGCCCCTTTACGTCCTGCTCGAAATCTCTCCTGTACTCTTTCTACAAAGAGAGAGAGACAGACATTAGTGTGTGTGTGTGTGTGTGTGTGTGTGTGTGTGTGTGTGTGTGTGTGTGCGTGCGTGCGTTAGTGTGTGTGTGTGTGTGTGTGTGTGTGCGTTACCTCACTCAGCAGGCTGCTAGCGTGGCGTGCTGTCAGGTACGCTGGCGTCTGATCAACATCCAACGGAGCTCTGCCTTTCATCTGGTCCTCATAATCTCTACGATACTCCCTCTGAGAGAGAGAGAGAGAGACACACAGAGAGACAGAGAGAGACACAGTAAGAGAGACAGAGAGAGCGACAGAGAGAGAGACAGAGAGAGAAAAAGAGATATATTCATATTATATTCACAATTTCCCAAAGTAGATAGAGAGAGAGAACCCAGTGTCTGGGTCAAGACAAAAGTATTACGATCAGACATTTACTTATTGAGGAAAAAATGTGTGTTCCAATGAACGCCCTTTCATACGTGAACGCGTGCAATGATGCGTTTGGGTCCAATCCATCCCAGAATGCACTCTGTTCCTATACCCCGGAAGGAGGAGTGAAATCACCTCATGCGCTTTTGAGCAACTTAATGCAAGTTGATGGGAGGAGAAATCCGGTGCCGTCTCTATTCATAGAGGTGCTGCTGCAAGCTAGTTATGTTTTGCTTTTAACCGTGTCTGTTTAAACTGTTTTAACCTGTTGTACGGCGACCTTGAGTGCCCTGAAAGGCGCCTCATAAATAAAATAAAAGTCAAAAGACAGACAGACAGACAGACAGGTACCTCACTCTGTATCTTCGTAGCCTCTTTAGATACTCTGTATGATTGAGTGTCTCCAAACTCCATCAGCCCATGACCCTTATTTTTCTCATATTCCTCTTTGTACTTCACCTGAAAACATGCACACGCACACACACACACGCACACACACACACACACGCACACACACACACACACACACACGCCCACACACACAATAACGGGGTTACAGTAGCGAATACTTAACAGAATATTTTGCCATTAGAGTAATCAGTTGCTTTGTTACCTTTTCCAAAACAGTGACCTATATATTTTTATATTAAGACCTATATATTTCCCTGTCAAAAATATGCTTTAGCCCGTCCGCAAAAATAATTATTGAATGTATGTGCATGTGCGTGTGTGTGTGTGTGTGCATGGGTGTGTGCGCGTGCGCTGAACAGTACCTGGCTGTGCAGTACTGCATTCTCCCTGTGGTGGCGCTGTTCAGCCGTTTCCACAGTCACATGGGACTGTCCTATGGACTGCTGATACTTTTTCCTGTACTCTACCTACACACACACAAAGACAGAACAGTCAAATTGTAATAATGGTAAATAAAAATAATAAATAGTAAATAATAATAACAATTCAGAACTGCTGGACACTCAAACATGTTCCCCCGGGACGAGGATGTATACAGACTTCAGTCTAATCAGTGTTGATTTTTCGTCGACTAAAAACTACGACGAAAAATGTTAGTCGACTACCTTTTTTCACTAACGGAAACTACATGAAAACTATTCAAGAGACAATGACTAAAACTTTAAATCTAAACTTGCTGCCAAAATCTACACTGATCCTATAACCCTGTGCTGTTTGCATTTTTTATTGACCAATAAAATAATCAATCAATCAATCAATCAATCAATCGATCAATCAATATGTATCTATATCAATCGATCAATCTATATGCGTACATTGCTCTGCAGCTTGTTGGCATGCAGGATGTGTTCCAGGTGGAGCAGGTTGGGCAGGTCAGTGGACCCTTCTGGTTTCTGCTTCTGGTTGGATTTATATTTCACCTGATGGACAAAATAGTAAACACGCACACGCACACGCACACGCACGCGCACACACGCACGCACGCACACGCACACGCACACGCACACACACACACACACACACACACACACACATCATCATCTACACACTGTATACGTATGTGTGTGTATATGTCTGTAACCAGTGTTGTAGTGGTACTTTTAGAAGGGGGGGGGCGCGCCGCCCCATAAGACACGCCGTGCACGTGCGCAGACACACTATTAAAACACGCAGATGTGTCGTGTATATAGCCCATTTAGGAACAGGTTTTACAATGCATAAACGTGTCCATAAAAGTAAACGACAAGTCAAAAAGACATGTAGACGTGAGAGAAGTGGGGGGGTGGCGCTCCCCTGTCTCTCCTACACTGTCTCCCTCTCAGCTTTCCTACTGTCTCCCTCTCAGCTTTCCTACTGTCTGTCTCTCCTACACTGTCTCCTTCTCAGCTGTCCTACTGTCTGTCTCTCCTACACTGTCTGTCTTTCAGCTTTCCTACTGTCTGTCTCTCCTACACTGTCTGTCTTTCAGCTTTCCTACTGTCTCCCTCTCAGCTTTCCCATACTGTCTGTCCCTCCTACACTGTCTCCTTCTCAGCTTTCCTACTGTCTGTCTCTCCTACACTGTCTCCCTCTCATCATTCCTACTGTCTGTCTCTCCTACACTTTCTCCCTCTCAGCTTTCCTACTGTCTCCCTCTCAGCTTTCCCATACTGTCTGTCCCTCCTACACTGTCTCCTTCTCAGCTTTCCTACTGTCTGTCTCTCCTACACTGTCTCCCTCTCATCATTCCTACTGTCTGTCTCTCCTATGACCATCTCCCTCTCAGCTTTCCTTCATACTGTCTGTCTCAACACAAAATACATTCAACAGTGGTTGGTTTGCAAAAACAGACCTGTCAAATGATTCACTGTTCTTTTTATCAGCAGCTCAGCAGCCAATCTATATGTTCTCATCGGTGTGTGTGTGTGTGTGTGTGTGTGTGTGTGTGTGGGGGGGGGGGGGGGGGGGGGGTGTCATGTAGTTAATATTCAGAGCTTCAGGACATGATCACAACCTCTTATATAAGAATGACACACTCACAAACGTGTGCACGTTGCCCTTCAACACGTCATTCAAAATGCAGGCTGTTGTGTGGGCGCAACTATGGCAACGGTATGCAGGCTTTGTGGCTTACTTTCTGTTTTATTTTGCACACACACACACACACACACACACACACACACACACACACACACACACACACACACACACACACACACACACACACACACACACACACACACACACACACACACACACACACACACACACACACACACACACACACACACACACACACACACACACACACACACACACACACACACACACCTCCCGTTCCAGTGTTTTATGTGAGAAGTGGTGAAAAAGGCTAATGTTGGTTCCAGTTTGACCAGAGATGGAACAGAGCTTTTCAAATTTATGTAATGTACACGTGCGTGCATGCATGCATGCGTGCAACCGTGCATGTGTGCGACCGTGCGTACCTGACTAGCCAGTGCGGAGGCAGCCTGTGTGTGTTTGAAGGACAGACAGTCTATGGGGTTGTAGCACGGCCGGTGACCTGAGTCCTTATCAAACTTCTCCTTGTACTTCACCTGGAGAGAGAGAGAGAGAGAGAGAGAGAGAGAGAGATGGTGAGAAAGACAGTGAACAAAACTATGATAGGCATTAAAAGGAAAGCTGAATTTATTTGAATAAAAAGCAGTGGGGGAGAACAATTTTTATTTCAAACCACAGCTCCTCCTTTGTTTCAACTGTGTCTGAAATAATAATGTTATTTATAAATGTTTTAACTCGTGGGAACAGAGCGCTCGGAGGTAAAATCTCCAATATTTTAAATTCTACTCCACGACTCACTGGAAACCAGTGCCGAGTGCACAGATCTGAGAGTTGTTGCAACTTGTGCCCGTTTCTTAGTTGGAGAAAGAACTCTGGCAGACTTACGCACACTTTTGAGGTATTTGTACTTTACTTGAGTATTTCCAATTTCTAATAAATTCCACTACATCTCAGAGACAAATATTGTACTTTTACTCCACTACATTTATCTGAAAACCGTATTTTAAGCAATATTACACGAGAGGGTGTTCTATACTGTCATTAATGCACGCCTGCAATGCTGCAGGAAAGTTACGAAAGGCAGCACAGAAGTGTGTGTGTGTGTGTGTGTGTGTGTGTGTGTGTGTGTGTTACCTGGCTGGCCAATTTAGATACATCCTTGGCGTGTTGTATGTCAGACCTGGCCAGAACTGAGCTCGCATTATAGACAACATGCTTCATCTTTTCCTTGTAGGCTGCCTACACACACACGCACACACGCACACACACACACACACACACACACACACACACACACACACACACACAAACACACCGCGCACCATGTTAATATGAGAGATGAAAAACAAGCATATACATGTACTACAGTATGTGAACGTACTGTTCACGTGCATCTGTAGCCGACCGTTACAGAAAGTTACAGTTTTTTAATATAACACCATATAATTTATCTTCCCCCCTGAGATTTTATTTAACTACATTGCAAAAGAAGTATAGCATTACTTTTGACAGTGCAGAAACATAATTGCCCTCCTTGATGAGCATCAACGACCATCATCACCTGGGCACAGTCACAGCTCCCCTCTACAGTGCTCTACTACTGAAAGTGACTATCATTTCTCTCCAAAAGCACTTGAATATGATGGAATATGACTAAAGCTCACATTTCACATCACACACTGACACTAGCCCTACACTAAGAAAAAGCTTTTATTTTATTTTTTGAAAATCGATTATTTTATTTCAATGAATCGATTCATATCGTCGGGATTAATATCGATATACGATATATCGTTACATGCCTAACGCGCACACACATGTTAACTAGTGCATGCGCACATGCACTATAGGGCATGCACACTCGTCACTAAGGCATGTATAGTTGCATACACATGCACGCACCACGCACGTACACGCACGCACACGAGCGCACACACACACACACACACACACACACACACACACACACACACACAGAGGGGGCCTCACATCGCTGGCCAGTTTGGAAGCGTTGGTGGCGTTGACGATGTCAGGCCTGTCTGAAAGAGCGCTGGAGTTGTGAAGATCCTGTTTGGACTTCCTGTAACTCACCTGCAGGGAATACAGTTAAAATAAATATGAGGTATTTGTACTTTACTTGAGTATATGGAATTTTCTGTACTTTTACTTCTACTCCACTACATCTCAGGGCCAAATGTACTTTTACTCCACAACAATTATTTGACAACTTTAGTTACTATAGTTACTTTGTAGATTTTGATTACTAGAATTTCGTGCGCGCTTCGCGCGCACTCATCCCAGAGCTACTTCGCCACGCACTATGGGAAGAAAGAAATGGCGGGAGTTGACTCCACATGTAGTAACGGATGGGTTATTGGAAATGTACCATTGTTTTGTCGTGAATATTTCCACAGCCTAATTACTAAAGGATTGTGACTGTGGGACAGACATACAGTCTGACATACAATAGGCTACACGTGTGCACAGTGAAGAAACAATGACCTATATGCCCAGATTTCTTAAATTAACATAGTTGGATTTTAACAGAAAGACAATGCCATAAATCAGTCAAAGTAAGTGACAGACTCAACAGTAGCACACAGCATGCAAGGCAGCGATGCATGCATGCAAACATGTTTGTCCAGCTGAGATTTAGTGTCTCCATCTCTCTGTGGAAGAGGTTGCACATGACCTGTACGGCCACACTGAGGCGCTCCAACACAAACACAGACACAAAACAACACCACGCTGTTTGTCCAGTTGACCCAAATCAACACCAATACCTAGCCTGTTTGTCCAAAACACAGTATCTGCTGGCCACGTTTCTACTTCGCCACAACCTAATGTTAGTAACAAATGTAGGGGAGAGCCGCCAAGGTTGTAACGCTTCACGGTTGTAACATGGACGTTATATCTTGATTGGTCAACGCCACCATGACGCCATCGCGTCAGTATGTGTACAGCAACGTACTCTACGTGCCCAGGAAGTTTGAAGTGTTTACCTTCAAAATGCGTATAATTTTACACCTGGAGTATATGTGTGCTACAATTTTTGTCTTTGGTGTTGGTGAATAAAAATCCACATGGATGTGTTCATGCTTATGTTCTTCATTAGTTTGCATGGTGTTTAGACGGAATTCACGTTCATTCTGGTCTGTAAGCAACTGCAAAGAAAACTTGCAAAAGCGGGTCATTTGTAACATGTGTTACAAATGGTCCGCTTCCATTCAATGCGATATGTAATATTTACATATTTGACATATTGGCCAATATTATATGTTCTGAAATTGTATTGTATTGTGTAGTGTATTCTAAAAGTAGTTTAGGGTTGTATAACATTGTACAACTCAATCAATCAAACGTTTGTTTAATCAATGTATTGCCCCATTGAAAAAAAAGAAAAGCCCAAACTGGTACACCCGATACTATTTAATATTTCCCTTATGTTTGATATTTTCTTATCACATCCATGGTATGAAAACCATGCTAAGGAGTTGCTTCAATGAAATATAATTGCTTTAAGCTGAAAACGGGTTATTAGTTATTATGTGTAGTGTAGTGTAGTCAACATGTTAAGGCTCATACACACTGCCCGGTATTTGCTGCGATTATGCTTTCGGGGAGCATTGTTGGCGCTGGCCGACAAAAACCCCTGATCTGACGTTAAGTGGTGCCCAAATGGTAGATCACGATCTACAAAGGCTTTGCAGGTAGACCACATGACATGGCAGTAAAAATATATATAATTTTAATAAAAAAAACGATTTTTGCATCTTCCGCTTTAGATGAACTGAAATGACTTGAGTGATTGACATCAAAAAGGGCCTGTCAGCTCAAACACACAATGCAATACTTGTTGTTGCTTACAATCATCAGTAGCAAAGTCAAATACCAACAAAAATAAAAGCCTACGATTTGCATTGTCCCCCCTCTATTTCCCATTCCATGTGCGTTTGTCTTATATGTAGCCTATATGAAAGGCCCCTCAATTACATTTTGTCACTATTTGCAGCAATGGGATGATAGTTTTATTTGGTGGGTATGTTGAGCTGGTGGTTTTGAAAGTAGCTCTCAAGTCCATAAAACAAACTAACATAGGCTACTTCTCTATAAGCAGAATCATGAATAGGCCTATTTAATGTATACAAAAGGAGAAGAGAGAGAGAGAGAGAGAGCAATGTGTTTGTGGCTCAAACTTTGTCTAATATTGTTTTAGAGCAGTGGTTCTCAAACATTGTCATGGCAAGAGCAAAGGAGGCCCAATATTTTTTCAATCTACAAAAATAATCCCAAAATCGCTGATAAATTAAATTACATTACTTACTAATCGCTTATTTGGCAACACTGGCCAGAAACAAACAGTGTTGCTTTTTGTTTCAGCTCCGTGGCTGGGAGATGGGAACTTTCGGTTGCAGTTCAATCAATATAAAAGTACCACACAACTGAAAAGTTTCGCGACTGTGACCGCAAGTTAGAGATGTGTGTGGCTATAATGACGCCCAGCTGTTATGTAATCGCGCATCTCTAAATTCTAAGCGTGTGAGCCGGGACTGTGTGTGTGTGTGTGTGTGTGTGTGTGTGTGTGTGTGTGTATATACATTCCGTCGGTAATTCCCTGTAGGCTTCACGTGAATAATGTTGTGTGCGCGCGTGCGGAGAAATAGTTATTTAATGAATCGCATGTTGGTGTGTGTGTGTGTGGGGGGGGCCTTACAGGCGTGCATGTGCGTGTGTGTGCGTGCAGGCGTATGTATACATTAGGGCTGTCACGATTCGCCTAGTCCACGATTCAATTCAATTTTCGATTTGCAGCTCACGATTCGATTCGATGTTCGATTCGCTATCACGATTCGCCTAGTCCACGATTCAATTCAATTTTCGATTTGAAGCTCACGATTTGCTTCGATGTTCGATTAAATTTGTTCAATCTATTTTTTTAAAACCTTCTTTTTCAGCATTGAGGGCTATATTCATTATAATTTAGGCCAATATCTTGGTTTGTAAAGAAAAACACTTGTTTCCCAATAAGTCACATTTATTTTCTATAAATAACAAATCAGAATGAGAATAATAAAAGGTTTAACAACTTTGGGTTTTATGCCCTAACATTTTTTAAATGTTTCTTTAAGATGAGATGACTTGTAACATTCTTGTTAAGCTCTAAGTAAGTAAAAGAAAGAAAAAAAAAAAAGAAGACAAATAGTATATAGACCCATCTGTTGTTAGTTCAAGTATTAAATACTAATGTAAGTGTTCAATTTCACTTATACACTACCTGGTTATAAATAGCTGCAGTAGGCTACACCATTTTATGCAGTATTTTATACTATTTCTATTTAGTGTACATTTAGTGGATGTGGCTTACATCCGGTCTAAAGCCCACCCACTGTATGCGCTGATTTCCATACACAATCCGTATCCTCCCCTCACCGGATGTTGAATTAACAGTACTAACGGCCATATATTTGACGATCTTTTACACAAAACGATTTTAACGGGCAACGTTTCACATGTATTATTAGTTTTATACATTTTAGGAGTGAAAACATGTGTGACCTGCATGGCATTTTGTAACGTGGTTCTGCTGTTCTGCAACTCTCATTAAATATTGAAAGCCAGCGTTTTCCACCACTGATAGTGGTCGCATGTCTGCAGCTATGCAGACCGCAACTCCGTGCGTTAATTGTTTTGCACGGGGCGAATTAGCTGAGAGCTTTTCTCTATAAGAATATAGTTGGCTGTGTTGTTGTCTTTGTACCATCGTCGTTGGACAGATCGATGTCTTTGTGATGTCTGCTAAGAAGCTGGCCCATATTTGACGTGTTGCCTTTGGGATACGGCACTCGTTTTCTTTTCCACACTTATTTCCGTGTATCATCGTCGTCGCTGTCTACAACAGCACTGGCCATGGTGAAACGCAACAGCCGTCTCGTTCTCTCACTTGTCAACTCCTCTCTCTGTGTGTGTGTGTGTGTGTGTGTGTGTGTGTGTGTGTGTGTGTGTGTGTGACTGACTGTGTGTGTGTGTGTGGCACTGCTCCGATACAGCTGGATTTTCGTCTCTTTTTTTTCTCCATGCATTCGCATGGGCGGAATGGCCCGGCCGCTCGCGGAAGTAAATTGGCTGTGTGGCGAAAATAGGCAAAGTGATCGGTGTAAGGGTGATATTTTGGCACAATCCGATTAATGCCAAAGAACAATGTTGATGTAACTAAGGGAATCGTCGAGTCATTTATGTTGTAAATAAAGAGATTTAGATGGAATAAGCGAAATAGCGATCGTATAATCTCTCCTGTTCCTTCTGTCTCTCATCAATGTCCTGCGCGAGATCAGATTCTGTGCTGCGCGAGATGACATTGTCAAGCTAGTGTGGGGGCGGGGCTGGTAAGAGAGGGCAGTGTTGCCAGGTTTGCGAATTGTAAGCGAGTTGCAGTGTATGCAAGTAGCGTGGTTAAATTCCTTGTTTCTCGCGTGTTGTGGCAAGGGCGCAGCATTAGAAGGGCGCAGCAAATACGACATTGAGGGGTAGAAACCATCCCGGGCGCGTGGTTCATGTAACATGTGTGTCACTGTGAAAGACTGGCCCCATTAAGTGAACGTAGTTGGCGTAGTAGACGCCAACATGACGATTTTGGTAGACGCCAACATGACGATTGTGACGTAGGCTGTTGACGTTGAGCAATAACAGCGTGTTTCATAAAAGTAATATTTGCAGAGTAAATGAGACACTTGAACGGCTAAAAAATAGCCTATGTCAGTTCGGGGAGCGTGGCGAATTTATTTTGCATATAGAGATGTGTGGTAAAAGTGTGGTTCGGTCGGAGATAGAGCACAAAGAATGAGTATGGGTACCACTTCTCACTTGTATAAATAGATTATTACAAAACATACATGAACCACTTCAGCCCTATATACATTTCGGCCATTTGAAAATAGCAGATCTACAAGCTCACAGTGCGCATTGTGTGAGCTTGCTATGTTCAAATTATTTCATATGCATTTGAAAACTCGAAACGGGACATTCTGCACAATGAGTACTTTTTACTTTTGGTACTTTAAGTACATTTTGATGCCAATACTTTTGTACGTTTCTTTTTTTTACTCAAGTACATTCGGAATTCCGGACTTTTACTTGTAATGGAGTATTTCTATATTGCAGAATTGATACTTTTACTTAACTCCTTGAACGCCGGTTACAATAGGGGGTGACCTGTGGTCACTAACCTTTCAAACGTGTATGTGTGTGTGCGTGCGTGCATTCGTGCGTGCATTCGTGCGTTCGTGCGTGTGTGCGTTCGTGCGTGTGTGCATGTGACCTCATACTGACATTACTCTGGTTCCTGTTGACCTCCATGGCGTGGTCGACCTCGGGAAGGTGCTTCATGTTGATGTAACTGGACTTCCCTTTCTCCAGGTTGTACCTCTCCTTGTAGAGCTTCTGCACACGCGCACACGCACACACACACACACACACACGCACACGCACACACACACACACACACACACACAGAGAGAGATGCGGATGCCACTGAATCGTGAAGAATGGGTTACACGTGTACGTACAGGTCAGTGGAACTCATCAGCGTTCGGTTCAGTCGATAATCGCTATAGGTTGATCCGTTGTGCAGAGTGGATGAACGTGCGAGAAAAGCCTGTGGCCAGTAGTCGTAGAAAAATCACACCTGTGTGGACCAAGTGGTGCAACTCCCCTCTCTCTCTCTCTCTCTCTCTCTGCTCCGTTAGATTAGCGATTTGCGTCCAGCAGGTGGC
The DNA here is from genome assembly GCF_963924005.1 of Protomyctophum bolini. Classification (NCBI taxonomy): domain Eukaryota; kingdom Metazoa; phylum Chordata; class Actinopteri; order Myctophiformes; family Myctophidae; genus Protomyctophum; species Protomyctophum bolini. Next base: position 27,042,828 of record NC_137882.1, read on the forward strand.
AGCAATGTCACATACTTCTCTCGTTCCAATTTCACGCATGCGCACACCACTCGTGCGCATTGACGTACGTACACAGGTACACGGACAAAGCTGGATGTAGAAGGGGTTGCACCACTTAAAAATTAAGTCATCCAAATATTCACATCCTGAAATACATTTCACTCCACTGACATAGAAACATAGGTTTTTCAGAAAACGAGTTTAGAAGACGTTTAGTAGAATCTGGTCCCAGGTCTTAACGGGGTTGTTAAATGGCCTTTTTCCCCCCTTGCTGTTAAGTGTACAGTGAGGCCCTTGGGGGTGATGTTGCACTATGAATAAATGAAGTGACCTGAACAGATGTAGTGTTTAAGTGCTTAGAGAGAGGCACGAAGCCAGTCCGGACAGTGTGTCGCATTATACGCTCCAGTTAGCTTTAGCCGTCGGGTCAGCGGATTGGCCCAGTTCATGTTCTATAGGCCTATATCCTATTTGACCAAAACTACACCTCACTGTGTGTGTGAGAGCGCATGTGTGTGCGTGTGTGTGTGCATGCGTGCGAGTGTGTGTGTGTGTGTGTGTGTGTGTGCACGTGCAGTAGGGTCACTGTCTGTGTCTTCAGGCTATATAGCAAAACAAACTGACACCCAACACGGTTAACGCACAATGCTTTCACAGCACCCGTGCAATCTAACACCGCATGCTGTGTGTGTGTGTGTGTGTGTGTGTGTGTGTGTGTGTTATATGCAGTGTGTTTTTTTTTATTGTGTGTCTAGTATGTTTGTGTATGTTTGTCAAAGTGATGTTTGGCCGGTCGACCGCCATGGGTCCGGGGTAGGGATGGGAATTATCGATTATTGCATTAATAGTTAATTGATACGTTTTGATAAGCTTATTGATTGATTAACCGGTTAGTTGATAAGCGGTGTACGTACAAATCTACACTTTGATGATATACACAAAGAATTCAAAAGGCATATTATATTCCTTAATCGAATAGTTATTTGACCATTTGCGATACAAATGGGCCAGGCTATGGCATCTTTGTACGAGAAATAGAATCAAATGAAAAGTGCACTGCCTTGTCTGTCACATCACATGCAAAAGCAGAGACGTTTCGATTAATTCGATTAGTTATGTTAAGTTTAAGCGACTAATTTCTTAGCGCGATTAACCGATTAACGATGAACTAATAACATCCCTAGTCCGGAGCAAAATGTGTTACGGTAATTTAAAAAAAATAATCATTGTAACCACTTCAACCCTATATGCATCTGCTACTTGAAAAGAGACAATCTACAAGCTCGCGGCGCAGCGTGATGTGATGTGTGGTCCACAGCCAAATAAAAACGGATGCTGGCGCTTTGGCAAGGGGGTGGTCAGATCAACATATGGAATGAATTCTGTACTGGCCATACATGGAGCGTGTCTTGATTGAGTGTACAGGGTTTGAGGAGGTCAGATCAACATATGGATTGTCAGAACAGAAAGGACGGGTGGGGAGGATCAAGATATGGAATGTCAGCACAGGTCCGCTCCATATATGGACATCTAAGGGTTTGTGGTTTGAGGTCAGATGTGGTGTTCACGAAAATATATTAAAAAAATATCTTTACATTTTTGAGGGGCGCCAGCCCCTCCTATACACAGGTCTAATGTTTGTAAACGTCATTGACAATGAAGGGAAAATGTACGTCATAATGTGCCTCATTGCGTCATTATCGTTAAATGCCGTTTAATGTTTGTGTTGGCACCGATTGTTTTACATCGCCGTTACATCACCTAATCAACATGAGTTAGACTTTAATATATGTTGGCGCCCCTCACTTCACACTGGTGTGATTTATTTGTATTTTTAATTTCTGCTAAGCATGCAGCAAGCTAGGTGATTTTGATTTATATCAGGATTCGCGCGACAGTTAGACGAAACGTAAGTCACTTTGCTCATGATCAGAGCTTCCGTTACTGCAGACTGTATGACGGAAAGCATTTGAAAATGGCGAGAGGCCAACTAGTCTGGCCATGCACGACCAGCCTGTGTGCATCTCTTGCGGGCAGCTGTGGCTCAGGAGGTAAAGCAGGTCGTCCAATGATCCCTGGGTCATTGCCTCCAATGAGTCGGTCGGTGTAAGCTTGCCACCATTGGTGTGTGAATGTGGGAAGTGAGGACGCTGGCGTCGACTGTTCGCCGCTTCACCTCCCAATGTATGAATGAATTAACCATTGTAAAGCGCTTTGAGCACTTGGAAAAGCACTATAAAAACGCAATTCATCTCTGTGTTCTGTCTAACATGTCGAGGTGCGTCCCTCACATCGCTCTGGGTCCTGGCCAGTTCCTTGTTGAACACCGTCTCGATGGTCTGCGGCATGTGGGCGTACAGGCTGGTCTCTGCCTCCTTCTTGCCCTGTGCACGGTACGCCTTCTGCAAAACGCAAACGACACGCACAACACATTTGAGTTCATCTCGCTATGCCTGACACACACACACACACACACACACACACTGTCAACACGTTCACACCGTATTCACACAACATGAAACACTATTAAGCGTTATAGGACTGTTGGAACATAACGAGAGCGAACACACATATATATATATATGTTATGGTTTGGCAATGAATTCGATCTGCTTTTAGGTACCCATGTCCCCTGTACCTAAACAGCAGATCCAAAACAACAGGTGGTAGCTGGTGGTGGAGGACTGGTGGAGGGTGAGCAGCAAATGTTTTAAAAGCAGACAGCAGCGCAGCAGTATCAGTGCAGCAGCAGCAAGCAAGCAGGGATGAGAAGTGCAAAACTTCCAGTTTAAATAGCCCAAATGAAGATGAAATGAGTGTGTTATATTGGATAAAGTGAATCATAAGAATGAGAACGTGACGCTGATGTGGCCCAATGAACGGCCGCCGGCAACTGCATTGAACTTCCTGAATTAACTTAAATATGCGCATGTCTGTGACAGGCGCGACACTCATAAACACACACGTTTGTGTCCACGCATGCACGCACACATGCACGCACCTACCTCACTGTGGAGTTCAGACATGTCCTTGGCATGTTGACTGTCTTTTGTCTCCGACAGTACAGAGTACAACGAGTGCAGCAGCTCCTTCTTCCCAGCCTCCTTATATTTACTCTGAAAACACAAACATCATCAAACGAATGACGCTATACATCAGCAGAACTATAGCCAGGACAATATCTCGACACAGGCACGGACTGGCACAGAAAATCGGCCCCTGGCATTTGTGGTCTTCACCGGCCCAAAGACGGCTCAAAGATGCCACTATGTCCTTTTTTATTATTTATTCTTTTTTGTTATGGCTCAGCCCTGGCCCCATGACTGCCCAGCCCTTCTAGCATCTGCCAGAATTGCCAGACCGTCCAGTGACTCGGCACTTCTACTTAACAGTAAAAGTCTTTTGACATTTTGGCTAGACGTTTTGGGTGCGAATTAAATGACATGGTACACAGCGATTTAACACCCGTTTCTCTGTTTCCGAGTAAAACGCCTTTCAAAATAAGACTTCTCCATAGAGAACTGGCAGTCTTCAAGTACACAATTCAGCCACCAGATGGTGGTACTCTGCGGCGAATGAGTTTATCCGGACCATGGCTATACCTGACCACAGTAACCATGAGGCATCAGATGATGATCACAGATTCACTCACCTCACTGTGAGTGTCGGCCATCTCTTTAACAAACTGGGTCTGCAGGGTTTCAGGAAGCAGCGAGTACAAAGTGACGGACAGGTCCTCCTTATCGTTCTTGTACTGCATCATTTAAACCAACACGCACAGCCGCACACACACACACACACACACACACACACACACACACACACACACACACACACACACACACACACACACACACACACACACACAGGTTGGCTGATTTTACACTTGCTGAAAATAGCAGATCTACAAGCTCACAACGCGTCACAGTGAGCTATTTTCAGCATGGAACCAAGTGTAAAATTACGTGTGTCTTTTACTTAGACTGGATCTCTTTACTTACACTATAGTACTTTCTAACATTTTAGTCTAGTTTTTATTAGTTGACAAAATTGTCAATATATTTAGTCTTAGTTTTAGTTAGTTTAGGTTAGTGGCTCTGGTTAAGATTGTCTGATAAGTGATTAATGTCCTACATTGTGAATCTCAACACAGACACACACCTGACTCTGTAGTTCTGAGATGTGTTTGTAGAACTCGGTCTGCATGGTTTCTGGCATCTGATGGAAAACACAGGTAAAGATATCCTGCTTCCCCCTGAGGAGTTCAGACATGTCCTTGGCATGTTGACTGTCTTTAGTCTCCGACAGTACAGAGTACAGCGAGTGCATCAGCTCCTTCTTCGCAGCCTCCATATATTTACTCTGAAAACACAAACATCATCAAACTAATGACGCTATACAGCAGCAGAACTATAGAGGAGAGGAGAGGAGAGGAGAGGAGAGGAGAGGAGAGGAGAGGAGAGGAGAGGAGAGGAGAGGAGAGGAGAGGAGAGGAGAGGAGAGGAGAGGAGAGATTGAAAGGAGGAGAGGAGAGATTGAAAGGAGGAGAGGAGAGATTGAAAGGAGGAGAGGATGAGGTGATGAGAGGAGAGGAGAGGTCGTATCATGTGAACACAGACTGAGAATAAGGATACATGCTCGCGTGTGTGCGTGCGTGCGTGCGTGATGTACTGTACCTGGCTCTGTAACTCTGTGGCCTCTTTAGCGTGTTGGGTATCCAGTGTTTGGGGCAACAGATGGTACAAATTGATGGCTGTGAGCTTCTTCCCTGCTTCTTTATATTTGACCTGCGTGGAAGAAAACACCAGCAGGAGATCAGATAAAAACCACGACACTTGTGCTTTCGAAGGTGTGATTTGGTGTTCTAAAGATGAGTACAAACTCAAAATCAACATCGTGAACGGGTGCTGCAGCGTGACCTGGCGCAGCACAAACGGGTCGAACCGAGGCCAATATTTAAATTCAAGTCTGAACGCATGCACCTTAAGGGGAACGATGCAAGGACTTGCACCTAGTATTAGGGCATTCACTTCTAGTCATTTTTACTAGTTGACTAGTTGCCTAGTTTACTAGTCGACTAGTAGACTAGTTGTTTAAAAAAGGGGGGGGAGGGGGGTTCGGTTTTACTATATTGACTAGTAAACTCGTCGACTATAGTTGCTAAATGCCCTACCTATAGTATTTCAAATTTTGGAGCCATTGGCAATGCCTCTCAGCCAATAACCATATAAGGAACTGTGCCACATCCGTTAACATAACTGTGACATCAACACCTAAATAAAAGGGAGACAGACGGTGCATGAATTGCATTTGTTTGAGTTAAGTGTTAGTTTCCCGTTGAAGCCTTTTGAGTTGTAGGAAGCCAACGTGACTTAAGGTGCTCGGTCCTTCATCAAGAAGCTAAGGCCCAGAAAAATCCGGCGACTAGCATCGCTAAAGGTTCCGTCGCGGTCCGAACTGTGAAATCCAAGGTCTAAAAAAAGAAAAAGAAATGGCGTCCGTATCCGAGCTCGCCTGTATCTACTCGGCGCTCATCCTCCACGACGACGACGTCACCATCACGGAGGACAAGCTGAACGCGCTGATCAGGGCCGCGGGCGTCAACGTGGAGCCCTTCTGGCCGGGCCTGTTCGCCAAGGCTCTGTCCAGCATGGACATCGGCGGTCTGATCAATCGAGTCGCCAGCGGCGGTGGCGGTGGTGGCGCCTCGGCTCCCCCTGCAGCAGCAGACGCCCCTGGTGGTGCCGCAGCCCCCCAAGCCGCCATAGAGGAAGAGAAGAAGAAGGAGGAGTCCGAGGCAGAGGGCTCTGATGACGACGACATGGGCTTCGGTCTCTTCGACTGAAATTGGGGCAGCTATAGCCCCTCCTCCTATGCCCCAGCAGCAGCAGGCCCAGCTTTGTGTGTTTGTGTGAATCACAGCGATGATTTGATTGGCTGCGGGGGCACCCAGTAGCGATGATTTGATTGGCTGGGCAAGGTACATATACAGAGGATTAAAAAAAAGTGAGGACGGAAAAGCGAATACGCAAATTTTGTGATTGGCCGGAATGAGATGATGTATGATGATAAGAGCGCTCCTCACACAGGTGTGATTTTTCTATGAAAATTCAGAAGACGCCTTGATTGAACGTCACCAGATTGGCTGAGACTGCCACGGTTTTCAGGCCGCACGGCTCCTATTCGAAGGGACACCACCAAAATTGACGCACTTCCGGGAACACGGAATCATGTCCGGGGCACAGGGCACATACTTTCATTTTCAACACTGGAAAGGGTCCCGCACGGTCACGATGCTTTTTTTTTATTGACCTCCGAAAACATGGATGTTTTTATATGATCACCTCAATTTGAGCCCAATTACAATACAACGATTTGTTTTTAATCGTGTCCAGCCCCGGGACCCGTAGATGGGAAACGAACGATGACATCACCAACATGGAAGCGTATAGCGTTGCTTGGGGACGACGGACGCTAAGAGCCGATAAAAATATATTTTTAAATATTACAAACTAAGGGGTCGTCCGTGGCGATATTGGCGATCATATTTATAGCTCGTCCGATGTCGCCTGTGGTGTGGAAACAAATTGGCTATCTTTTATTTTTCTTGAAGACCCTCACTGGCAAGACCATCACCCTGGAGGTTGAAACCAAGTGGTAACGTTGAGGACGTCATGGCCAAAATGCAGGACAAAGAAGGCATGATTCCCCTCTGACCACGCAGCAAAGGCTCATCTTTGCTGGCAAGCAACTGGAAGATGGCTACAACATCAGAATCCACACTTCACCTTGTGCCAAGGCTGAGGGAAGGGCATGAAATGGCTCCATAATCTTACATAAATTGCCAATAATATATTGACCAAAAAGAATAATCGAATGAATACGAATAGAACAGCTATAGCATCTGGGCAGGATATTTTAAATTGAATCATTGTATATTCTAAAATATATTTTTTGGGCTCCCCATTTGTTCTATGCCCACATATGTGCAATTTTGAACAATCAGGCTTTCTCATCGGGGCTTTTATGAAAATTGCTCTCAGGAACAGCTCAACTGATGTGGACATATGCGTGATGTGATGTCACCAGAATCGCTTTTCATTTCCACTTTGTTTACAATGTCCACCATTGTTGATTTTCCAAGCTGGCACGGAATGGAAACCTGCCTGGGATTATCTAGCATCAGTATTATAATGACTCAAATATTAAATAATCTGCATATCAGCACCCCTACCACCTCAGGACATTGTGGTATTGCAGCTAAAACAGCTTCAGAAGCCAAAAAAGAAATGCCATGGACTGGTTATATCAGAGTTGTGATTGAGGCTCAAACTATTAGAAACAGCTGCAGTTTTATTAAAAATCCATGTTTCTATGTCAGTTGTTCTCAAACATATTCATGTCAAGGAACCGCAAATATATATGACATTGGCCGCTGACCCCCATCTAAAATTTGTAGTTCCAGAGATCCTCTCAGTAGCAAAGATTTGAGTTAAAAACTCGCTCTGAAAGAGCATATATTCAACGATTTCAGGCACATTTTGACGATTATAAAAAAAATAGCAGACCTACAAGCTCGTAGCTGCTATTTTTCAATAGCTAAATTATAACATAATGTTTAAAACATCAAAAGGGGTTCCCGCGCAAAATGGGTTAAAAAGAAACATAAAAAAGGGCAGGTGGAGTGGTTCACTGAGTAAGGCCTATACCACCACCATGACACATAAGTAGACTACACACCAGCAGCCCCGAAAAAAGCATGTTAGCAGTAATGCTACTAACAAGGCTCTAGAACTATAGCCTAACCACCCGTGCAGTGGATGATCTCAGTCAAAAAATACAATCGCCAAAGTGAGTGAGTGATGAGCTGACTATGCCTGGAGATCTACAGTATATCCATATCTGTCCGTCTCTCTGTGTCCATTTTATGCCCATACCTGTATATGGTGACCTATCTCCATATTACATCTGTCCATGCCCATATATGGAGCTCCTGATGTCATACCGACGTCATAGTACTGACTTCAAACCCGCCATCGGTATCACAGAGGGACCCGGGGCGCGAGTGGAACAGCAGACCAATAGTTTCAAATGGTACACGATGTACAATTTAGGCATTTAGCAGACGCTCTTATCCAAAGCGACTAGGCAAGGTAAGATAATAAGCAAGGTAAACGCATACATCAAATGCACAGAGACACTGCCTAATGCTAACGGCATCAGTTTAAACAACAGCTCAGTGGCCTTGTGGTTAGAGTTTCGAGAACCTTGTGGTTAGAGTTTCGAGAATCTTGTATCCATCCACGAGCTTATTCTTTTGGTCATGATCCACATTTCATGACCATATAGGTGAGAGTATAAAATGAAGGTTGCTCGGTAGACATAGAGCTTTGCCTTCTGGCTCAGCTTAACATATAAATGGCAAGACAGAAGTCATCGAGAACAGAACTTTCTAGTATGAACCCATGAAGTATACAAGTGTGCAAAATGCAAATGGCTTCTCACATGAAGAATAGTAGAATACCGAATACATGAATAATTCAAGACAGAATTAATTTCCCAGCGGATTCCTCACAGCTCACGTCATTGTAACCCCACCTGAACCACTGCCGCCCGTAAAAGATGGAACCTATCTGTCCTTTGCATATGGTTGTTGAACTTGTTGTCACTACTGTATACAAAAGTTCCAAATATTGAATCTTGATAAAGAGTGTTGAAGCTTGCGGGCCAGATTACAGAGTGTCTTATCTCTTTCCAACGGCTCTGGGAATCACTCTCACCTCACTCTGTAGCTCAGAGACAGTTTTGGCAAACTGAGTCTCGGAGGTCTCCGGTAGGTGAGAGTAAACACTCTGAGAGATGCTCTTCTTTCCTTCCTCCTTGTATTTGACCTGGAAAAACACACGCAGAGTCACGTTTAGTCTCAACCATCACAGATCTTATATACCAGGATTAACAAATGCAATTTATACCTCATGTTTCAGGTGTGTGTGTGTGTGTGTGTGTGTGTGTGTGTGTGTGTGTGTGTGTGTGTGTGTGTGTGTGTGTGTGTGTGTGTGTGTGTGTGTGTGCATGTGTGCGTGCGTGCGTGCGTGCGTGCGTGACCCCTGGCCTGAATTAGTCTGGCCACCCTGGTAGTATGGTGTAGTGCAGAGACTTTTATTGAGAGTTGCGTCATTGTGGAGGCAGAAAAAACAGCACCGGTCACATGACCAAATTGCCCATAAAGTCCTGTGCATTCCGTAAACTTCCGGTTCAGGGCATTGTCATTATTCGCCAACAGGTGTGTGTAGAAATTAAGGCCTGGCAGGATGAAGTGACGGCTCTGGTGTAGTGCAGTGTAATTACTGGTACATGTTATGAAACACTTTTCCAAAAGAGAACACAGCCCCAATTCTCACCCTTTTTAGATTTCTATTGTAGAGTAAAGTGAACAGTGTTGTCTGATCTGACTCTGCATTTCAAGTGTGGTGTAGTGTGGTATGTTGTGTATAGTGTAGACTAGTATTGTGTATAGTGTCGAGTAGTGTAGTCTAGTATTGTGTAGTGTTGTGTATTGTTGTAGTCTAGTATTGTGTTATAGTGTTGTATTGTTGTAGTGTATCGAGTGTCGACCTGACCTGGCTCTGTAGTTCGGACACAGTCTTGTTGAACTGGGTGTCCATGGTCTGTGGAAGCTGAGAGAACGCACTGACACTCTGATGACTCTTGGCTTCTTCCTTATACTTGTTCTGCAACGACATAATATATATATATATATATTATTAGGAACACTATAGAGCGTCACGATTCCTTTCAGAACGACGAGGGCACCAGGAAACTCTATATGACATGACGGAACACAACATGATGCACAACATGATATGCACTGGGTTGCAGTTGAGAGTACAGGCCGTTCTTGTCCGTGGCAAAAACCAAACAAATACGATGGACATGATCATTTACAGTACAGTACATGACAGTACAGTAGGCCTACAGTACATAAATGAATGTCATTTATACAATAAAAAAAAAAGTAACCTTTAGAGTTTAGAGCTTATAAACTCTTATACAACAAATGGACCCGTATTTGTACACCTTTTCTCCCCAATTAGTGCCAATTGATTCCAGCAGTGTGTTGCCACTGCTGTTGTATCCTACTGGCTCGCCTGGCCAGTGGGGAGCCCCCCACCAATGGGAGGATATAGAGCCTCGATGCGTGAAAGTCCTCCCACCTCAACACTCCCTGCTGACAGGTATACTAGTAACACATTTCACCCTCCCCGCCCGGCTCCCCTCCCCCGAACACGGGTCAATTGTGTTCGTATATAGATTAGACGCTTGACGAAGCCGGATGCACCACGGTGGATTTAACCCCCAGGCAGACCCCCAGGTGGCGGGCAGCTGTACCACTGCACCACCCAAGGCACCCTGACAACAGTATACCGCTTTCGGATGTTATTGGCTGGCCAGGGGGAGGGAGTTTAGAGACCAGGATTACTGCATGTTTTTTGTGAGGGTACCTATACCCTAGGGGACACGGGGAGAATATGCAAACTCCACACAGAAAGGCCCTTTCGCCAACCCCACCTCGGGTATGGGCACTGAGGAGGAAACACGCCGCCAGCACCCACAGCGTCCCGAGCAGGAATCAAACCCAGGACCTTCTAGCTGTGAGGCGACAGCACTACCAACTGTGCCACCGTGCCCCCCACTTCCACATGTCCTAGTTGCCTACTCACGGTAGGCAGTATGTGGTCTTATAAGAACATATTGGTGATTATCGGTTGATGACATTCGAAGCGGGTGACTACAGTATGTAAATTAATTTGACTAACAAACAGGTGAATCCCGCCGCAAAGCAACGGTAAAAAATATCTACCAGATTTACTTTTGTACAGACATTAAGTCAAGTCTGTACAGAGATAATAGCAGCCATGGTACGAGGGGATTTAGAATAATTTAAGCATCTAGACACATACAGTACAAAATGCACTATGGAAGAAACCAAATGATTTATGCAGACCCAGATGAAGGCTCCGGGAGATAAAACACATTATGGCTGCTGTTTTATCTTTGTTAAGTAGTCACAGAATATGTATCTTCACTACACTCCATGTGAATAAGAGAGAGTGAGTGAGTGAGTGAGTGAGTGAGTGAGTACCTCACTCTGGAGTTGGGTGACCTCTTTAACTCGCTGCGTCTCCATGGTTTCAGGCATTCGATGGAACAGTGAGTTGCTCATCTCATTCTTCACCGCCTCCTTGTATTTAGACTGTACGCACGCACACGCACACACACACACACACACACACACACACACACACACACACACACACACACACACACACACACACACACACACACACACACACACACACACACACACACACACACACACACACACACACACACACACACACAATATTGTGTATGAAAATGATGCAAAATCTATCCCAATATAGATAGTGTTGAACTCTCTGGCTGGGTATCATGAAAGGGCATACATAGCATATTCTAGTCTTTGAGATGTCTTGTATGGGATGAAAAAATAATAATACAAAAATATATATATAATATATATCAAGAAAAACTGAACTAACAAATGAGGAATGAGATGGAGATATGAATGACTCACACAGCAGAGAGAGAGACATAGAGAATGAATGAGGAGAGAGAGAGAGACAGAGAGAAGCTGGCTTATCAACAGTGTTTGAATGAGAGTCTGACAAAGAGACAAGAATAGACCAGGAATTCAGAGTGTATCTGTCAAAAAGAATGTGCACGCACGCACGCACGCACGCACGCACGCACGCACGCACGCACGCACGCACCTCACTGTGAGTGTCGGCCATCTCTTTAACAAACTGGGTCTGCAGGGTTTCGGGAAGCAGCGAGTAGAAAGTACTGGACAGATCCTCTTTGTCCTCCTTCTTGTACTTTGCCTTCAAATCAAAGTAAATACAAATATGATACATGAAATACAATTAATGTTTGGTATACTTAGAACGGTGCTTCACCTTCAAATGTATAAGTCTGAGTCAATTTGTGACATTATCAAGCAAAACAAAACAAAACTACTTTTTGATTATAAAATGATGTTGGCTATCTGATCATTACAGCTGCACAATGTCTAACAGTTAAGTTAGGTAGTTGGCTCAATGGATTGATCATTGTTCCTACTGATAAAAGCATGAATTTATCCACATTAAAGGACCACTTCACCACTTTTCAACCTATCTTCATATACTAGTCCTCACTAATAATAATGGCAAAAAAAAATTCTACTCAGTCTGTGTCTCATAGGAGGACTGTGGGCAGTTCAGAAACCCGTCCACCAGTGACATCATCAATGTGGAATACAAGCTATTAGAAACTGCAGGCTTTCTAGTCCTGAAAAGTTGCAATGCGAAAATGGAAGCCATCGTTCTAATGATTAAAAATCTAAACATTTTTGTAAAAAATTGTAAAGAATCTGCCTAACGATGATGTCACTGGTGGACGGATTTCTGAACTGCCCGCAGTTTATTAGTGAGGACCAACTATATGAAGATGGGTTTAAAAGTGGTGAAGTGGTCCTTTAAGTAAAGTAAAGTAGGCTAAGTCCTGTTTTCATTAGAGCAGAATGTACAGTATGCTGTTCATAACTTCACAGGTAACGTTGTAAATGTAAAGTTAACGGTCATGTAAAGGGCCCGGTCTGGTAGGAAAGGATGGGTGGTTTTACAGTTTAAATGTATTTAACTTTGGATTAGGAATGTGAGAATGGAGTCGTCCTCACCTCACTCTGCATCTCTGACATGTGTTTGGAGAACTGAGTGTCGGCCGTCTCTGGTAGCTGAGAATACAAAGATGTACCGATCTCCTTCTTCCCCTCCTCTTTATACTTGACCTGGAGAGGAGAGGAGAGGAGAGGAGAGGAGAGGAGAGGAGAGGAGAGACATTAGGTTCATCCTCCAGTCATCATGGCAATATGGCCATTCCATCCACACCGAGACATCTTGTGTACAAGAAGTGGACATTGTGGCGTAACTGGACATTGTGTGGACATTGTGGCATACGGGTGTTGCCAAAGCAGAGGTTATAGGGTCACTAGTAAGAGTCCTCCTCGGGGTCATGAAGGTGCAGGGCAAATCTTAAGTCTTTGTCCACTGGACCAAATGGACCATATAGAACACGGACCCGAACCGGGTCATCATGTCCATTGCTCCATGCTGGACATCGCTGGTGGGACTCAGCCGATCCGTCCAAAACTCTCGCTTGTGACAGGCACGGAGCTAAGAGAGCAGCCATAAATATGTCCTCGTCTCTCTCCTCTGGCTCCCAGTGAAGCGACCAGTCAATATAATTTTTGTTTGCGTTCAAAGCCTGTAGCGGTGCCTTAACCCATTTTGGGGCGGGAACCCTTTTTGGTGTTTTAAGCGTTGTTATAATTTAGCTATTGAAAAAAAGCAGATCTACAAGCTCATAGCGCTATGAGCTTGTGCCTCAAATCTTTGAATAATATATTCTTTCAGAGTTTCTGTTTTTAACTCAAATCTTTACTTCCGAGGGGTCCCTGCCTCCTGGAACAACATATTTCCAGATGGGGGTCGGCGGCATATTACATATAATTGTTGGGGTCCTTGACATGAAATATTGAGAACCACTGATATATAAACATGAGGTTTTTCAGAAAAAAATACATTTTAAAAACACATTTATTTAATTTCGAAGTCAGGCCTAAATGGGTTAATTAAAGCTACTATAAGCAATAATGTAAAATTTTTAATGACGTTGTTTGTCTCTGTGACTCATCTGGGGGCCGCAATTTGCATTCAAAGATTTTCCTAGAAGCTTTGTCATTGGTCAATTTGCCTGTCTGCTTCCTGATTAGTTAGTTAAGCCATTGCGACCAGGTTTCTTTTCCAGCAATGATAAAAGCTTCTAGGAACATCTTTGAATGCAGATTGTGGCCTCGACTAAATGTGTCACAGAGACTACATTTTTTGGGAGCCTTTTACTCAATGCTGGCTGTCTGAAAACCTAAAAATAAATATGAAAAAAGGTCATTAAATGTTGACATATTATTGCTTATATAGCAGCTATAAGGTGTTGGGGCACAGAATGCTTAAGACCCACCTTTTCACTACAGAGGACTGTGTGTGTGTGTGTGTGTGTGTGTGTGTGTGTGTGTGTGTGTGTGTGTGTGTGTGTGTGTGTGTGTGTGTGTGTGTGTGTGTACCTCACTCTGGAGTTGGGTGACCTCTTTAACTCGCTGAGTCTCTGTGGTCTCAGGTAGATGACGGTACAGAGAACTGGACGCTTCCTTCTTACACTTCTCTTTATACTTCAACTAGAAAGTACACATACGACAGACAGACAGACAGACAGACAGACAGACAGACTTTTAACAAACACGTACTGTGTGTTGTGCTGTTAAGACTAATATCTACGCAGTGATATTAGTCTGAAGTTCCAGACTAATATCTACACAGTGATATTAGTCTGAAGTTCCAGACTGATATATACGCATAGTCTGAAGTTCCAGACTAATATATACGCATATCCAATATCCATGCAGTGAATAAGTCTGAAGTTCCAGACTAATATCTACAGAGTGATATTAGTCTGAAGTTCCAGACAAATATCTATGCAGTGAAAAGTTGGTATCCCAACCCGAAAATGCATTTTTCTGTTTAATAAAAAGCTGGAGAGACAGGGAGACTCCTGTTACTGAACAAACGCTCAATAGCAATGAGTACTATCACAATATACAGCTTTTTAAGACTAATTTAAACAGAGAGCTTTTAACTTGACTTTTTATCTTGAACAAAGTACCTCACTCTGTAGTTCAGAAGCCTCTTTAGCGTGCTGCGTGTCCAGAGTCTCGGGTAGAGTGGAGAACAGAGAACAGCTCGCTGCTTTCTTCCCTGCCTCTTTGTACTTGAGCTGAAAGAAAGAAAGAAAGAAAGAAAGAAAGAAAGGTATTAAACTACTTTTATTACAATAAATAACTGTAGGAAAAAACCTTCACACACACCTAGAAGTCAGGCGTCTGCACAGCTGCGTGGGCCAGTGGACATCAATGAAAGGAACAGAACAGAACACACCCACACACTGTACATTTGCTCAGTACAAGAGCATGTTTCTTTTTAATGCAACGTTTCGGTCCCTCCGGCCTTGTGCGGGTGCATTCTATTCCTTTCATTACAGCAAATAAGCCACAATTTCTATTGCTATGTTATGCGCTGTCCATGACTAAGAATGTATTGTGTGTGCGTGTGTGTATGAGTGTGTGTGTGTGTGTGTGTGTGTGTGTGTGTGTGTGTGTGTGTGTGTGCGCGTGTCCAATGTCCATGCAGCGTGTGGGTAGGGTGACCTGGGTGGGTGTA
>NC_137882.1:27063180-27103180 GCF_963924005.1 Protomyctophum bolini
GATTTTCTAGAAGACATCTTTTTTTTATTTCGACGTCAGGACTAAATGGGTTAACGTATGGCAGATCTACAAGGTCACAATGGGGCACAAGTGTTATTTTATTATTCTATTATTATTATTTCTTTATTTTTTAGATATCTGAAAATTCTTTCAATATTTCCGCCTACAATGACATTGGGATGCCAGGTTGGAAGAAGTGGAGCCATACTTCACTGCTGTGCACGCCAACGAGTGTCATTTGAAGTTACATCTTTTCGACTGAAAATAAATGATGAATGTTTTTTTCTGCTCGACGACGCTATAGGTCCTGATTTACCTGACTCTGGATGTGCGAGGCCTGCTTGGCCCGCTGCGTCTGCATGGTTTCCGGGAGAACTGAATACAGACTGGAGGTCAGATCCTTCTGAAGGTCCTTTTTATACTGGACCTGGAGACAGAGCAGAAGGCAATTAGTGGCAATCACATCCCTGTGTGTGTGCGTGTGTGCGTGCCTGCGCGTGAGTGAGTGTGCGTTACCTCGCTCTGCATATGTGAGGCCTGCCTGGCATGCTGGGTATCCAGAGTCTCTGACATCACAGAGTACAGACAGCCGCCTGCGTTCTGTCTGCCCGATGTCTTATACTTCACCTGAAATAAAAAACCACCATGTATACAGTATTACTGCTGTCTTATAGTGAAAACATGATCGTTCACCCATTATTACTGAGGTGTCATACTAGTGTAGACCTCGTATTAAAACACAGGACACACATGCACGCTGGAATGTGCCTACAGTACAGCCTACGTACATCTTTGAGTGGTGCAACCACTCCAAGGAACAGCAATGTCCGTGTTCACTTATGTGTTGGTTCACCTATGTGACTAGTAGACTACCTATGTGACGTTAATGTGCCAGAAAAAGAGAGAGAGAGAGAGACAGTGCTGCACTGTTGCCTGCTAATGAGAGAGAGAGAGAGAGAGAGAGGAGGGGGGAGAGGGGAGTTGCACCACTCAGTTCACACGGTGTGATTTTCTTCTATTTCCGTGTTTCATGAACATTTATTGTTGTGTTTTATAAATGTTTGTATTAGACGAAGAAAGAAAGAAAGAAAGAAAGAAAGAAAGAAAGAAAGAAAGAAAGAAAGAAACTCACCTCACTCTGTAGCTCAGAGACACTTTTAGCAAACTGAGTCTCAGAGGTTTCAGGTAGTTGAGAATAAACGCTGTGAGACATGCTCCTCTTTCCGTCTTCTTTATACGTGTTCTACAGAGACAGACAGAAGATTTTAAAGATTCTTTTTTTGCCTTATTGATAGTTACATGTGAATATAGACAGTAAAGAGGGAGAGAGAGAGAAGGGGAGAGACATGTGACACACTGTCAGGCCCAGAGCCTATATGTGGCATGCGCCTGGACCGCTAGGCCGCAGCGAGCACTCCTAGATTTGCTATATTTTTTTGTCTAGTTGTTTTGTCCATTTTCTTTGAGCGTTGAATTTTTGAATGGACCTGCAGCGAGTCAGCGACGCGACCGGAATAAAGCTTGTTCGGCCGCAAACAAAGCTTGTTTATCTCCTAGACACAGAGACGCTGATAGACAGTAGTAGTATAGCGCGATCTCAAACTGAATCAATGTAAAACGTCAAAAGACGGAGATCTCCGCCCATGGCAGTCGGTGTGTTTAAGAGTCAGTAAACAGAGCTACTGTACGAAACCTCATGCATGCATTGAGTCATTCATTAATCAGGACTATATCCAAGTATATAGAGATGAAAGAATGCAATTACCAACTATACTGTATGCTCTGCACACACACCCGCGAGAGAGAACCCATGCATTATATAAGAGGAATATGATGAATATGGTTGTTACTGATAGCTGAGGCAACTATGCTTGCATAGAAAATAGCCTTGGCATATGGCATTATGCAAAGGAAAGGCTAAACGTATGTAACACATAACACTCATAATACTCAGTTTCATTGTATAGATAGATAGATATTCTACTGTTAAACGGATGTTAGATTCTTAGCTAGGCAAATCATTTATGTTGCAATAATGCAGGGATTTGTCAGACTGCAGGAACAGAAACTTAAAGAGAACGCAAGCAATATGATTTTTGCCTGGAGCGCTCGGCCGGCCCAGCTGGCCATGTGCAGGTGTTTTTACCTGGCTCTGCAGGTGGCTCATCTCCCTGGCCATCTGGGTCTCCAGGGTCTGAGGCAACTGGTGGTAAACCGCTGCAGACAGGTGCTTCTTACCAGCCTCTCTGTACAGGAGCTGCACAGACGCACGCACACACACGCACGCACACACACACACACAAAACAATAAGACTAAAAGTTAAAGTTGTTAACAAAAACGACCAAATGAACTAATACATGCAGTATGTATCTTTTCCAACATCATCATATCTGATGTCATGCATTCTTTCAACTGGGTGAGAATCTGCGGTGCAGCTTTAACATTATTGTTAAAAATGTATGTCCCAGACTTTGTGAAGTCAACCATTCAAGGCTCTAAGCCTGCGTGCGTGCGTGCGTGCGTGTGTGTGCGTATGCGTATGCGTGCATACCTCACTCTGCAGCTGGGTGCTCTCTTTAGCGTGCAGGGTCTCCAGGGTTTCCGGCAGCTGTTGGTACAAAGAGGTACCTGCCTGCTTCCTATTGGCCTCCTTGTACTTAGCCTGCACAACAACAACAACAGCAAGTTACTGTTACAGTGCATGATGAACCACACGCAGCTAAACACTGCTGTGCAACAACCGCTAACTCAATTCATATCGTAGATTAACTCAATTCATCTGATGTAGCAAAAAGAGCATGGTCAGTTTACACCAGGGAGACTCCTGTTACTTATTGTTTTGCGTGTGCCTCTCGCAATTTTCAAGTGCTTTCCGTCATGCCGTCTGTAGAACGGAAGCTCCAGTTGTAACGGAGGATTTCTAGGTTGCAGCATTGATACTTTTACTTAACTCATTTAGGGCTGACTTCGGAAAATTGTCATGATTTAGAAGACATTTTGTAGAATCTGGTCTGAGGTCTAAATGAGTCGAGTAAAACAAGTAACCACTGACTGTCCGTACCTCACTCTGCATCTGCGTCAGTTCCTTAGCGTGTTGGGTGTCCATGGTCTCAGCAAGCAGAGAGTACAGGTTAACACTCATCTCCGACTTGACCTCTTCTTTGTACTTCATCTGAGGGAGGCGGGGTGGAGACGGTAGTTTAGCTATACATGACATTCATGTTGACTGTGTTCAGTACTTGATTGATCACGTCGTCAAGGCATATAAACGTGGCACATTCGAGCATGCAGGCACATTAGGGCTATTTTCAAATGATTTTTATACATTTGAAAAGTCGAAATTCTGCATAGTGAGTACATTCTTTACTTTTGAACTTTAAAGGGGCATTCCACTCATTTTCAACATTGTACCATGTCATTAATATACCTTAGAGCTGTTGTGTGGAAATATTACAAAAAAAAGTCCCCCCATTCTGTTTCCTAGAACTAGAGGTCTGAAAAAAAAATCATTAACATGGTGAATCACCTCTTAATTTCATCAAGATGTGTTTCACCACGTTCTTTTCATAATTACAGTTCTAGTAAACACAGAATGGGGGGACATTTTTATTATTTCCAAACAGCAGCTCTAAGGTATATTAATGACAGTAAAATGTTGAAAATGAGTGGAATGCCCCTTTAAGTACATTTTGATGCCAATACTTTTGTACTTTGTACTCAAGTCAATTTTGAATTCCGGACTTTACTCTTTACTTTAGTCCTACAATGCAGTATTGATTACTTTTACTTTAGTAAAACATTTGAGCCCTTTCCCCACCACTGTACCTCGCTGAGCAGGTCTCCAGCCTCTTTAGCGTGCTGTGTCTCCATAGTGTGAGGCAGTAGAGAGTACAGGTTGCTGCTCGCCTCTTTCTTCCCAGCCTCCTTGTATTTAGTCTGGAATTAAAACACAACACTCTTAATTTCTGGAATCCTGACCATAGTGTCTGACCTTAGTCTTAATAATAATAATAATAATAATAATAATAATAAATAATAAATAATAATAATAATCTCATAAAAATATATTGAAGTAGTATAGCAATAAATGGCAACTTATCTACTCTTACTATTATTTCATATTTCAACATGACTTTGGGGGGCCAAATTGGTGAGAAACATGGGAATTATTTCAAAAAAATGGGGGCACTTTCTCTAGTTCTCTATCACTCTTATCACAAAAACGCAGGTGAAATTCACCCGAACACCTGCCTATAGAAAGAAAAATAAACTGAGATGTGGGCACAGAAAAAACCTACCTTCTATGATGTCACTGAGCATCATGAAGGTACTTGAAAGACCCACCCACCTCAGACATCAGCAGCATTATGAAAATTACAAAACTATAATTGCGTTTTGTGTTCTCATTATATTGGATGGATGACAACATGAATGGAGTGTGGTTGTATGACGGCGAGTGTGTGTGTGTGTGTGTGTGTGTGTGTGTGTGTGTGTGAGACTTGTGCACGTACCTCACTCTGTAGTTCAGAAGCCTCTTTAGCGTGCTGCGTGTCCAGAGTCTCGGGGAGAGTGGAGAACAGAGAACTGCTCGCTGCTTTCTTCCCTGCCTCTTTGTACTTGAGCTGACAATATGCAACACAGCACACAGCAACTAGCATTGTCACACAATCTTTGCATAATTGTCTGGTCGCATTTTTGTTTTGTCATAATCGTCACAATCATTTCCATGTTGAAAGATGTTCGTACATGGCAAAAAGAAACGCAGCAATAGCAGATCTACAAGCTTACAGCGCGTCACTTTGTTACACGTTGTAAGCTTGTACATCAGCTATTTCCGAGTGCATTCTGGGATGGATTGGGCCAAACCGTGAACGCGCTGGCCGTTGACGATCATTGCACGCGTTCACGTATGAAACAGCGTTCACGTGTCATTGCCCCCATAACATGAACGTGCACAATGATAGTCAACGGACCGGCGCTGGCTCGAGCTGCAATACCAAATTCGGCCACTATGTCCATTTCGCCTCAGGGTTTCCTCCGGGTGCCACCCCTTTTGGTCTTTTAAGCATTATGTTATACTTTAGCTATTGAAAAATAGCAGATCTACAAGCTTATAGGTCTGCTCTTTTTGAAAAGTCGTGAAAATGTGGTGCAAATCTTTGAATATATATTTTGGAGCGAACATTTTTAACTCAAATATTTGCTTCTGGGGGGGTCCCTGGAACAACATATTTTGAGATGGGGGTCAGTGGCCCAATATAAATGATTCTGGGGGTCCTTGACATGAAAAAGGTTGAGCACCACTGACATAGAAACATGGGTTTTTCAGAAAACTATTAGGATTTAGAAGCCTTTTTTTTAAATCAGTCCAAAATGGGTCAATATATACTCCTCAGACAAAAGCACTTTTTTAAAATCCTCATACCTCACTCTGTAGTTCCGAGACAGTTTTAGCGAACGTAATGTCAGAGGTCTCTGGTAGCTGGGAATACACGCTCTGGGACAAGCTTCTCTTCCCATCCTCCTTGTACTTGACCTGGGGAGAAAAAAAGAGGAAGAGGCGAAAACGTGTCATTCGCTATTGAATTGAATTGAATGTCTCACATCAAACTATTCATACTGTAACGGAGGCTTCATTCATACCAGGTTGATAAGCTAGTATTATTTGCTACTTTTGTGTGACACCTGATTGATTGAATGCAGTTATGAAAACAGTCCGGCAGTACTGATTTAATCAAACCTGTTACTCAGAATAATTTAGCATTTGAATAAACATTGAATTGCAGTCATCACAGCCCTATTGAAACTAATTCCACACACCTGAGTGCTCCTCATTCCCTCAGAGCAACACAACCTGAACAATGACTTAAAGACACAAAGTTGCCCAGGTTTCCCAGGTTTAGACAATACAGTTGTTGCTGTTATTGTGTCTCTGTTGTTAATAACAATGTAATGATGGATATAGGATATAATTATTACACGGATAATGACTTATCCTGGTCATGAATTAATAATGCCTTATTACACTATGGACACAGGTTTCTGCACACAGGCCTACACACATTACACAATGGGATTTCACTGTAAAAATACAGTAGATAAGCGATTAAATGAGAACAATAGTGCACAATTGGCTATGAGACTTTGATGATTTGACAATATACTAATTTGTTGTTAGGCCTTGACCAGTCCTGTACAGAAACCCCACCACTGTAGACAAATAGTGTTTTGGAAAACTGTTTTTCTTCTATGTGAACGAATGAGGTGATGACTTTATAAACTTTATGCGGAAACCCATTGCTGGCTGTCTGAATACCAAAAAAAGAAAAAAGGTCATTCAAATTTTGACATATATAGCAGCTTTAACTAATTCGTACTATTTCTACCCGTGCTTGCTGGGTAGAAATCCATAGACTGGCTGCCATATGACGTAATTCCGAAAGGCATACGTTGGAGGTGCTACTGTGCTATAGCGCCCCTCAAAAAAACACTGAGATTAGAACTAGGTTTCCACTCAACAGTGAACAATAATATAGTGTGTGATACAGTATATAAGTCATTACGCTCTGGCCTCGGATCAGACAGAACAGAACATTTGCATCGCAGCGTGAAACTGGAGCGTGACTCAAATCTTTGATGCTTTTGGGATGGTAATCAAAGCCTGTGATGTTTGTCCAAAGCAGGAAAAAAAACGCTGTTTGGAAAGTGAAATGCAACCAATCAAACACCGTCGTTAGCGTCTCTCCGCATTGCAGGTGTTCAGCCTGACATCAGCGAAACGATGGGGGGGTCCTATCATAATCCCTTCCCCATGCTCCTCTCCTCTACTCTCCTCTCCTCTCCTCTCCTCTCCTCTCCTCTCCTCTCCTCTCCTCTCCCCCTCCTCCCCCCCTCCTCTTCCCCCCCTCCTCTTCCTCCCCTCCCCTCCCCTCCCCTCACCAGTACCTCACTCATCATGTCAGTCATCTCTCTGGTGAAGCTGGTCTCTGAGGTGTCAGGCAGAGTGCAGTAGAGAGAGTTGGATCTGTCCCTCTTACCACTCTCCTTGTACTTGATCTGGAAGACAAACGATTCACGAATACGATTAGATCCCCGATTATCACCTGCCATTTCACACTACTAGTAGTAGTCCATATCTGGGGATGCGTGTCCCCCAACATCGTGCAAACGGAAGACCCCCAAATGCCAACAAACGGCTTCAATTTGGGAACTTGAAATATCAAGTTTGGTCAGTTCGTGCATACGCCAATGGTCCACGCCCAAGACGATTGACCAACCCACTGAGGAGGGAAATGGATGAAAAAAATATATATTCATCTGCCTTTACCATTGCATATTGCCCCCAGGTAGATTGTGGGAGGACTTCATGGCAGAGATGGTGACGAGCCAACCAGATTCGTCTGGAACCAGCATATAAGCCAACCAGGGCCCAGTAAGCAAATATGCCCGGGGGGGACATTGCAGAAACAAATGTAATACTGAGAGGGGAGAGACTAATATCCGCACGCAGTGATATTAGTATCGCTGCATGAGGGTAGGAGGATATACTGTCAGGGTTCCCACACATTTTTACCAATGCATTTCCAAAACCTTTCCAGAATATTTAACCCAATTTCCAGGCCTGTGTAACAATAATTCAGCGCAATAATGAGTCTCTTACTCCTATGTGCAATACCCAAAGACAGGCAGTGTAGAAAAAATCTAGAATCTAGAATGCCTATAACTCAATTCCAAATTTCGTAGCAAATTGTTTTGGACAAAAACGATGCATATTCAGCCAAAGAAATTCCCGGACATTTGATACATTCCAAACCATTTCCAGGACTGGAAATAGTTTTTAAATTAAATTTCAATATATTTTCAGAAATTTGAACTGGGAACCCTGTACTGTTTTTGAAAAGCAATATGGCGCATGCATGGGTGCATGCAGGCGTGAGTATACGTGCCAGTGTGTGGGTGCGTGCGTGCGGACACACGTGCACGCGTGGGTGTGTGCGTACATACCTCGCTGAGCAGTTGTCCAGCCTCTTTAGCGTGCTGTGTGTCCATAGTGTGAGGCAGTAGAGAGTACAGGTTGCTGCTCGCCTCTTTCTTCCCAGCCTCCTTGTATTTAGACTGGAATGAAAATACAAACACTCTTTCTGGCTCTTCTAGAATCCTGGCCATAAAGCATGTATTATGTGACCTGCTCTTTATCTTTATCATTTCAATATTCTGACCTTTGTTAGAGATACAAGTGGATAAATGAACACAGAGAAGAATACGGTGGAGCATTAGCATTCATGTCCACGTTCAAAAACCATTACAATCTGACCTTTTTGAAAATCACCAACTGCACTTTAATTCACAGAGTAAAGAATCTACAGTAAACCTACATGATTTGCACATTCAAATGCATTAAACTAAAGCATGCAATAAGTCACACAAGGCTGTTTCAGACCCTCTTAGCTATTCGAAATCAGCCATTTGTGGCTTATTGCTGCATGTCTAAAATGGTTACCAAATATGACAACAGGAAAACCACAGACATATCTCGCAATTAATTTTTTTTCTTTTATTTCTTATTTAAAAAAATAACAATTTCACTATAAGAATATCAATATCAACAAGAATAATTATAGACCCTCGCCCCTGCCTGTACAAACGGACCACATTAGCGTCACACACGGGTCCGCGTCAATATGCCGACGGTCCATTGGTCCGATCGACAACCTACCTCAAACCCTCACCCTAACCCTAACCTCCCCCGGGGCAGACACCTAAACCTAACCCCAACCCTCTCCCGACCCCCAGCGCACCTCGGACCATTGCTCCAATGGTCCGTCGGATCATAGGGTGCTTCCCGTCACACACACATCCATGGAACGGTGACGACTTTAAATGAGATGTTGACACTATGATGCTGACACATACGGTCCAGCTGTGTGCTTATTGGGTTTGTCACGATGGGACTACTAAGCTGGCCTCACTCACACCGCATCTACCATACACCATTGTTGGATGCTAGATGTAAACAAAGGGTAAGTGTCATGGCCGCCCCAATGCATTTCCAATGGAAGTCACATGGTTTGACAAAATATTTTTTGTTGTAAGGCTTTCAGCTGTGTTTTCGACTGCCCCCCTCCCCCTCATACAACAAAAATGTTGTGTCAAACCATGTGACTCCCATTGGAAATGAATTGCGAGCTTGCATCAGTAAACAAGTCTCATGTATCAGCTATACAACAATCTTTTGTGACCGTGTGAGTGAAGCCTAAGCCAGTCAGAGTAAAGATAAATAGTAACCACACAAAGCATCATTACTGAGAGAGGTGGTGGTGTTCGGCATGTACCTGACTCTGCATCTCAGAGAGCTGTTTAGCCATCTGCGTCTCTGTGGTCTCTGGAAGCTGGTGGTACAAAGTGCTCTGGTTCTTCTGCTTCAGTCCCTCCGTATACTTCACCTACACACAACACAGCAGCAGGTCAGACACAACGAGGCAGAGGAAAACATGAGAGGAACACATCACTTCACACCTACCGGGATATAACACAGTGGTTTTCAACCTTTTTCATATCAAGGCCCAGTATTTATTCTGAATTTGAGTCACGGAACCACCATTTGATGACATTTAGTCTCTTAGACAGAGACAAAACTAAAATATTTGGCTGTCTGGCTGTATGAATCGGCCCTAAGTGTTCCCGAATGCGATTGCCTGGTCCCCGCTGGCCATGATTCACATTGGCCTTGATTCTTCCGTACAACTGTATTCAATGCTTTCACAATCCATTGATCCGTATCAGAGTACACTTCAATCCCAAAACCTGAGAGTGAGACTACCTCCATGCGGACCATAGTGTGAATCTGCCCCACAGCTGCCAATGAACATAAGTCAGCTATGAGTCACACACGAGCGACCAAATATATTATAAACGAGTAATGCCGTGAACAGAGATGTGTTTTGTTTGTACCTCACTCCGCAGGTCGGTGGCTTGTTTAGCGTGCTGGGTGTCCATGGTCTCAGCAAGCAGAGAGTACAGGTTAACGCTCATCTCCGACTTGACCTCTTCTTTATACTTGATCTGGAAGAAGCATGAGGAAACAGAGGGGTGAGTTCTTCAGCTGACATGTCTTGCCCGCAGCCAGCAGTGGTGTAAAGTACATTTATTCAAGTACTGTACTTACAGTATTGTACACTGTTGAGGTATATTTCTGATTTTCAGTATATTTACTTCTCCACTACATCTCAAGAGGAAGAAATATTGTACTTTCACTACACTGCAATTATTTGAAGAACTTTACTTACTAGTTACTTTTTAGATTTAGATTTGTATTACTAAACATACTGTACAACAACCACTTAAGCTCACTATATATTTAGGCTATTTGAAAAGAGCCGATCTACAAGCTCGTAGATTTATGGCTATTTACAAAAGATTATGTATACATTTTAGACACAATATGGGACGGTCTACATAATGAGTACTTTTACTTCCGGACTTGTAACAGAGTATTTCTACATTGCAGTATTGATACTTTTACTTAAGTAATGCATGTGAGTACTTTTTTACCACCACTGACGACTAGTGTGTAAATAGAACAGACTTCTAAACCACCACCGTTTCATGTAGAAACGCAAAGTCCCGTGCACACAGAAAACGTCACATTTAACGGTTAGCTGGTGCAATGCTCTATAGCTCAGCGGACTAAAGGAATGTTTCTGTGTTTCTTTACCATGTGTAAAATGTGTTAAAACCCTGTAACACCCAGCGTTGCAATACTACAACATATTTTAATTAATTAATTAATTAATTATTACAAAAACACACCTAAACGTCATAATTTATGTTCATTGCAATGCCATTGGTCTTGATATTTGCATATAAATACCCCCCCACAGACAGAGGCTGAAATTCACACGAATTAAACATCTCTGGACTCTCTGGATTTTGAACCATTTTTAACCTATGACCTTATTATTATTTTAATAATTATTATAAATGTGCATAAAAATTGCTTTTTTTAAAAAACTTAATTTCCTCTACAAAGTCCTAGTAGTACAAGTAGTAGTAAGGTTGAAATCTCTTTTTTGCAAGTATATATAATACATTATATATATTTTGTAAATATATCGGGGTGTTTCAGTGGTAAATGCACAGCCGGACATTATGTGTTATGTGACGTGTTAATGGTTCTCTTACGTCGCTGCACAGCTCCGCCACCTCTTTTGCGCGCGCCGTGTCGATGGTCTCCGGAAGCTGGTGGAACAGACTGGACTGCAGAGCTTTCTTCATGGGCTCTCTGTACCTCAACTGGAAGAAGAGGACCTTTTGATTATACAACCTTTCCCACTGTCCCACACCCTGCCTGCCGGAGCTCTGCCACTCCTCCTTTTTGAGCCGGAAACCCCTTTTTGGTGTTTTAAGCATTATGTTATGCTTTAGCTGTTGGTCTGCTATTTTTGAAAAATCGTGAAAATGTGGCGCAAATATTTTAATGTCTATTCTTTCAGAACGAACGTTTTTAGCTGAAATCTTTGCTTCTGGGAAGTCCCTGGAACAACATATTTTCAGATGCGGGTTGGCGGCCAATTATCATTTTTGGGCGTTATGAAATATGGAGAACCACTGATACAGAAACATGAGGAATTTCAGAAGACATTTTGTATTTATTTCGACGTCAGGCCTAAATGGGTTAAAGGCAGAAAACAGATAAAGTGTAATTACTAGTCTAACAATAATGTTTTCAACATCGCCTCTATGGATCTACATCTCATCTACAGTACTTCTCTCTCCGGTATAGCACTCCGGTGCTGTATAAATTGCGCCCACTAATAGTTAGCATGTGTAAAAAATGGTAAATGTGCATTTATATAGCGCTTATATGCAAAGCGCTTTACATAGATTGCACATTACATTCAACCATTCACACACACATTCATACACCGATGGGCGGAGGAAACCGTGCAAGTCACCAACCTGCACATCGAAAGCAATTAGGAGGTTCAGAGTCTTGGACTCTTTGATACTATAACTCTGGACTCGGCGCCCGGGAATCGAACGTGGGAATCTCGGGTTCTCTACCTTGCCACTGAGCCACTGCCGCCTGTTGTTATTGTTCTGTGTAAATGTGAGAGTATACCTCACTCTGCAGTTCAGAAGCCTCTTTAGCGTGCTGCGTGTCCAGAGTCTCGGGGAGAGTGGAGAACAGAGAACTGCTCGCTGCTTTCTTCCCTGCCTCTCTGTACTTGAGCTGAAACAGAATAGAAAAGCAGACATTCATATCCCCATTGATTCTATTGTGAAATACTTGGGACTCTTGAATCAAACTATAGGACTGAGGCAACAGCAGCTTTCCTTATTTGTTATAAAAATCAGACCCGTCTGAAGTGAGTGGTGCGTACTGTACTGTACTGTACTGTACTGTACTGTACTGTACTGTACTGTACTGTACTGTACTGTACTGTACTGTACTGTACTGTACTGTACTGTACTGTACTGTACGAGCTCTCCTCCCTGACCTCTGTGTATGTGTCTGTGTGTTAGGCTGCACAACAGTGACACTTGGTGGTGACAATATGATATGTCCGTGCTCGGACACAGCCTGCAGGGACCCAGGGACACACATACTGTAGCTGTCTATTAGGCATGTAACGATTCACTCAACTCACGATACGATTCGTATCACGATATGAGGTTCACGATACGGTTTTTCACGATATTAAAAAAATATATATATTTGAAAGACATTTTTCAGTTTTTATTTTATTTTATATACTTTATCTTCCCCCCTGAGATTTTTTATTTAACTACATTGCAGTAGCATTACTTTTGACAGTGCAGAAACATAATTGCCTTCCTTGATGAGCATCAACGACCATCATCACCTGGGCACAGTCACAGCTCCCCTCTACAGTGCTCTACTACTGAAAGTGACTATCATTTCTCTCCAAAAGCACTTGAATATGATGGAATATGACTAAAGCTCACATTTCACATCACACACTAGCCCCCCATAAAAAATATACGATATATATCGTTACATGCCTACTGTCTATAGGAGTGGTTGCACCACTCAAAAATGTACACGAAAATAAAATACACGTCACTGTACATTTCTGCTATATCGGGGCGTGTGGTTATTCAACAGACAAACAAACGGCAAGGATCTCACCTCACTCTGTAGTTCGGAGATGGTTTTAGCCAAGTTAATCTCGGGGGTCTCTGGCAGCTGGGAATAAACGCTCTGACCCAGGCTCCTCTTCATGCCCTCCTTGTATTTGATCTGAAAAAAAATTAAAGACACAACATCAAAGAAGGAAACCGAGTCGCTGACAACAAAATAATCTCAACTCGCGGGATTCGAACGCTTATCTTATTATCGTCTTTTACGTGTCAAGGTCCATTGTTTATTCAGGCATTGGAGCCACGGACATTTTGATGACACTTTTAGCTCTCAGACCCAAAACGTAAGAATAATTTGTTGTCGTTGGATAAAAAAAAGTTTGCGTTCAAACTTTCTTCTTTCCTGCCTTGATCTCCTGCTCCCCCCCTCTCTTCTTCCCTTTCTTTTTTTCTATTTTATTTTTTAAATAACACGATGGGATCTACATTCTACAGTATGCACAAAAACGGATTTCACCCACTTTTTTTATACTTGTAAAACTGTGATGTGAAAATAAAGACGATTCTGTGTACATCACCAGTACAGTACCTCACTCATCATGTCAGTCATCTCTCTGGTGAAGCTGGTCTCTGAGGTATCGGGCAGAGTGCAGTAGAGAGAGTTGGATCTCTCCCTCTTACCGCTCTCCTTGTACTTGATCTGGGAAAAAAACAAAACCGTTTTCACTGGAGCGACTCTTTCTTTTTTGGTATAGACGCATGGAAACGGAGCAATAGGATAATAGAAATATTGTGTATAGGATGCTGATTATTGCAGCATTACTAAATAAGTGTGTACCTCACTGAGCAAATCCGCAGCCTCCTTGGCGTGCTGCGTCTCCATGGTGTGAGGCAGCAGAGAGTAGAGGTTGGTGTTCAATTCCTTCTTGCCGGCCTCCTTGTACTTGGTCTGCATTTCAAACACACAAACACTCTCACACTGAAGCGGGGCTTTTCAACAGGTGGTCCGCGGAGGTATATCGCATGTGGTCACCTGACCATGCATTTTTAGTAGCATGTAGGATTTGCTGATTCTCCTTCCACTTGTTGAGAAAACGTGAATGACCTGGTGACCTAGGATGACCGGCCATGTATAGTAATTTTACTGACTGAAGTTGGAGGTCAAGAAATCGGAAAAAGAGAGTCACCGGATTGTTTCGTTGAGTCATTATTATTAGGAAACTATTAGTAGTTCATGGACCATTGGTTGAGAAACAGTCGGATGAAAAGTGTTACAAAATCCCTAATACCACCACTTTTACAGAACATAAATGATACAAACCAACAGACAAACTACACAACCCTTTGTAGAGGGTCTATTTGTCACTCACTGATACAGGTACAGTGAAATTATCATGATGGCACTGGCAGAATGGCAGCATGCCAGACCTTTCCTGGTGGCCATGCCGCCTATTTTTTTATTTTTTAAAACCATGGCGGCCCCCTACGGTCGCGGCCCACCGGAAATATGCCCGGTACGTCCTGTGGCCAGTCCAGCCCTGGAGTCACCACTAGCACAGCGATAGAAATCGCCCGTCCCAGACAACCTTTCCTCTGAGCCTAAATCTATAGTCTTAATTCGACTCCTGCGGCTATAGCGTGGTTAATATTAAGAAGAGGTGTTCGGGCATCTACACAGTACGTACCTGACTCTGCATCTCAGAGAGCTGTTTAGCCATCTGCGTCTCTGTGGTCTCTGGAAGCTGGTGGTACAAAGTGCTCTGGTTCTTCTGCTTCAGTCCCTCCGTATACTTCACCTATACACAACACAGCAAGCAGCAGGTCAGACTATTTTTATTTTATTTTTTATTTTATTTTACAGGGTTTATTTATTTATTTTGTTTCGTGTTTTCCCTAAAAAGTATTTAGATTTTTTGATGGTATTCATGTCATGTCTATGAATTGATTGCATAGGACGTGCTATCCCTTTTGGATTGAGTGTTTGACTGTACTATGTTGCTGTAAACTATTCAATCAATCAACCAACCAATCAATCAAAGAAAGAAAGAACACTGCGCCTATAACACAGCACTGTTGAGTTTGACCGTGAGTTCTGAGGGAGCATATCAAGATAATAAACTTTCAAGGGCACCCATTTGGCCGTTATAACAATAAGATTATGCAGGTTTTGTGACCTTTTCCAATTCGTGGTGGTGGGACATTTTTTAAATGGGGGTTTAATGGTTCCATGTAAACTATCTTGAAATATAAACCAGTGTTTTGGGTATTCTGTGACTAAAAAACAACAGCAACAACACCAGTGAAAAAGTGACAACAATAGACGCTTAAACGAAAGGCATGATGTGTACCTCACTCCGCAGGTCGGTGGCTTGTTTGGCGTGCTGGGTGTCGATGGTCTCAGCGAGCAGAGAGTACAGGTTAACACTCATCTCCGACTTGACCTCTTCTTTGTACTTGATCTGGAAGAAGAGATGACAAATTAACACATTATTAAAACATGCTCACCTGCCAGTGAGGAGCCCCCTAGGATGCACTGTTGTACCCTGGGAAAAGGAAGTAACCTTCCTTTTCCCTCAATACAGTTGCCGCCTGTTGTTCCTGCCTGTCGACTACAAAACAATACTACAACATGACGTAACGATATCGTCCAGGATCATACAGACTTTTGAAACAGAGACCAGGCTTTCCTCCGAGGTGGTGGAAAGCCTGGTGAGGCGAGGTTAAGTCACTACAGGTCTGATTTTTCTCTGTCCGTTACCTCGCTGAACATCTCTGCCACCTCTTTAGCGTGTGCCGTCTCTATGGTCTCTGGGAGCTGGTGGTACAAACTGCCGGACCGGTCTTTCTTCATAGATTCCCTGTACTTCAGCTGGAAAAGAGTTCATACGACAAGACAAACAAGACAAGAATAAACGGGTGAACAGATAGAGCAAAAGTATCGTACATATTCACTGTGTACAGTGGTGGAAAGTAACTAAGTACATTTACTTAAGTACATATATGTTACACATGACGAATATATGCATGTACTGTACCTCACTCTGCAGTTCAGAAGCCTCTTTAGCGTGCTGCGTGTCCAGAGTCTCGGGGAGAGTGGAGAACAGAGAACTGCTCGCTGCTTTCTTCCCTGCCTCTTTGTACTTGAGCTGAAAAACGGAGAACAGACATTCACAACTCTGCAGGGTATCAGAATGGATCAGCAGGAACGACTCTCAACCACATGTAAGGTTGAGAGCTTATATTTCCATTGTGGTACCTCGAAGGACAAATGCATAACAAAAAAATCAAGATGGCCAAGTAAAATAAAAAACCTCTTCACCTCACTCTGTAGCTCAGAGACGGCTTTAGCAAACTGAGTCTCAGGGGTCTCTGATAGCTGAGAATAAACATTCTGAGCCAGGCTTCTCCTCATGGACTCCTTGTATTTGATCTGCAAAAGACGCCACATCAGAGGAAGAAAGACATTTCAGTTGAGGCATTTAACTTTACTAGGGCGCACAGTCGCACACTACACTACAGAACCTGGATATCTGTTAGGATAACTCATCATGGGACACTTACTTATAGTCATTCATGTATTATTCATTGTTAGTAGACTGTTAAAAACATATTCATTCATACATTTACTGTTGATAAAGTGTTTATACTGTAGTGTAGACTGTACATATCGTTGCTGTGGCGCAACAAGTTGCCAAATGCTGAACCAATGAAAAGCATTAACAAGAGCTTGCGACTACATGATAACTATACATTCATTGGAAGCAGAACACAATATTCCCCCATTTTCCCCTCCCCTCCCCTCCC
The DNA here is from genome assembly GCF_963924005.1 of Protomyctophum bolini. NCBI lineage: Eukaryota > Metazoa > Chordata > Actinopteri > Myctophiformes > Myctophidae > Protomyctophum > Protomyctophum bolini. The sequence goes on from NC_137882.1 coordinate 27,080,090, forward strand.
CTCCCCTCCCCTCTCCTCTCCGAGCTCTCCTCTCCAGTACCTCACTCATCATGTCAGTCATCTCTCTGGTGAAGCTGGTCTCTGAGGTGTCAGGCAGAGTGCAGTAGAGAGAGTTGGATCTGTCCCTCTTACCGCTCTCCTTGTACTTGATCTGGAAGACAATTAACCGCTTACAAATCAAAACAAGGCCATGCATAAATAGTATAGACAGTAACAGTACATAATGTAGAATCACAGTGCAAATGATCCCTAGAGTGTCGTATAGCAACATGCGTTACTTATTGGAGATCTTAAAGCTATACAATCCGGGACTCATTTTAACCAGGGGTGGACAGTAATTTAGTAGATATAGTAGTTTAGAGTATTGTATTTTCTTCCGTTTTTGGGGTGAACTTGGGATTTTTATCCCTACGTTTAAGTAAGTATAAGTAGTATAATGTATGTAAGATTTTTTTTTAAGCACACGTTTGAAGTGAGCTGTTTGCGCTGTATTTCTCACAGGAGGAAACCAGTACCCTCTCTCAACCATACAGATGTGCCATTCCATTCCAACCCATCACGTTTTCCTGAAGGTTTTCTGAAAATGCATGTCTTCCCTGCAGGTTTTATTCACTAGATTAGCCAAATGCTAATTATACTAGACTGATCGTTAGCCTAAGAAGGTATAGGCTTTGTGTGTGTGTGTGTGTGCGTGTGCGTGTGTGTGTGTGTGTGTGTGTGTGTGTGTGTGCGCAATGCATATGCTGTAAGTGTAACCTACTCCATCTAGTTGAGACACACATCTAGTATTGTACAGATTGTACTTCAGTAACCAGCTGATTGTCTGTCCAGGACTTTGTTGACAGACTCGGTGGCGGAGACAAGCCTGTGTGGTTTGGATTGACCGACAGCGAGACAGAAGGAGTGTGGAAGTGGGTGGATGGAACACCACTGACCACACCACCGTAAGACTTTACCTTCATTATTCTACTGAGGCCCATTCTAAAAACGCCTTCTAAATACTGACCTAAGTTTTCTGAAAAATAAATATTTAGATAGCAGCATCACATTTTGTAATACATACTGTACAGAACCCCCAAAGGGGTTCCCGACATTTATTTTCTGCAAACTACATTTCACATTATTTCATCTTCATATTTATTTCTAAATGGAATCAAAGGCTATAATACAACAGTTACTCTGTATCCGTTGTCTATTTCATTGTCCAGTTAATTTGTAAGTACATATATAATCATTATATATATTTTATCTGAATGTTTAGTTTTTTTTTAATCATGACTTCAAATTATATTACATTATATTATAATTTGAAGTCATGATTAAAAAAACCTAAACATTGAGATAGAATCCTTGTTGTGAAGGTATTGTAATGTATGAATGTGTCTACTTCTACAGGTACTGGAGGCCTGGTCAGCCTACTGACTATGGTGGAGGAGAAGACTGTGCTGAGTTTGGTAATGGAGGATGGAACGACCATTCATGTGGGGACACACGCTATTGGATTTGTGAAATAGTTTTCTAGAGTTATGCATTAACTAGCTAGACCTCACTCTCGCAGCAAGAAGATCTACAGTTGATTTAGTCGAACAAAATGTATTTTGGCGGGCCTTGATGCCGTCCTAATGACGGCATAACTTGCTGAAAATAGCCGATCTACAAGTTCACAACTATCTACTGAGCTTGTACTGTAGATAGTCTGTTTTCAGCATGCAGCTAATTGTAAAATGACTGGATCTCTTGTCCACTAGTCCCTTCCTAACATTTTAGTCTAGTTTTTATTTGTTGACGAAATTGTCAGTATATTTAGTCTTAGTTTTAGTCATCATAGCTTAGTTTTTATTTAGTTTTCGTCAGTGGAAAAAGGTAGTCGACGAACATTTTTCGTCTTTGTTTATTTTATTTTTTTACATGGCTATGTTTAGTTTTAAATGCCCATGTACGTGTGGACAGAGCTTAAAGGACAACTTCACCACTTTTCTAATGTTCATCTGTAAAGTTGCTTGTAAATATTGGTAATTGTGGTTGCTTTTCTTGTTTCTAAAGTGCTTATTTGGGCTTTTCTCCTAATGTTGTTTAAACCAGTGATCCTCACACAGCGACATTCCCATGTCAAGCACCCCCAATCATGACAGATTTGTGTTTTTAAATGTTTCAATAAAATGTTACACTAAAACGTACACTTTTTTCAAAGATTCCTTTTCTGCGATGTTTGAGGGCAGAAACTTCAGTACCATTGGGTTCTGACTTGTGGGGCTAAATGCATCACATTGAAAATAGCAGATCTACTAGTCCAGCTCACAATGCATCACATTGAAAATAGCAGATCTAGCAGCTCACAATGCATCACATTGCAACGTGTAACATTGTGACATTGAACCCACCTCACCCCTGCCCACTTTGACAGGCTGGAAGAATGGCTTCTAGGGTCGACGACAGAGTACAGCATCTTGCAATGGGTATGGTCCACAAGATCCGATACACCACCAAGATACCCGCATGTACCCGTCTAAAATACTTCCTTAATGTCAACAAAGTCCACAGCCACAGCACCATGCAGAGGGAGTTCAACAAACCACGTGCAACCCAGATTCGGCACAAACAAGGGACTAAATTAATTTCGCTCCTATATGCCACAAAAATGTGGAACGACCTACCAACAGTCATTAAGACATGTGAATCCCTTGACTCCTTCAAAACCTCTCTCAAAGGGCACCTATACGGACGGCTGCAAACTGGCCTCCATAAAATCTGAATCCCCCCCCCCACCCGTTCCTCCCCTCACTGTATGTGTTTTCCCACTTTTTACCTCCTTTAGGATGATTTCCTGTTTTTGGCTATATAGAAGTGTTCTCTATTCTCCTTCTCAATAAGGCCAGCTTCTCTATTCTACTTCTCAACAATGCCACTATACCGACCCCCCAGGCTCCAAAACACGGACATTGGACAGAACTTTTCTCCACACTGCTGTCCAGGTGTGGAACAGCCGACCAGAACATGTAGTGGACTCCATCACAGACAACGGCCTTCAAGCCTTTAAACGCAGAGCTCACAGACATCTCCTGACCACCCCCCCCCCCCTCACACTGACTGTTGAGCTTCAGTGAACCATTTGATTGGCCAATGGATATGTATTTACTATGTATTACTTGGCTATTGTTCACAATTGCATCTAATAAAAAAAAAAAAACTTCTAAATTCTTCCCTCTCTCTCACCGACATGTCTTCATCAATAATTGCACAATGCCAACTTCTCTATTCTCTCTCTCTCTCACACACACACACACAAGACACTATAAAGGTCATTGACCCTTTCAGTTCAACTAGGCCTTTCTGAAGGGTTCTATCTGGTGCAGAGCTGTGCTTCAGGGGGTCACCACTTATACCAACTACCCTGACCGTGACCTCGACCTTGACCCCGAGCTTGACCTAGAGTCCTCGACCCTGACCCCAACAGCCTACAGTCCAATACATTGTCTTAGTATAAAAGTGTGAAGAGAGACTCTTCAAAGAATTTAATACATTTAAAACAGCCTCTCTTTCACATCATGAAACAATACAAGGAAGAATCATTTAGGAATGCTTAGCCCATTCTGACCGGGAACCCAATTTGGTGTTTAGCATCATGTTACGCTTTAGCTATTGAAAAATAGCAGATCTACAAGCTCGTAGCGCGCCACCGAGTGGCGCGCTACGAGCTTGTAGGTCTGCTATTTTCTGAAAAATCGAAGAACGACTGACATTGTTAGAATCTGATCTCAGGTCAGAATGGGTTAATCAGACCAGTGTGTGTCCAGTGGAAACCTCGTATGAATCTGATCTCAGGTCAGAATGGGTTAAAAAAAAACTATGTTAAAGTCACTCTATCAACACCTGCCCAAGTTTGGGTTGTGGATGTGCAATGCATGCATGTCTTTGTTGTGAAATTTCACACCACAGTATAGCTGCTTTCTGATTGGCTGGAAGCAGTGCAATTTTACCACATCGCCGTTCTCTCAAAGAGTCCATCTTCAAACGTCCTCTCTTGTGACTTCTGTCCCATCAAGCCGTGCAAGGAGAGCAGTCTGAAAACCCACTACGATATCTGAAGACGCGTCCACCTCAACTGGAGTCAACTCAACTCAGAAACTCAACTCAACCTAAAATGTCTGAAGACATCTACACCACACCAGAGCCGACCGACGACACTTATGAAACCCTCAGTGTTTCTGACCCCGAGAACGACTATGAAACCCTCAGTGTTTCTGACCCCGAGAACGACCACGAAACCATCCGTGTTTCTGCCCCTGAGAACACAGCACAGCATGGAGGTGGAGGTATAGAACTAACCGACTACGAAAACCTCCAAGGTTCTGCCCCTGAGAACACAGCACAGCATGGAGGTAAAAAGAAGGAAAAAAAGAATAATACTATTACTACTTCTACTTCTACTATTACTACTGTTACTATTACTATTACTACTACTACTAATAATAATAATAATAATAATACAATAATTTAAACAATAATTTAAGTAACACATCTATCGTTCTTACGCAATAGCACCACAGGGCCTCTCTTGTCAATGCTTTATTGGATGTGTTTAATGGAATTTGCTTTTATTCACATTATGCCTTAATGTATACAATAATAGTGAAAATGTGTCTGATGTTTACATTCAGGATTTTAGAAGAATTTCTTCAAAGCTGTTGCGGCGTGTGTGGGGCTGCTCCTATTGGCTGGCATCATTGTCCTGGGCATACTCAGTGAGTAGCATTTTATAAACACTACTGTATCTTTATGTCTCATATTTGAGTCATGAAACAGGGGGTGGAGTTTGCTCAGAGTTGAGGAACTAGCAAAGCGGTAGACAGTATCGCCATAATTAAGCTGCGACAGGAAGAGGCCTGTAACCAGCTTTTTGCAATAAGCATTGGAAAAGCAGAACTTCATTCTGTAGGTGAGGATGAGTGTGTGTGTGTGTGTGTGTGTGTGTGTATGCGTGTGTGTGTGTGTGTGTGTGTGTGTGTGTGTGTGTGTGTGTGCGCGTGTGCGTGTATGCGTGTGTGTGTGTGTGTGTGTGTGTGTGTGTGTGTGTGTGTGTGTGTTTGCGGTCGTTAGAGGGTTCCAACAACTTGGGATGCCCAAAAGGGAGGCAAAAAGGCGGGCAAAGTATTGTAGTGACTCTGCTATAATTGGCAGCCGTCACATAATGGCGGAGACACTGCTACTTATACCCATAGATAGATACTGAGTGACATGCCTATTGTCCCATGAAAACACATGCCATTTTGTAATTGTAACTCTACTCTCGACTCTGCGCCCATACTATTTGTGTCCTTGTGTATGCATCTCCTCTGTGTGGACATAAATAAATGGTTAAAGTGTGTGCGTGCGTGTGTGCACTGTGTGCGTGTACCTCACTGAGCAGGTCTGTTGCCTCCTTAGCGTGCTGCGTCTCCATGGTCTCGGGCAGCAGAGAGTAGAGGTTGGTGCTCACCTCCTTCTTACTCGCCTCCTTGTATTTGGTCTGCATTTCAAACGCATGTTCAGTTTCAATGAACAATACATTATGAAAGCTTATACATTATTTATGTAAAAAACTGAAAAATTACCATGGCCCCCTTGTGTCTCAAACCACTGTACTGTACATCAGTGACTCTTTTTGATACAGAGACAGTCATAGTGGCAAGAGATTTTTATTTATTTATTTATTTGTATCAAACATGAGTTAATAGCACAGGCAGACTCTTCACATACTAGAGCATGTCTGAAATAAATATCAGAGCTGAAATCGACATGTAAATAAGTAATAAATGCTTAAACATGTAGCTAGTAATGTTAAGAGTCCACAGAAGTGAACCTTTCAAGCTCAAACTCGCTGTTTTCCGCAAGACATTATTACTCTATAAGCCATGGCTTCAAATATATATATAAATATATATAATATTTGAAGCTATGATTCCCTGCTTTAAAAAAAACCCCGGCCACAGTATTATTATTTTAGCAGTGAAGTAGTTTGGCTAATTAAATCTGTCAATCTCAAGGCCAATTATGAATTCAGCATTTGAGCCACGGACCACCATTTGATGAGACTTAGCCTGTCAGACCCAAAACTAAATAATTGTGTTTTAGTTGGATAAGATTTCGGCCACAATTCCATGCTGTATTGATGTTGGTACCATAGGAGATATAATAGGCAGACGTTGATCAAAATAACAATTAGTTTACATTCTCAAATTCTCAAAAAGAAAAGTGTAGACTTCTTGTAAATTAAGTAATGCAGATGTTTAACAACAATATAACTCTTGAGAGACCCGCTTGAAGCGGCACATTATGAGCTTGTAGATCTGCTGTTTTTGACTATTTTGGGTCTCATATACTCTCTGTTTTAGGTCACAGGATGAAATAGTTTTGGACCCAACACTGATCTAAACAGCATCCAGGCCAAGTGTCCTATGCACGTACCTGACTCTGCATCTCAGAGAGCTGTTTAGCCATCTGCGTCTCTGTGGTCTCTGGAAGCTGGTGGTACAAAGTGCTCTGGTTCTTCTGCTTCAGTCCCTCCGTATACTTCACCTACACACAACACGGCAGCAGGTCAGACACAACGAGGCGGAGGAAAACATGAGAGGAACACATCACTCGCTTCGAATGTTACCAACCGATAATTAACAATATGTTCCTTATACTGTATATTGGGGCGGCAGTGGCTCAGGTGTAGAGCGACCGGGTGGGAACCGCGAGGTTCCCAGTTCAAACCTGCATGGCTCCCCCAGAGTTAGTGTCGAAGTGTCCCTGAGCAAGACTCTTGCTCCCGATGTGCAGGTTGGTGCTTTGCATGGTTTCCTCCGGCATGGGTGTGTGAATGGATGAATGTAATGCACACAATCTATGTAAAGCGCCTTGGATAAAGGGGCCATATAAATACACCATTTACCATTTATCAGACCATGCAATGGAGGCAATATGGACATTTACACGTACTGCCTACCTACTGCCACGAGTAGGTACTGTAGCTACCAAACGCGGAAGTGAAATTACCGGTCGTACCCAGACAGAGAGCTCTATAGGGACTCAGAGCAGCAGTCGTACCCAGACAGAGTGCTTTATAGGGACTCAGAGCAGCAGTCGTACCCAGACAGAGAGCTCTATAGGGACTCAGAGCAGCAGTCATAACCTGACAGAGAGCTCTATAGGGACTCAGAGCAGCAGTCGTACCAGCAGTGGTGAGCGCACCTCATGGCGCGCTCTGCTTGTGCACAAGCCACACATGGCCTACTTGTGTGCAAAGCGCAAGCTGGCAGCTCGACAGAGTGCATTTGTAGTTATTATTAGATTTAAGGTTAGGGTTAAGATTAGTATAATAGGCAAACATGACGTTGGACAATGACAACAACATCAAGGTGTATAGGAAACTTCCATATTGCTTCATTGCATGGTCTTGATAAGAAGACCTTGTGATTATCGGTTGAGAACATTCAAAACCGCTAGTACTTGATGTATATAATATATGGTATATTATATACATCATACTGTATGTGAGGCATAGGTAAAGGTTGTTGAGTGGTCAGCTGGTCAGACTAGAAAATCACTGTCTATGTTAAAGCATAATTCATGAAGAGAGAGGTGTGTTAATTGTGTACCTCACTCCGCAGGTCGGTTGCTTGTTTAGCGTGCTGGGTGTCGATGGTCTCAGCAAGCAGAGAGTACAGGTTAACACTCATCTCCTTCTTACCGTCTTCTGTGTACTTGATCTGGACGTAGCATGAGGAAACATGAATTATAGAATATTATCAGAACAGTGCTTGCATAGATCTGTTGTATGTTCAATGTCCTGTGCACTCCTGACTATACTGTTTTTTTCTACTATATGTTGACACTCTGGCAATGTAAACGTGTGTTTCTCATGCCAATAAAGCTCCTTTAGAATTGAATTGAATTGACTGTACAGTATATCATTATCATCTGTTGTTACTATACAATATGGTGCAATTTTAACTACCAATGCCATTTCTTCTATCCATGCAGCTATATACTGTATCTTACGATACTCATATGAGGCATATTTGAATATCTGATGTGTTTTTCCTGTTTCTTTCTCACTATCTCCCTTCTTCCCTTTCCTGAAATCCACAATGATAGGAGCTTGTACGAAGAAAAGATAATGAGCCGTAAACCTGTGACGTGACAATAAAGTTGAAGTTGCATATCATATTGTATTGATGACTTGGCATTGATTACGTGGCTGGACAGCTGCGAGGCCTCCTTAGCGTGTGCCGTGTCTATGGTCTCTGGAAGATGGTGGAACAGACTGGAGGACGGAGCTTTCTTCAAAGAACCCCTGTACCTCAACTGGAGAGAGACACACAGGGACAGTGAGGTGGGTGTGTGTGTGTGTGTGTGTGTGTGTGTGTGTGTGTGTGTGTGTGTGTGTGTGTGTGTGTGTGCGCGTGTGTGCGTGTGTGTGTGTGTGTGCATACATTGGCTTGTGGGCTTCCAGCAGGCCTACTCTGCTACACACACACTGTAATACTGTACACGTACCTCACTCTGCAGTTCAGAAGCCTCTTTAGCGTGCTGCGTGTCCAGAGTCTCGGGGAGAGTGGAGAACAGAGAACTGCTCGCTGCTTTCTTCCCTGCCTCTTTGTACTTGAGCTGAAACGGAAAACAGACATTTCACAACGATGATAATCCGCCACTTTGAAATATTTTTCAACACTACGACAAGCAGTTACACCATTTTAAAGCAGACTTTCATGAAAAGCAACAATCATGTCGGCACAGTGGCTCTTCAAAGGTTAGTGAAAACTAGGCAGGGAGATGATTTAATCCCCGGCAGTCAAGCAGTTTAATAAATATCCACCCTCACCTCACTCTGTAGCTCAGAGACAGTTTTGGCAAACTGAGTCTCAGAGGTTTCTGGTAGTTGAGAATAGACGCTGTGAGACATGATCCTCTTTCCATCTTCTTTATACTTGTTCTGTAAAATACACAACATTCAGGCATTCAAAATGTAATGGTCCGCAGCTTATCCAGAGCTAATTACAATAAACAAACAGGCTCTGTGGCATTTTCCATTAACTAACCACTTTAACCCCAGCATCAATATCCTGGGGGGGAACATACAGAGCCAACTCACGTCCTATTTACTGTTAAGCCCTGACCACACCAAAGGGTCAAGACGGTTTTAGCGTTGTCCCAGCGGTGTGATATGTCTTGTTGACCCACGTTGACCCTAGTGATTCAACGCATGGAATTCAATGACCCCAAACCACACCAAAGGGTCGAGACGGTTTTAGCGTTAACTCCTTGCAACCGTTTGGACCCAAGGAGTTGCATGGTGACCCTTTGGTGTGGTTATAGGGCTTATTAAGACTACAGGGTTTAAGTGGCTAGACTAAACTGAACTGTAACGGTCCCGGACAAACGTTATCTTTTGGCCTCAGACCAGATACTGCTATTAAAGTAGCTTTTTTTCCATGGCCACGATGGAAACACAAATGAATGCTAATAAGATGCAATGATGGCAGCCTCTCTGATCTGGTCTCTGTTGAGCATCAAAGCACTGGGTGATGTGTTCTAGTAGTTCTCAGTCGTGCAAAATTAAGTAGCTTAGGCTTTATTTTGAAAGAAACCAACGTGGGAAGTCTCTCACGTCATCTCATCACTTCATCCTGCAGTGGCATCATCTCATCAACTGTAATTGATGTTATCTAATACATTTCACCTCGTCTCACCTCAGGTGGAGTGCATTTTTCTCCATATATTAAAGTACTTTCCGTTCTCAAGTTCTCTCATCGACTCGACTCTGTTCTCATCCTCTCCTCGCCTATTTTCATAATTTATTCTCCTCTCTTGTCTTCTCATCCCATATTTTCATAATTCCCTGGACTCTCTTCTCCTCCCCTCCCCTATTTTAATAATTCCCTCTATACTCTCTTCTCCTCCCCAATTTTCATAATTCCCTCTCCTCTCTTCTCCCCTCATATTTTCATAATTCCCTCTCCTCTCTTCTCCTCCCCTATTTTCATAATTCCCTCTCCCCTCCTTTCCTATTTCCATGCTATCACCTTCTCTTCTCCCCTCCATTCATACTCACCTCTGTTATCATCCTCTCACCCCTCCCTCTCCCAAAATCCTAATTCCCTCTCCTCTCCTCTCCTCTCCTCTCCTCTCCTCTCCTCTCCTCTCCTCTCCTCTCCTCTCCTCTCCTCTCCTCTCCTCTCCTCTCCTCTCCTCTCCTCTCCTCTCCTCTCCTCTCCTCTCCTCTCCTCTCCTCTCCTCTCCTCTCCTCTCCTCTCCTCTCCTCTCCTCTCCTCTCCAGTACCTCACTCATCATGTCAGTCATCTCTCTGGTGAAGCTGGTCTCTGAGGTGTCGGGCAGAGTGCAGTAGAGAGAGTTGGATCTCTCCCTCTTACCGCTCTCCTTGTACTTGATCTGGAAGACAAATTAAATTCATGATGCAAAATATACACCGATTGCATTGAATTGCAATCAGTGAATAAATTGTACAAATTTGGTTTAAAAGCTGTGTCTGTGCAGTGCATCGTATACGTGTGTGTGTGCGTGTGTACCTCACTGAGCAGCTCTGCGGCCTCCTTGGCATGCTGTGTCTCCATAGTTCCAGGAAGTAAAGAGTACAGACATGTGTTCACTTCCTTCTTGCCGGCCTCCTTGTATTTAGCCTGGAGAGGAACCGCACACACACACAGGTGTTTTTATGTGTTACTTGTTGAGTAATGACGACGTGACCATCTCGAACAGAGTGGTTCAAAAGCTGGCCAATTTAACCAACAGAGGAGGAGTTATGACGCCTTCTTTATTCAACTCGAACCAACGTGGCAGCGCAGTAACTTCATAACACCGCAGCTGTCCCACACTTTTACCTGTCCCCCTATCAACATTGGCAGGTAGGAGCTAACATTACATGTTAAAGCAAGGAGACCTGACATATAGCCTGATTGTTACTGGTATAAGAAATACCAATTGACTACAATTTATTTTCAAGATATTTAATTTATTTTAATAAAAATGTTTCGATAATCATTTTAAAATAAAAAGATTTTCTTCATAGAGAACCAGATTTTGTCCTTTTTCCACAAATGGGGGTCGTCTTATAATAAGACTCATCTTATATTCGGCACAATGCGGTACTACCTAAGCATAGTCAATTAGAACGAGTACATTTTTAATTAATCATTTGCCAATTATCATAGTAAATCTATGATAATAGGCAAATGATTATAGGAACTAGGAAAACAGCAAAATCAGTAGCAAAAATCACAAGGTCTAGTTAGCGATAGTAACTAGACCTTATTGAGCTCTCACAGCTATAGCGTGGCTAAGAAGAAGTGTTCCACATACCTGACTCTGCATCTCAGAGAGCTGTTTAGCCATCTGCGTCTCTGTGGTCTCTGGAAGCTGGTGGTACAAAGTGCTCTGGTTCTTCTGCTTCAGTCCCTCCGTATATTTCACCTACACACAACACAGCAGCAGGTCAGACACAACGAGGCGGAGGAAAACATGAGAAGAACACATGGTGGAGGAAAACATGAGAAGAACACATATACAGTACTTCTATATATATAATAACACCGCAGCAGATAAAGGCAGGTGGTTACACACACCAGTTACATAATATAGTAAAACAATAATATGTACATACAAGTTAAACAGAGGGGGCAGAGTGGTGCCAGGCATAAAGGAGAGGCAAACTTAGGAGTACAAGAAGAAAAAATAAGGAGGGTATAATGGGCAGGGTCGGGACAACGAGAAGATGGAGAAGCGGAAGATAAAGGATATCAAGAGAATAAAAACAACAACATTACATGACAAACAGAAAGAAACCTCTCAATAGTGACGATTTAAACATGAAATAAAGCGTTATATTTAAGTTTATATTCCAAGCGAGATGCATGCTGAAGTCAGAAATGAGGACAGAACATTGTCCTTCTGTTCCAAACCATGGAGAGGTCCCTAGTTTTAGAGCTATGAGCCATTCTTTTTTTGTCAAATATGTTTTTATTGAACAGATTATAAATTGTTAAACATTATGATATGAAATAATTAAAAAAAATGTATGAAACAAATGAAAGACAAAAAAAAACAAGACAAAAAAGAGAAAGAAATCCCTTAACCCTCCCACCCATACTGCTCAGTGACACTGCATACAATATAATAAGATGATAGGAAGCTCATGGAGAACATCTGAAAAGAAAATGGCGTACAGTCAACCATATCAATGGTATCCTCTCTGTTTCTACTCAGGTAATGGACAAGGGGCAGCCAAACCTTATCAAACTATCTCTCCCCGTTTCTCAGGAAATACCTTATTCTCTCAAGATGAAGTGTACTAGTGCTATGGGCCGCAAACCAAGGTATATGAAATGGAGGTAAGGTCACCAACATCATTTTCGTTTTCACGCAATTCCAGAGAGCAGATGCGTCGCACCATGGGAGCCAAACTGCACCCGGACGTTCGGCAGAATGCACTGGAGTCAATGGGTGCTCAGTGACCAGCTCATAAACACTATTTCTGAATGACTGAGATCTTTTGTAAAGTAATCGCAAATAACAGAAGACGTATAACACATTGTTGTCTGCTGTGTTGCTTTTTCGATGTGTACACTGTCATTTTATAGAGGTATATCTAAAGAGCAAAAAGTATGTTTCTGAACGTGCCAAGTATCGCGAGACTGTCCACCGTTTCCTGTCTGGCAGCCAAATCTTGCGATACCCCCGGAACAGAAACGATACCGGCTGCTGTTTAAATCCTCAAACAAAATGATGTACTGTGCACATCGAAAAGCAAACTGTGATATGTCTTCTTTTATATGCCTGAACCGATTATATGACACAGGTCTCAATGGTTCATGAATAATGTTTGTTTATGAGCTGGTCAAGCTTGCTCCAATCACTGCTTTGTATTCATGTAACTTCCGGTGTGAGATTTGGCTCCCATGAAAGTGTCATGGCGCAGCACAGTCACGTGACCATGTCACTTCCTTCTCTAAGCTTCCTTGCCGCAAACCAAGGACTGTCTAAAGAGGATGAAACGCGAAAAACGTACGGGCGACGCCATGTTGCTCCATGGTGCTCCATGGAAGGAAAGAAACATGCGCAGTTGAGACCAGGAAGTTTGTGCGTTTCTTTTCAATAAAAAATCTCTAAAGACGTGCAAGGCCTCCTGCGGTTTCATTAGAAAGGACGTGTAAGTCCAAGGCACAATTAGTGTTAAATAACAATGTGGAAATGAATGAAGATGAGTTTAATTGAAGGCATGATGTGTACCTCACTCCGCAGGTCGGTGGCTTGTTTGGCGTGCTGGGTGTCGATGGTCTCAGCGAGCAGAGAGTACAGGTTAACACTCATCTCCTTCTTACCGTCTTCTTTGTACTTGATCTGGAAGAAGCATGAGGAAACGGCCACTTTAAGAATGACAACAGACATAGTTAGAGAATATTATCTCCACCACATGAAGCCTTGCATCCCTATTCTGGGGGTGGGTGGGGGACATTATTTATTTATGTATTTATTTATTTGGTTTATCAGCTGGCTCCTCGTTGACAGACACACCTCAGCTGTGCTGAACTGAAGTGACTACAGTAACTTGAAAATGACTGAAGACATGATGTTTACTGTGATTAGGGTAAGCTTGCATTTCATATCACAAACACCATGTAGTGAAAACTCCTGTAACTGTAACCAGAAACAAATCTGGAAAAATAAATAAATAAATTAAAATAGATTTTTGGAAATTATGAATCGATTTTGAAACGTTCATAACGGGAAAGGCGATTCTAATTCAAATCGATTTTTTTGACACCCCTAATGTTCTGTCTTCATTTCTGTCTTCAGCGTGCATCTTGTTTGCAATATTAACGCTTCTAGAGAGACTTTAGCGTGATCAGCGCGAGGTAAGAACGGAAGTTTATGCCTCCCGGTTTTGGGGGAGTGAACGGAAGGGAGGGGCTTTTCAGAGTAAAATCTGCTATATCTGCTGGCACTCTAGCACCTTTATTTTGAAGAACTTCCCGGGCAAAAAGGTAAGTACTTTTTCCACCACTTGGTATAGCAGCACAATCAGCCTGTCAGAGTTTATTTAGCAAAACTCAGTAGCTCAGAGTCCTCCTTAGCGTGAGCCATCTTCTCTATGGTCTGAAAACACACACGCGTGCGCACGAATGAACGCACGCACGCGTGCACACACAGGTACAGGTGCTTACGTCACTCAGCAGCTCCGACGCCTCCTTTGCGTGAGCCATCTCTATGGTCTGAGGGAGCACTGAGTAGAGAGAGCTGCTCACCTCCTTCCTGCCCGCCTCTTTGTACCTGGTCTGAACGCACACACGCACGCAGCATAGACAAATACACAAGCTAACACAAACTTTAATGACATGAAAGAAAGAAAGAGAAGAGAAGAGAAGAGAAGAGAAGAGAAGAGAAGAGAAGAGAAGAGAAGAGAAGAGAAGAGAAGAGAAGAGAAGAGAAGAGAAGAGAAGAGAAGAGAAGAGAAGAGAAGAGAAGAGAAGAGAAGAGAAGAAAAGAGAAGAAAAGATAAGAAAAGAAAGACAGACAGACTCACCTCACTCTGTAGCTCAGAGACGGTTTTGGCAAACTGAGTCTCAGAGGTTTCTGGTAGTTGAGAGTAAACACTCTGAGACATGCGCCTCTTTCCGTCTTCTTTATACTTTTTCTGAATGAGAACCAGATACGACACCACATATGAATGTTCTGAATGAGAACCGGATACAACGCGTGAATCTCGTTTGCGTCCGAGCATAGGCATGGCTGAGGCATGGTAACGCCCCGCCTGCCTGTGATTGGCGTACCGACACAGCCCGTCTTGACTGTCCTCCGAGACGCGAGGTTACTCCGTAGATTGAGAAATAAATAAAACACGAGAATGACAGCTTGGCCTTGGCGCGCGCGACAGAATGTAACCTCGCAACTAACTTGTACGTTTTATTTTTGTAGAAGAGGCAAACTAATATTGTTTATACCGTTTGCTTTGATTGAATAATTGATTGATTGAACACACGTGTACGTTGTACTATGAATCACGGGCACCATGCCTGTGATTGGCCTCTATGCCTATGCATGCCTATGCTCAGACGCAAACGAGATTCACGCAGATACCACGCCACATGTGAATGTTCTGAATGAGAACCAGATACAACACAATCTCCTCCCATCTCTAAGGAACTATTTTCAGCTAGACATGCGTGCGTGCGTGCGTGCGTGCGTACGTGCGTGCGTACGTGCCTACCTCACTGAGCATGTCAGTCATCTCTCGGTGGAACTGAATCTCTGCAGTGTCGGGAAGCTGGGAGTAGAGAGAGCTTGGAGCTCCTCTGACCGTCACCTTAGGACGATAATTCACCTAGAGGGAGAGAGAGAGAGAGAGAGAATGTTGAGATCAGTTGATTCTTCATATCCATAATTTATTAATTATTAATAATTATGAGTCAAATGAGTTTTTTGCGGCTTTCGCCTTTTTATTTTATATTTTGTATAGAGGGACAGACAACATGGGCTGACAGGAAATGGGGGATCGGGAGTTGAACCCCCGGCACACTGCCAGACTCGGGCTACCGGCCAAGGTGCCTGGACCGCTGAGCCACGGCCCAGGCCAGGGATCTTTTTTTTAACAGTTCTTATTTGACATGATATAAGAAACATCTATGGGAATTCAGAATGGGGAGGGTGGGGGGGTGCTTCATGTCTGTGTATCTACATGCATGCTCGTCTATGCATGTTTGTGTGTGCTAGTGTAGTGTAGATGCATGTTTGCACAGTATGCACATTTCAGTGTGTATTTGTGCAAATAACAGTGGGCATGTTTTGCGCACGCGCAATTATTCCAGCGTGTACTCGTGTCTTTTAGGCATGTTTGTTTTGCGCACGCAGAAATATTTCAGTGTGTTTGTAAGTGCCATGTGTGTGTGCGCACGTGCGCGTACCTCACTCTGCAGCTGGGACGCCTCCCTGGCGTGCTGCGTCTCCAGTGTCTCGGGGAGTTGAGAGTACAGCGACACGGAGGCCCTTCTCTTCCCCGCCTCCTTATACTTCACCTAGTGCATCATGGGTAAATGTGGGGTGCAGTACTTAGTTTAGACAGTTTTTGGTTTAGACTAGTCATTGGTCAGACCAGTCATTATAGTCCTACAACTACTACCTCAAACCCTCAACCTAAATCAAACCTCCCACGGGGCAGCACACCTAAACCTAACCTTAACCCATGTCTAACCAATAGTCTAAACTAAGCATGCACACACCGTAAAGGTGAAACAACGTACAAAGCCAACTCGAGTCGTGACAAATCATGATAACAAACACAATATTTTGGATAATAATAATTACAAAAAAGAAAAACAACAAAAAAAAAGTGTTGTAACCTGCCGTTTTTTTCTATTTTCTAATTCTTTGTTTGGCCCAAAATAGAGCGACGCTCTATTGTCAAGAGTGATGGGGGGGTGGGGGAATATGGGGGCCTCGTATTTGGTCTTGAAACGGGCCTCCAGATCCCTAAGGCCGCCCCTTATAGTAGTGATTATAGTGCTTGAATGCAATGGAGCCAGCAGGAACGCGTGGAGCCGACTCGCTGCGATTAGGAAATGCGGAAACGTGGAGACATCCGCCAAGTTGTCCGACTATTACTTACCCCAACCCTAGATCTACCACTAACTCTAACCCTAACCATAACCTCAGTCTTAACGGTCCCGGGCCACATACTGTAAGTCCCCCTAACCTCATATCAGTCTCTTAACCACGTAAGTCAGTTTCACAATGTTTTCGCTTCGGGGGCAGTGACATTTCACCCCCAAAAAAAGAAAGACATTTTATTTTGCTGTTCTACACATAAACATAACATGAGTTTCCTGTAGTTTGCTATATGGTACCTCGCTCTGGAACTCCTGGAGGGACTTGGCGAACTGCATCTCCGTGGTTTCAGGCAGCAGAGAATAGAGGTTGGTGTTCATATCCTTCCTGCCCTCTTCTTTGTATTTGTTCTGAACAGCGGGATACAGCGTAAATTCTTTATTTTCTTTTTTTTAAACTTTTTATCCCATGATTCTCTAACCCATTTTTTCACCCAGTGTCAACTATCTAATGTAATCCTGTGCTCTACACTCCCTCTGCCAACCCGGGGAGAGCAACGGACTGACCTCATGCTTTCTTCAGTGCATCAGCGTCCAAGTTGCTTCTTTTCACCTGACAGGGGGGGGAGTTTACCTGGTTGGACGTATAGCGCGTGGAAGGAACACGTTATTCGGACCAGTTCCTTTCCCCTCCATTAGGCAGTCCCAGCCGGGGCTGGCCAGGGGGAGGCAGTTTAGAGACCAGGATTACTGCATGTTTTTTTGTGAGGGGGATAGGGAGAACAGAGCAAACTCCACACAGAAAGGCCCTGTCGTCAACCCCACCTAGGGTATGGGCACTGATGACGCGGAGGAGAGAAGACGCCCACGGCACTCATCCGACCATTCATCTATCCATTTATCTATTTGTCCATCCATCCATCCATCCATCAATCCATCAATCCATCCATCCATCCATCCATCCATCCATCCATCCATCCATCCATCCACCCATCCATCCACCCACCCATCCACCCATCCATCCACCCATCCATCCATCCATCCATCCATCCATCCATGTCCAGCTGGGTGGGCGGGTGGGAAATGAGGGGTGTCTAACATCTATGTATTACAAATGTATGTTGACATGAACAAGGACTAACATGGGAGGGGGAAAAAGTGTAAAAAACCCAATAAAGAGATTTATAAACTAAAATCCAGCTCTCCCCGTCTCTCACCTCACTCAGCAGCTCTGCGGCCTCCTTGGCATGCTGTGTCTCCATAGTTCCAGGAAGTAAAGAGTACAGACATGTGTTCACTTCCTTCTTGCCGGCCTCCTTGTATTTAGCCTGGAGAGGAACCGCACGCACACACAGGTGTTTTTATGTGTTACTTGTTGAGTAATGACGACGTGACCATCTCGAACAGAGTGGTTCAAAAGCTGGCCAAGTTAACCAACAGAGGAGTTATGATGCCTTCTTTATGCCTTCAGTTTGTCAGTTCCTTGACAAACTGAGTCTCTGTGGTCTCTGGCAGGACGGAATAGAGCGAGGAGGAGATTTCACTCTTCACGTTACCTTTGTACTTAATCTGCAGCGGAAAAACTCACATCACGTCGCTCACACGTCGCTCACACAACAGATTGTTAGAGTACAAATTTGACTGAGAAATTTTCACTTGTAGTCCCAGTCATATTTAACCAGGATTGGAATATCTATACTTTGAATAATGTACTTTGCAAAAAAATTCTGAGATTTCAGAGAATGCCAACAAAGATTCTGTTTTATATAGATCCCAATCAGCTGCACGCTAGGGCTTTAAAGCAACTAGTCAACTATTCAACTAGTCGACTAGTAAATCCAATAGTTGACCTTGTTGGTACTAAAAAAATCCTCCCGTTTTTTTACGAAATAGGTAAAACTAGTAAGCTAGGCAACTAGTCAACTAGTAAAAAGTTGACTGCACCCGTCCTTGTGCTGGGGGTGACGAAGGAGTTGCTTAGCAACCTGAACAGGACTACAGGTTTGTTTTGAGCTTTATCCGTTTGATATTGATATAAAGCTTATAACCGGCTTCATTTCTGCTCCTCATCCGTCTCTCCCTCAAAATATGAACGCTTTTTGGATCATATATCGTATAAATTAAAACGATAGCAATGTAAGCTATATGTAAAGCAAATATTCTTTCCGGATTGTTTCCGGGTCGTGGGTTTCAGAGTAAAAGCGGCCATGTCTTTCCGGCACCCCAGAGCTCCTATGTTAAAGGATGTATGAATGTTTCCTACTTCACTCTGCAGGTTGGAGGCCTCTCGGGCGTGCTGCGTCTCCAGAGTGTCTGGTAGGAAGGAGTACAGCGACACACACGACTCTCTCCTCCCCTCCTCCTTGTACTTAGACTGAAAGGACACAGACCAGTGGTGGGGGAAATGTTTTACTTAAGTAAAAGTGCAAGTGTAGAAGTACTTAAAGGTATTGGTATAAACATTTACTTAAATTAAAAAAAAAGGCTTCTAAATCCTAACATTTTTCTGAAAAAACATGTTTCTATGTCAGTGGTGCTCAACCTTTTTCATGTCAAGGACCCCCAGAATTATCTCTATTGGGCCACGGACCCCCATCTCGAAATATGTAGAAGCCAATATTTTAGTTAAAAATGTGAAACATTTGAGCTTGTAGATTAGCTTTTTTTCAATAGCTAAAGTATAACATAATGCTTAGTTAAAACACCAAAAGGGGTTCCCGTCCAGAATGGGTTAAAGTACCAAAAGTAGAAAGTACTATTTATGCACAATGTCTCATTTCCAGTTTTCAAATGTATAAAACAATCTTTTGAAAATAGCAATAACAACAACACAGATCTATGGCGGGTACCTGGCACAAACTATTTCCAGATGGGTGTTCTGCAAGTTGCAACCGCATAGATTCGGGGGTCCTTGACTTGGATACGTTTTAGAATCACTGTCCAGAGGTAAAACTTCCTGCACTTAGTTGGAATCTCCGGTAAGACATGAAACCTTACAGTAGTAGCAGCTTTAACTACTGGCGAAAGATTTATGTGTACTCCCAGCCTTTGTGAAGTCAACCATTCAAGGCTTTGTGTGTGTGTGTGTGTGTGTGTGTGTGTGTGTGTGTGTGTGTGTGTGTGTGTGTGTGTGTGTGTGTGTGTGTGTGTGTGTGCGTGAGCGGTACGTACCTCGGAGATGATTGAACTGATGTTTTTAGAGTGAATGAGCTCAGCTCCTGGAACGAACATGCTATGACCTTTCATCTTCTCATAGTCCTCCTTATATCTGACCTGCACGGAGAGAGAGAGAGAGAGAGAGAGAGAGAGAGAGAGAGAGAGAGAGAGAGAGAGAGAGAGAGAGAGAGGAGAGAGAGAGGGGGGGGGGGATGGAGAGAGATAGAGATAGTCAGAGAGACAGAGAGAGAGAGACACACAGAGAGAGAGAGAGAGAGAGAGAGAGGGGGGGGGGGGTGGAGAGAGATAGAGATAGTCAGAGAGACAGAGAGAGAGAGAGAGATAATACAAATATCATACTATAATTCTGACAATGTCTGAATGTGCGTCTGTCTGTGTCACTGTGACTTCAGTAGCTCCTCACTGCCTGCACCAATCACTCCCACTTTTGACCATAATAATGGTTCCAATTTAACAAATTATAAATTAAAATAATGAATTTATTAGTGAATTAAAAATGCACCCAGGGCGCAGTACCCCGGCGGCCACAAGGCGGCAAGTATTTCACTACGGGTATATATGAACGCAACAACGATAGACACGTAACAAACAATATGTATATAAATTTACAAGCTTTGCCATCTTATTTACATTGAAACATGTGTAAATTATTTGTACAGTGTGTTTTTGCACTGGTAATCCACTACCAAAAATCTAAATTGTATACACTTGGGTGGGGATTCAAAGATTACTAGCTCGGGGACCCTGAGTATCAACACAATTATCTGATATGTCGTTTCATAGATTCCAGAACAGATTAATCCAACTGTGAGTATTATTTTAGTTTAACTTGATCCCTATTTTATACCTTTTGAAAATAGTAAAATAGCCGACACAGTACAAGCTCACAATGACTCATATTCATAATCATATTATGTTTATTCCTTTATTTCATTATTTTATTTTGTATTACTATTATCATTATTTTGTTTTTTTGCACTCACTGTATAGTACATAGTATTTTCATAATGTGTTACAGTATATGATTGGATTCAATGCCGTAATGAGGCTGTAAGGTTTGCAAGGTTTGCAATGTTTAGTGTTTTGTCCTGTCCATGTTAGCTGTGTGTCATTTGTTTTGTTGTACTGTTTACATATAATAATTATTGTGACATGTATCTGTGTTGGGAGCCCCTCGAAAACGAGACATTTCAAGGGGTCTTTTTCCTAATAAAGAAACTTGAATCATCATATCATGACAATAGGAAAGCTGAGAGGGAGACAGCGGTAGGATAGACAGACAGTAGGAAAGCTGAGAGGGAGACAGCGTAGGAGAGTCAGACAGTAGGAAAGCTGAGAGGGAGACAGCGTAGGATAGACAGACAGTAGGAAAGCTGAGAGGGAGACAGCGTAGGAGAGACAGACAGTAGGAAAGCTGAGAGGGAGACAGCGTAGGAGAGTCAGACAGTAGGAAAGCTGAGAGGGAGACAGCGTAGGAGAGTCAGACAGTAGGAAAGCTGAGAGGGAGACAGCGTAGGAGAGTCAGACAGTAGGAAAGCTGAGAGGGAGACAGACCGTGTAGGAGAGACAGACAGTAGGAAAGCTGAGAGACAGACAGTGTATAGAGACAGACAGTAGGAAAGCTGAGAGGGAGACAGACCGTGTAGGAGAGACAGACAGTAGGAAAGCTGAGAGACAGTGTATAGAGACAGACAGTAGGAAAGCTGAGAGGGAGAAGGCGGTATAGGAGAGACAGACAGTAGGAAAGCAAAGAGGGAGACAGCGGTATAGGAGAGACAGACGGTATAGGAAAGCTGTGAGGGACACAGCGTGGGCGACAGCAGGAAAGGTCAGAGGTCATCAGTATACTGACCTCACTGACCAGCACGCTGCATCTCCTGTTGAACAGGGGGTCCGGGACGGGGGGCTTCGCACCGGCTGCAGCCTGAAACACACACTTTCCATTTAGCCTCGAAACCCAGACAAAAATTTGCCACAAGACAACAAAAAAAATCACACCCGTGTGAACTGAGTGGTGCAACTCCCCCCCCCCCCCCCCCCCCCACAGACATTCTGCACAATGAGTACCGTATACTTTTGGGATATACTTCAAGTACATTTTGATACCAATACTTTTGTACTTTTACTCAAGTGCATTTTTAATTCTGGCCATTTTACTTGTAGCTGACTATTTCCACATTGCAGTATCAATACTTTGACACTACTACCAAACGTGAGTACTTTTTCCCCACCCCTGATGGTATAGGGTTGACTTCACCTCTGTCTCCCATGGAGGAACGGCCGGAACGTCCCGCTTTCCTCTGCTCCGCTCTCTTTCCATCTCCTCTTCTCCTCCTCCTCCTCCGTCCTCCCCTCCTCTCTCGGCATGAAGACTCTCCTTCTCAACGCTCCCTTTCTCCACGTCGTCTTGCTCCTCTCCTTCGACCTCCTCCTCCTCCTCCTCCTCCAACTTCTCCCCAAAGTCTGTCCGTCGTCCGCCGGTCAGCTGGGCTCGGCTCGAGGAGGTCGCCATCACCGCGGTGACCCGTGTGTCCTCCTCCTCCGTCGTCGTCGGTCGCTCTTCATCGTCTCCCTCTCTCGCCGTAATCCCGCCGTTCTTTTCCTCCGCGGTCGTCGCGACGTCTTCCGTCCCTTCCGACGCCATTAATACGTCTACCTCGTCTTCCTCCTTTGTTAAAACGGCTTCTTTCCCTTCCTCCATCGACGAAAAGATCCCGACTCCCGAGGCCTCCCGGCTTCTTTCCTTAATTGCGGTATACAAAGTGCAGTGGGCAAAGAATCTATGAAATCTATTCTACTTATTCCTTTTCTATTCCCGTTCTATTGTGCAATTCTCAACTATCCTCTTAACTACCAGCACCTGGACCTTGTTGATCTAAACAGATGAATGTAGATCTCTATACGGATCCGGTGGTGTCCCCTAGCTGTCCTGTCTCTGCCAGGGTACTGTGTGTCCCCTATAGCTGTTGATGTGTGAAGGTCTGTGGAATGGTCAGTGAGCCTGGCACGTCTTATCAAACACGCCAGGGTAGGTAAACCTCCACATTTAGACCCCTCACGCTCGTTATCTTATATCGCTGAGGGCCCTGACCCTCACTTCCTCTGACTGACAGCACTGGCACAGTGAGTGGAATGTGTGCGTGCTTGTTTGTGTGTCTGTGCACGAGTGTGTGCATGCGTGTGTGTGTCTGTGCACATGTGTGTGTGTGTGTGTGTGTAAGAGAGATGGGGGGGGGGGGGAGGGTATATGCCATCACAAGAGTATGTGATGAAGAGAGGGGGCTATGTGTGAGATAGATCCCTAAACTTATTCGCCTTATCATAATATGCCCA